>NC_092343.1:136118214-136720357 GCF_046630445.1 Rutidosis leptorrhynchoides | reverse complement strand
TAATAATAACGATAGCAATAATAACTTAATAGTTTTCATAAAAATGTTAATTATTTTAATAATATTAATAATAATCATAATCATAATCATAATAATAATAATAATAATATTGATTATTAAATAATACTAATAATAATAATAATAACGATAATAACGACGATAATGATAACGATAATAACGACGATAACAATAACGATAACGATAATGATAACGATAACGATAACGATAACGATACCGATAACCATTTTAACAATAATACTTTAAAATTATAGATAATTCAATTGACGATATCTTTTAATTCGTTCATCAAAACCATACGATATCTAAATGGAAAGTTTATAGTTTTTCGACAGCTTTCCAACGACATGCATATCATATACCTTATCTCAATCACATATGTATCAAATTCATGATTTATCATAATCTATATAACGACTAAAATAATCATACAAGCATGCATAATCCTATATACTCGAGCACTAGTCAGGGATACACTAATGATATATAAAAATTAAGTTATGAGTGCTCACGTATCAATATTGAGATTCAATATTGCAGGAATGGTACGTAGACGCAACGGAGATGATAAATACTAGGTTGACCTCACGAACAACACCCATGAACCACACCCATAACCTCCATAGCTATAACCCATAATTTCCTTAGCTGTATCCCGCTCATAAAACCCATTTTGAAAACACGCGAGCAGAACCTCGTCGTAATATTTTATGTATAATACTAATAATATTGCTCTTAATAATACTAATACTAGTAATAATAAGATTAATATTAATAATCTTGATAATAATAATAATAATATTATTAATAATTATAAATATAAATATAGAGAGATCGAGAGAGGTGAAGTGAAAAATGAATCAGAAAAATGAGAATGTTCGACTTTTAAACACATTTGTCCACCTAACCCACCCCATACGATGGCCTGGGGTTTGCATGGGTTAGCCATGCGATCGCATGGGTCAAGTGGCCAACCCACATTCGTTTAACTTTTTCTTGCCGATGGTTTTTATTATTAATTTATATATAATATATTTAATCTATATGATTATTTATTTATTATATTATATTTACGAATATAGATGACTTGTAACCTTAGTTCCAAAAACTCGTACGTTGTCACTCGACTCATGTCCTGGTTCCGGTTTTTCGAACGCATTTTCGTACGCGTAGAAATCTAGCACTTTTCGTTTCGTGACTCATACCTTTATCAAAATATAGACTTAAGTAAATGAAAAACTAACCCACTCAAAATGTAACTTATTCATTTGAGTGTTTTGATCATTTACTTCTATAAATTATATTTTCGTTATTTATCAAAGTATATTTAATAACATTAACTTAAATTCAAAACATTTTATGACTAAATTAATATTATATTTTATTACCTTGTAAAATATAAATATATTTTCATTTAGAAATATAAACTTATATATTTTAAAAATATTTATTTACTAATATAATATTTAGCTTTTCTAAAACTATTTATATTTCAAAGTTTAATATATATAAACTAAAATCGTTTAAACACTAGATATTATTATATCACCTAATATTCACGCTCTAAAACTTAATTTGATATAATGCGCCAACGTTTATTTCAATTTCTCAAACGTTCTAATTAATATATCTAATTATAAATCGAATCAATAAACAAATGTTACTATCGTTTTAAAAATTTTGAAATCATATATATATATATTTAATATACATAAACACATTTTAAATATACATTGCAAGTTATTTATATATCTAACAATTAATATTCAACTTACGTTATTTAACAAAGACATTTTAATAAACAAGTTATATTATATCGAAAAACGTTTTTGCACGTTTGGAAATAGATCAATCAAGTATTATGAATTTCAATTCTCCACTAACTTTTGTCTAACTCTTGATAAGTGACACTTTGTTCTCATTTGAAAATCACTTTACCATTTATTCCGAATACCGTTAAATGTAAGGGTTTCCTAATTCAAAGTGGACCTCATAACTGAGACTCGTAATCATAATTCAATGTATCTGATAATTCAATCGTATGATATTATCTTTTAATCTCGTCGATAACTATAATAACTTATATTGAAACAAAATACGTTCATGTAAAATATTATATATCTAATACTTTGTTAACGTTTTCAACTAATAAATATATATTATATATACATATCAATATACACATAAATGTTCGTGAATCGTTGAGCATATTCAAAGGGTAATTGATTACATGAATACAGATTTCAAAACTTTCGAGACTCAACATTACAGATTTTGCTTATCGTGTCGGAAACATATAAAGATTAAAGTTTAAATTTGATCAGAAATTTCTGGGTCATCACAAGGATAAGGTGGTGTAGTAGTCCATTGGGGTTGCCAAGTCCATGGTGTATTGGGAGTCCAGGAAGGTCGAGGCCCAGAGTGATACAAATAGGGATTTTGGTTACCTCTGCCTCTTCCTCTGTAACTTGATCGTCCACCACCACCACGGCGACCTGCACCCTTACCGAGATTAGCCTGTGAATTGGTACCCCGATTGTCATTATCATGACCCCAATTAGACGATTCTCAACCTCCGGTAGTGAAATTGAGAGCAGTTTCTGTGTTGACATTGGTGGTAGTGATGGTGCGATTTAGGCGAGTTTCTTCTAATATCAGTTTCAACCTAGCTTCATAAAATTTAGGGAGTTTTTCAGCTTGTGAGATGTAGGTACCGATGTTTGAGTAATTGGACCAAGACCAGCAACCAACTGTAGAACTATTCTCTGATCTGTGACATTGAGTTCGAAGTTGTTCATTTGGTCAGCGAGCATTTTGACGGCTTAACAATATGCTGAGACATTTGGAAAGTTTTCCAATTTGATGTTAGTGAATCTTTGTTCAAGAGCAATAGCCCGAGAACCTTCATTATCATGAAAGATGCTGCGAAGTCTATCCCAAGTTTTCTTCGCAGTCATATATTTCTCAAGAATGGTGTGCCGTAAGTCTTGAGAAATGGTGGCATAGATCCATTGTAAGACAATGGTGTCTTGACGGTTCCATAGTTCGTCAAAGATGTGAGTAGCTTTAGATGACGTAGCCAACTGAGTAGGAGTTTCAGAAGTTAAGTCTTCGATCAAATCATGAGCACGACAGTGAATTTTAAACAATTCTGCCCATGAATTGTATTGGTTTGCTTCAATTTCCAGTTTGATTGGAACTGAATGGATTATGTGGTTGATGGGTTGTGTGATGGGTAATTTTTTTTGATCCGCCATAGAATTTTTGGATGTTTAGAAGGGAAGAAGAAGAATATTTTGGGATGAAGAGGACTGACTAGCAGTCTGATACCATGTAAGTGATTAAATTGATTGATGCCTTTATTGCTAAAACAGTAGGTATAAATACATGTTACAGTATCTTAACTATCGGATAAAATAGGAGATAGTACAGATGCTTATCTCTCAACTATACAGCCGACTAATTTGCTATATTGTTTACAATTATATTGACTAATAATAATCTACACATGTGTTGACTAATACATCCTTCAAATTTTCTATTGAGAGAGGGCCCCGACAAGGAGATCCGTTATCTCCTTTTCTTTTCGTTATATGTATGGAAGGAGTGCATGCAGCCATTAGTGACGCTTTAGATGCTGCCTTATATTTTGTGATTCTAGTCGGTTCACATCTTAATCAGGTTAAAATTTCAATTTGCATTTATGTAGATGATGTGTTATTTGTTGGCGAGTGGAATTACTCGAATGCGTGCAACCTTCTGTCTATACTTACATTTTTTTATGCTGTTTCAGGACTAAAAATTAACCTCCTTATATCATCCTTGTTTGGTGTGGGGGGTCCACTCAGAATGGCAAATATTATGGGGTGTTCGGCATCTTCCACCCCTTTTACCTTCCTAGGTATCCCCATTTGTAAGAACATGAACCACTTGGAAAGTTGGACTCCCATCATTGATAAAGTGAGAATTTGCCTCTCCTCTTGGAAAGTTAATCTTCTTTTCATTGACATTAGACTTACTTTAGTGAAATCGGTTTTGGGCTCTATCGGAACATACCACATGTTTATGTTTAAATCACCCACACAGGTGATTAAGAAGATGGAATCCCTTCGAGTCTTCTTTCTTTTGGGGCGGTAAAGAACATGCGCGTAAAGTTCATTGGGTGAATTCGAATCTTATTCTCAACCCTCGGGAAAAAGCAGGTCTCGCGATTGCTAGCTCAAAGTCTTTAAATCTTGCTTTGATATATAAATGGAGATGGCGTTTAATCACATGTCGAGAGTCGAATTGGGCAAAAATCAATCGTGGAGAACACCTCTTTGAGGAGGTGCAGAAGCTTGCCATTTCTCTGAGTTGCTTGATGCTCTTCACAATGTTTCTCTGTCTGGTTCAAATGACTACTGGATATGGGATAGTCCTCTATATAATGAACATCGGTGGCTAAAGCAAGATCCTTGAAAGCCTCTTCTTCTCTAGTATCACATTCGGTTAATTCAATGTGGATTTCTTTGGTGCCCATCAAGATTAATGTTTTTATGTGCCGTCTTAATCTAAATAGGCTGCCAACCATTCCAAACCAGGAGCATAGAGGCATCTTCGTGGAAAATGAGTGTTGAATGTTGTGTGATGTTTCATAAGAAAGTCGTGATCATCTCTTCATTAGATGTGATACATCTCATGAGACTTGGTACAGGGTTGGTGTTTAGCTTGGCATCACATTCCAATCTTGGATTCAACTGAAGAGCTTTGGAGTTGAAATAATTCTTTTCTTGCAAACGGTAACAAGCGTCTCATTCTCAATGTGGAACATTTGGCAGCTAAGGAACAACATTATTTTTAAAGATCATAATATTAGGAAATCATATGTTTTTAATTACGTTGTTATTTCCGCTATGAATTGATTATTTTCGAGGTACCTCAAGTCATATCTTAATTGGACTTCGTTTCTACACTCGCCTTTATACTATTTGTAATTTTTTTCCTAGCTACTTGCTAGATTTTTTAATATATTTTTCCACCGTTCCAAAAAAAAAAATTATACAATAAAATTTTAACCCAACTAATAATTAAAACATACATTCAACAATCAAGTTTACATATAATACCAATATGAAGTAACTCAATACAAAGATGGTAATAAAAACTACGTATAAAAGCTTGAGAATGTCCTCAATAACCCAATGCACACTACTAACTCACTCAAACTCAAACTCAAAATCCCAATCATTACAATAACTACTGGAGTATAACTAAACAATAATCAATCATCTAAATAGATTAAGCCAGGCGAATAAATCATAAATATCCAGCCACAGACTTATACAAACCGACTCACTCTAAAAGCAACCCGTTGGTTTCATTACACCTGAAGTTGTCCCTGCAGCATTAGCACAATATGCAGACGCTAAACGCTGGTTCCTAAAGCTCAAGTTCACATCTTGCAATTTGATTCCTCGACATGGGTACGTTTTGCTGCAATCGAGCTTTACTGCAACTTTAGTTGCCGATGTTCCATGCACATCTTGATACCTCACGTTGCTTATTTTCACCCCCGACGCCTGAAAATCGTATCAACAAATTTAGATTTTTATTTATTTCTTTTTTAGAAAATATATGAAAAATGTTGTTACCTGACGTGGACAATTGTGAACAGGGCAATAATTTTGATCGATAACGATTGGGTTCTGAACGTTGGTCATAATGGCGTTTTGAAACAAAACACCATTAACAAACCCATTGCTTGGTCTAGCCCATGATTTAATCCTTAAACCATTATCGGTCCCCCTAAATGTTGTTCTTTTGACGGTCACATTTTGCACCCCTCGTTCATTATAATCCTTTCCTAAGCTTCCAATGCTATAAAAACACATTCATTAAATCATGTTAGTCATTCATTAACATTTGTATAAGATTTATGTATTGAAATTTTACATGCTAGCTAGTGGCATTTCTGTGATGTACATAATTAGTTGTTAAATATATAGTTATTCCCAATTATATTTATATTAACTATTACAGTATTTGCTAATCATAAGTTTTATGACTTCATTTTACCACAAACTTTTCATGTTTGTTGGTAATCCATTTTTACATTTAAGTTTGTACGTAACAGTTAATTATGATATTTATTTTTATACATAGCAAATTTTAACCATAAGTTTTAAGGGTAATTGTTCAAAATACACTTTTTTTTTAAGACTTCAAACAAAATACATTTTTTTTTAAAATTGTCTTTTTACACCATTCGGTAGACGGATTTCCGTCTACCACCTTTATCTGTCGTCTACTACCATTTTTACAAAGTAGTCGACGGTGAGATAAAGGTGGTAGACGAATTCCCGTCTACTGGCAGGGTTGGTAGACAGCGAGAACAAAGCAGTAGACAGACATTTACAAAGTAGTAGACCGTCTACTGCCTTGTTGTTGCTGTCTACTGCCTTGTTATTGCTGTAGACAGACACTAACAAGGCAGTAGACAGCAACAACAAGGCAGTAGACAGTCGACTACTTTGTAAATGTCTGTCTACTGCTTTGTTCTCGCTGTCTACTAACCCTGCCAGTAGACGGGAATTCGTCTACCACCTTTATCTCACCGTCGACTACTTTGTAAAAATGGTAGTAGACGACAGATAAAGGTGGTAGACGGAAGACACTAACAAGGCAGTAGACAGCAACAACAAGGCAGTAGACGGTCGACTACTTTGTAAATGTCTGTCTACTGCTTTGTTCTCACTGTCTACTAACCCTGCCAGTAGACGGGAATTCGTCTACCACCTTTATCTCACCGTCGACTACTTTGTAAAAATGGTAGTAGACGGCAGATAAAGGTGGTAGACGAAAATCCGTCTACCGAATGGTGTAAAAAGACAATTTTTAAAAAAAAGTGTATTTTGTTTGAAGCCTTAAAAAAAAGTGTATTTTGGACAATTTCCCAAGTTTTAATGGTTATGTTTATATCTCTTATAATAAAAAAAAAGATTAATGATATATCCAGATACATCCTCGTACCTGTTTTATCTTACTATTCATCCTATCTAATTAATTATTAATGACACATGAAAAAATTAAGAATCGTGATTCGGAGAGAGAATTTGTAATTTACACTTGTTACAATCTTAACATGGTAAAAAGATTTAAAAAAAAAATGATAGGAGGATTAATCATTTCCATAAAAAAAAGGTACTACCTCCATCTCATTTCAATAGGGCAGTATTTCATTTTGGGCTGTCCCATTCTGATAGTCCACTTTCATAAATAGAAAAGAAAGATAATATTTGATTGGTGGATCTGGAGAGAGAAGATATTTCATTGGTAGAGAAATGAAGTTAGTGAAATTTCCTAAAACTGCGTGTTTTTTGTCTGTGGACTATTGGAATGAGACGGAGGGAATACATAATAACCATTACAATCATCCTAAAATAGAAACCCTATTTCCTCCCAAGAGATCACAACATATATTAAGGTAACCAGTAACGGTTAATCCGGTCAGGCTCGTTTCCTCGAGTAAACTTAACAGGTTAAGCTTAATAAATATAATATTATTAATTAATTATTTATTTTTATATATGCGAGTTAATAATATGCTAACAGAAAATTATAAAAACTACAGGAGTACTTAAGAAAACATTATGTATATTACAAAAATTCGTTTTATTACCTTATGCCATGGCCAGGCCCACAAGTAACACCTTCAACCCATAAATTGGTTGAACCGGGTCCAATAGATACACAATCATCACCGGTGCCAATTTTGGAGTTCAAAATGGTAACTCCGGTAGATAACTGAACATGAATTCCGTCTGTATTTGGGCTGTTCCATGGAGCCATCACGTTTGCACCCACAATTGCCACGTTGTTACAACCGTTCACCACTATGTGAAACAGTTGGCTATTGACCGAAGTCAACCCATACACCATTACATTCTTTGAGTTTAATATTTCCAAACTCTGCATATTTCACAATACATGTAAACTTTAATTTAATTTTGTTTTAAAATATATTTTATTAATCCAATTAGCTATTAGATACAGTATATAACTAAATTACATCAATTGTTCACGTTTAATTAGAAAATGTACTACACACAAAAAATCACATTTTCCATGCATACAATGTTCATTTTAGTTAGTTACTTATTAAATTTAAATGATAATTAAAATTATTTGTGTAGAAATATTTATTTTAAAACATGACTAATTAGCTACTCCGTATAAAGATTCTAGACATGAGTAGATAATATTTGCACATCTAGTCCTATGAACCAAACTTAATAAATTTTCACTTAGAAATAAGTAGATCATCAAATTTATCACATCCAAGATTATTCAAATTCACATTTTTTACTGTCTAAATATTTAATATTTAATATTTATATAAAATGCATAAATCAACCCCTTTTTACTATAATAGCTCACGAAGTCGAATTAACGAAATTATTGATCATGAGAACGTACCGATGCTCCAGCAGGGCAGTTTTTCGAATTAGACGCTTTACATGCCCACAAACCGGTACCTTGACCATCAAGGGTGCCACCAACAATAGTGACACCACTAACATGATATAAACGCAACCAAACTTGCTTATTTCCCAAAAGAAAATAATTAGACGGAGCTACTAGGGTGCCATCAATACGGATCGTGATAGCTCCATTTTTGCATGGACCGTTGAACTGCAACGCTCCAACCATGTACTTTCCTTTAGGAACATAAAGGGTTACGGGCTTAACCGAACCACATGCATAAGTCCATGCAGTCATAAAAGCCCTAGTTGAATCACTTCTACCATCTGCTTTTGCACCAAATGTTACCACATTGTAACTAACGGCGTTAACGGTGGTTAACGTGAAGATAACGGTGGCAAAAATGGCGAGAAGTGGAGAAAATTTGGTTGCCATTTTTTTTCTTGTTTGTGAATGTGTATGGAAGTGAAGGGTTGGGTGAGTTGTATTTATGGGGAGATTTTAGAGTTACCACTAAGTGTGGAGTAAGTTTTTAATTAATTAAAGGTAACTATTTTATCAATCGTATATCATATATTTATATAAGTCAACTTAACAGTTAACACACATGTTATCGATATATACATTCTTCTGCTGTGGATGTTTATACTGTACTAGCAGTTAAAATATGTACGAAATATGAAGGAATGTGAAGAGATCATGGAGTGATCCTAAATTAACGGATTAAATGAATGTGAAACATGCCATTTAATCATTGAGTAATTAAAAAAATGGAATATATTTCATGATCTATAACTTTTTGTAAATCCTGATCTACAAGAGTAGTTATAATGTGATACGATAAATAGACGTTTTTAATTTTATTTATTTGTTCTTAAAAGCAAGAGTTTTCAAAATAAAATGGAGAATCGGATATAGGGTATGTTTGGTAGAGGAGTTTATATGAGGTTATGCCGACATCTTAAAAACAACTCATAAGACCTACCAGAATACTTATGCGAAAGTTTTTAAGACGATGGATAGTAAGTCTTGAAGGACAAAACAAAGTGGTGTTATAAATAAAGGTAAGAAATTGATAATTCGATTGATTCTTGAATTATGAAAAACTTTTTCAATTAAGTATTTCGACTCTACAAGTTTCGAGTATCATTTAACTCTAATTAGAATAGGACAAAAATGTGATTTGATTGCAAGCAAGAACAATACAAAGATAAAGTATTAGGAGTTGTATATTTCAATGTTTAAGAATAAAAAGCAAGTGAATGATTTTCTAGGAGTTGTATATCTAGTCACTTTTATGAACGTGTACTTCACACTCTCCAAACATGTAGTTAATAACTATATAACTCTTGCTTTTCAAATAAACCTCGATTACCTAAAATCATTTACATTTCACTAAAGCTCCCTTGAACTACAAAATTTCATTCTCACACGGGTAGTTCTTTTACATCTTGCACCTGCATATGCAAATTTTCAAAAGAACTGTTAGGAAGTAAAACTTACCTTAGGATCATAATATATATGTGTTTCGATCTTTCAAAAGTAAGCTTTCCACATTGAATCCAACTCGTGGCGTTGTATTATAAGGGAATTGGGTATCTCAGTTTGAAAGATTTAATCAGACTTCAATCCCTCTCCAATAGCCGGCTCGTGCACTAAGTTTTGAGCTAATCCTTTTTTCAAGTGATCTAACAAAATTTATAGATATCACCCCACTCGATCAACTCACGAACCATACTTTGTCTAACACCTAATTAAGTGTCTAGACTTTCCATTCTACGTGTGATTGTATTTGTAACATCCCGCCTTTTTCCGTTTACTTTTCCGTTTAATTATTTTAAATTTCCGTTATATGTTTATAACATCTCCCGTTGATACGCGTTTTAAAAATATCTCGTTTAGGTAATTCACGCACCCGCAACCGAACTCGAGGGACTAGTTTGGCCAAAGTGCCAAAGAGGTGACTAGCATTTGACTAGTCAACCCCACCTCCCTTTCTTTTCCATTTCATTTTCCTTTTCTTTCAATACTTTCACATTTTCTCTCATTTCTCCATTACAAAGATTCATCATCTAAATCAAATCTAGCAAGCTTCAATCCAAACAAATTACATATTTGGAATCCTTGCAACTTCCTCTTCGATTTCATACCGATTTCATCAAGTTTGGGTAAATTTCTAAAATCACTAGATTTTGTGTTCTTGATGTTTTTAACTTATAAAGCTGTTAAATAGTGTCAATGGCTCATGTCTAACATGAATATATGATTTACATGTTCGATTTTGTTATTTGAAGTAACTAGCATGAACATAAACTTTGGTGTGTTTGATTTGGTGATTTGATTGTTTGAATGATGTTAAATGTTATAAATGCATGTATTAAATGTGTTCCTAACATCACTAGCTTCAATTTGATGTATAGGTTGTTTTAGAAAACTTCATAAACATGATTAGTGATTTTGATGTTGTTGGTTAGGGTTTGATAGAATTGAATGTGAATATTTAATGTATTGAATGCCATGAATTGTGGTTGGTAAGTAGTTAGTTAGATCGTATGCTTGATTATCTACAAAATGGCGTATTATATGCATGCATTAAGTTCCCGAATCCTATTTTGTGCATTTATGAACTTGAGCATTTATGATGAACATTAATTGATCATTTATTTTGGAAAGTCGATTGTTACAAATGATGTTTTTGGTTGTTGAAATATGCTTAGTTGTTTTCCTTGTCAAAAGAGCTTTCCAACGATATAAGATGCGAGTTCTAAGTGTTTTGCGGTTTGTGTTTTATGCATAAAAAGGTTTTGGTTTGAGACTTAGAAAACTGAAACTGGCCAGGTACCAGCTCGCGTGTATTGCCGCGGCGCGGCCAGCCTATGTCGCAGCGCGACATTAGGCGTGTCCAGGTTCTGACCTACATGGTCAAAATTCGAAAAATGTTTACTATGCTACACACCTCCGATTCACATGTAACTTGTTCTAACATGCTTATATATGAATAAAAACCTCAGAAAAATAGTTCGGGACCCGACCCGAACGTGTTGACTTTTTCGTTGACTTTGACCCGACCAAAGTTTGACTTTTTGTCAAACTTAACTAAATGATTATGCAATCTTTCTAACTTGTTTCTATACTTGTATCTTGCATGAAACTTGACAAATTGATTCACATGCTACATAATCGAGTCGTAACGAGCCATAGGACTAATTGAACATCTTTGACCTATTGTGTTTATCGTTATTGATACGACCTATTTGTTTAGGTTAAGACTAGCATTCGTTCTTGCACACATTTACTTGTTGAAGTACTTTTACATACGTGCACTCAAGGTGAGATCATAGTCCCACTTTTACTCTTTTTGAACTTACATTTGGGATGAGAAAACATAAACGTTCTTTTTACTAAGTGAACACAAGTACAGGAAAACAAACATTCTACATACGAGTTTGAACAAAAATCCTCAATTCAATTATCATTAGTTACACTTGCCGGGTGTAAGCGAGAACTTATGTTATATGGCCATATGGGTTTGACAAACCCTCATTCAAACGATTCGCTACCGTTTACGAATGAAATATATTTTCGAGAAATGGTGTATGTTCTAACACTATTGTGATGGAGTTCTATGGAAGGAATGTTAAGCATTGATAATTGGGTGCTCGTGAATATTAACTTTTGGAATGTATTACTATTATATCAATGTTACAAATCTTGTGGTTCACTTGTACTTACTTACTTAAACCTATGATTTCACCAACGTTTTCGTTGATAGATTTCTATGTTTTTCTCAGGTCCTTGAACGTTTTGTGATACATGCTTCCGCTCATTACTTTTGATACTTGCTTGGATGTCGAGTATACATGCATACGTGGAGCGTCTTTTGGCTACTTTTAAATTGTGTCGCATATGTTTCAATTGTACTTTAAACTTTGTTATGTAACTATTGTCGAACTACTTTGTAAACCTCGAAACATCTTTACTTTTGAAATGAATGCGATATACTTTTGGTCAAACGTTGTTTTAAAGACTTATGACCACATAACGGGACCTAAGTAGACGGCACCGTCAATGACGATTTTGTTGGGTCGCTACAGATGGTATCAGAGCATTGGTTGTAGGGATTTAGAGTTCATTGGTGTCAACCCCGAGTCATAGTGTACATTAGTGAGTCTAGACTACAACCGACATATAGACTTGAAGTAGGAATTACTTGACTACTTGTGCATTTATACTCGAACGTTTCTACTCATATCTACTCTTTGTTCATCTTAATCTCACGTTGTTTAATTTGATTGACACGCCACCTTGACTATATGAAATGATGTCGAATGCACATATGAATTAGGGTAATATAATTTCCGGAATTATATTACGGTGACTCATATGAACGTTCTGACATTGTGGCATAAAGAATTTAAGGCGAGTCAAGGAAAATTTTTCCCTCTATCCTTATTCCATATCATGATTAGTATTATTGAAAATACTAATTGTAACATCCCGCGTTTTTCCGTTAAATTTATTTTAACACCGTCTTTTTTTTAAATAATATATTTCGTCATTTAAATTCGTATTTTTGTTGAAAAACGTTCATAATATTCCCATTATTTAATTATAACATCACTCGTTTACTCGAGCGTTTTTAAAATATTCGTTTGGTTAATTCCCGCACCCGCTTTGAAACTTGAGGGACCGAGGTTGCCAAGTGGGCAAACTAGTTGACTAGGTCAACTAGTCAACCCACCTTATCCATCCATTCATTTCACCTCCCACCTTCTCTCTCTTTTCTCTCTACTTCCCTTCCACGAACTCAAACACCCATCTTCATAAAATCATCATCTAAATCCGGATCAAGAAGCAAACTTCAAAACAAATTACATATTCGTGATCCTCTCTTCATCCTCTACATTTTGATATCAATTTCATCAAGTTTGGGTAACATTTCTAAAACTCCAGATTTCTCTAAATTCGTGTTTTTGACTTGAAATTGTGTTAGTTAGTGTTTATGGCTCGTGTATAACATGAATATATGTTTGGTTTGCTCGATTTGTTGTTTTGAGTAACTAGTTTGAACTTTTGAAATGGGTTTGCTTAATCTTGCATTTTGGAAGATTAAATGTTGTTAAATTGTTAAAGTGCATGTTTTAATTGTGTTACTAGTATCATTAGCTACATTTTGATGTGTAGGTTGATTAAGAAAACTTCGAAAACATGATTAATGATTTTGTGATTCTTGATTTGGGTTTGATAGTTCTTAAGATGAACTTCTAATGCTTGTATGCCATGAAATATTAATTGTAAGTGTTTAGTTGTAATGTATGCTTCATTTCCTTCAAAACGGCATATCATACATGTAAATTGGATTCCCGAATCTTAAAATGCATTTGATGAACTTGAAACTTTGAAAATAAACCTTTATTGATCACTTGACGAGATTTTGGTTATTGTAAATGATGTTTTTGCTTGATGAAAAGTGATTAGATGTATTCCTTGTCAAAATACCTTTCCGACGATATAAGATACGCGTTTTGAGTGATTACAGTTGGTAAATTATAGTGGTTTGAAGTTAGGTTCGTGCCTTAAGTTTGAAAAATGCAGAAATTGCTGAACAGGTAATGGCGCGGCGCACCATACCCCCGCGCGGCGCGCCAAAGTGGGCTGACCACTTGTCACTTTTAAGGAAAAATGTTTGCTATGCTAGGGACCTCCTGTCATAACCCGTCCTTAACCATAAGAACGTGTTAGATAACGTATGATTTCATTGCGAGGTATTGACCTCTATATGAGACATTTTTAAAAGAAAAACTGCATATATTATACATTACAAACCACAACCATTATTTTTGTTACAAGCTTAAGACAATAAAAAGAAGATTAACGTTTAGCGATAATCTTCGACTTACAAACTTTACAAATGATAATAACAACACGGTTTCTAGCATATTTTACAGTACAACATCTCGGATATGCAGTTTTATTTTTGACACAAACATGCGTACGCAAGATCCTGCTTAGATCCAACATAATGCAGCGGAAGCTTTAGAAATCACCTGAGAATAGACATGTTTTAAAAGGTCAACATAAAGTTGGTGAGATATAGGTTTAATGCCGGCAGCAATATATATATAGACCACAAGATTTAGTATATAAACAGTTTAATAAAAGTATTCTAAGTGGTTGAGCATTTGGTAACCATACTTAACATTTTCACGTCGCATATTCCCTTTAATATGAAATCTTACTACACCGTACCAAGTGTAGTCACAAAACGAAGTACTGTGCAACCGTTGAATACTGGTCGTCCAGTCCGGTTGGGGTTGTCAGGCCCGATAGATCTATCAACAGGATTCGCGTTTACAATACCGCTGTAAATATTAGTTACCAAGCTACAGGGAAGTATGCCAGTGGTACAACTCAACGTAGAATATATTTTTCAGTTACTTGTGTCCATAATGTAAAACATAAAATACATGTATTCTCATCCCGAAATATTTAGGGTTTAAAAGTGGGACTATATACTCACTCTTGTCTTGATGATATAAATAATTTGACTCGGTCTTCCGGTTGATATCACGAACCTATCCATATATAATATATCAATATGTTTTCATTTTTAAACAAACGTTATAAATATATACTTGTTATACTTTTAATACTTTGAATAATTCCTTAGTCCGTAGTTAGCAGTCCGATGTTAGTAATTCAATTTTAATGGTTCATTTTTAGATGTTTAATATACCCGCAATGAAATAAATAAAACCCCCAACGAAATCAATAAAACCCCATCGTATATGTATTGGTCGAGATTAATCTTGACCCATGGTACCGGTGTTGTCAAATGACGTGTTGCGTACATAAAGTACCGGTGTTGTCAAATGACGTGTTGCGTACAATCATGGGATCTTATGATTAATCTTCTCGTGTTGCTTACGGGTGATCCTGAACCATATGAAATTGAATTATGAGTACATATATATAAAATATCATGTTATCTTATAAAGATGTGATTTTATGTAAATTTTTCCAATGAATCCCGAAGTCAATTAAGTCTTGGATAACCAATTTTGTTTCGGTCATAGTTTCTTCGTTACAAGTCCGTTTTCGTTGATTCAAATTGCCATCTTCTTGGATCGAGTTCTTCTTTAAGACTATGAACTGTAAATACCTTGGTTTGTATTCAAAATCATACGGCATAGGTGAAAGTTTAGTGAAACATATGAAGTTAAACATTTTTGTTACAACAAAATCATTTAATGACCATTTTTCCAACAATACTTATACTTTGAAAAACCAAGTTTTACCTTGTTAAATTAGCATATACATAAGTTATATTACAGGTCTTGAAGTATTTTAAAGTTAAGTTAGAAGGATCTATTTAGTTTGCAAACAAGTTTGAAAACATTCAAACTATGTTCTTGTTGTTAAACTTGTATACCACAAAATATGATAGCTATATATATTTGAATCGAATAAGGTTATGAACATAGATTCTACCTCAAGTTCCTTGGATGAAGTTGCTGTAAAAGAGAAGTAAGAAGCTAGAATCAAAAGGGTGTTGGAAGTGGATGAAAGATTGGAAGTAAGTTGGTGTTCTTGGAAGGATTTCTTGAAGTGTTTTTGTATGGTTTTCTTATGGTGTTTTAGTATGGTTTTTGAAGCTAGATTTTCATAGATGTGAGCTGAGATGATTAAGGGGTTTAAGGCTCATAAGTGTGTGTGTTTTAGAGTTAGTGATCTAGTGAAGAAAATGGAAATGAGCATGTATATATATACACATATAAAAACGTGATATATAGATACATGATATGTATAACTTTGTTTTGTTACAAATAAGTCTTGATAAATGACTAAAGATGGTTCCCACAAGTTGTTATCATGTCCCTTAATCATTCATGGCTGATCATTGGTATTTCCTATTGGTATATACCAATAGTAAATACATCTAGAAGCTAGGTATGATACGAGTACAAATACTCTAGGTATACGTATAGAAATTTTGTGAAAAATGGAATGAGGATTCAAATATAGCTATCTTTTGTGAATACACTTATATGGTTTTATGTATTTAAGTCTTTAAAAGTGATTAAATACATTACTTATACGATATATGTATAACATTATAAGTCTTAAGTATTTATGTCAAATAACGTTACGTATAGTTATCGTTTTGAAAACTTAAGTTAGTAGTTTCAAAATATACTTGTAACTTGTTGTTATTAATACAAAATGAGATATTAAAACATTCATTAATCATGTTAAATATGTATATATACATTGTATATACACAAACGTATAATTATCATATATTGTATAGTTCGTGATATCATCAGTCAAACTAGACGATCAAACGTTGTGTAAAACTCTTTTCGGAAATATAAATCTCGACAATTTGGATTGCTTATCATGTTGGTAAGGTTTAATTTATGTAAATATTAATCTTATAAGTATAGAACGATCGAAAAAGTGCGGGTCGTTACATTACCTCCCCGTTAAATAAATTTCGTCCCGAAATTTTAAAATTGTACCTATTTTGCGTCATCGAGAAACAAGTGCGGATACTTTTGTTTCATCTGATCCTCTCGTTCCCAAGTAAACTCGGGACCTCTTCTAGCATTCCAACGAACCTTAACAATCGGTATATTGCTCTGTTTGAGCTGTTTAACTTCACGGTCCATGATTTCGATTGGTTCTTCGACGAATTGTAGTTTCTCGTCGACATGGATTTCTTCAAGAGGAATGGTGAGGTCTTCCTTTGCAAGACACTTTTTAAGGTTCGAGACGTGAAAGGTATTATGTACTCCGGCGAGTTGTTGCGGTAACTCGAGTCGATAAGCTACCGGTCCAATGCGCTCTATGATCTTGAACGGGCCTACATATCTTGGGTTCAGTTTACCCCTTTTGCCGAAACGTATTACACCTTTCCAAGGTGACACCTTTAGCATAACCATGTCCCCGACCTGAAACTCTAATGGTTTCCTTCGAACATCAGCGTAGCTCTTTTGGCGACTTCGGGCTGTTTTCAATCTCTCCTTGATTTGTACTATCTTCTCAGTCGTTTCGTGTATGATCTCGGGACCAGTTAATTGTCGATCTCCTACTTCATTCCAACAGATAGGAGATCTACACTTCCTTCCATACAATGCTTCGAATGGCGCAGCTCCAATGCTCGCATGATAACTATTATTATACGAGAATTCTGCTAACGGTAGATATTTATCCCATCCGTTTCCAAAATCGATCACACATGCCCTGAGCATGTCTTCAAGAGTCTGAATTGTTCTTTCACTCTGCCCGTCGGTCTGCGGATGATATGCGGTACTCATATCCAAACGAGTTCCTAGTGCCTCCTGCAGTGATTGCCAGAACTTTGAGGTAAATCTACTATCACGATCGGATATAATGGAAATAGGTATTCCATGCCTTGAAACTATTTCCTTTATATATAATCGTAATAATTTCTCCATTCTATCTGTTTCCTTTATAGGCAAGAAATGTGCAGATTTGGTAAGACGATCAACAATTACCCAAATGGTGTCGTATCCCCAGGCAGTCTTTGGTAACTTCGTGATGAAATCCATGGTAATACCGTCCCATTTCCATTCTGGAATTTCTGGTTGTTGAAGTAACCCTGACGGCTTTTGGTGTTCTGCTTTGACTTTGGAACAAGTCAAACATTCCCCAACATATGTTGCAACGTCAGTCTTTAAGTTAGGCCACCAATAACGTGTCTTAAGATCTTGATACATCTTTCCAACTCCAGGATGTATCGAGTATCTTGTCTTATGTGCCTCGTTCAATATCAACTTCCTTAATCCACCCAACTTCGGTACCCAAATACGATTTGCAAAATATCGAATTCCATCTTCCCGTACAACAAGTTGCTTCTCATATTTCTTCATTATTTCGTTCTTTATGTTTTCTTTATTGAGTGCTTCTTGTTGAACTTCTTTGATTTGTGAGTTGAGGTTCATGCGAATTTTTATGTTCATTGCTCGAACTCGAATCGGTTCTCGTTCCTTTCTGCTTAAAGCATCGGCCACCACGTTCGCCTTTCCGGGATGATAACGAATCTCACAATGATAGTCGTTTATTAACTCGACCCACCTACGTTGCCTCATGTTCAGCTGTTTCTGATCAAAAATATGTTGAAGACTTTTATGATCAGTAAACACAGTGAATTTAACCCCATACAAGTAGTGTCTCCACATCTTCAATGCAAACACTACTGCTCCCAGTTCTAGATCATGCGTCGTATAATTCCGCTCGTGAATCTTCAATTGTCGGGATGCAAATGCAATAACTTTCTTCCGTTGCATAAGAACACAACCAAAACCTTGTCGCGAAGCGTCACAATATATTTCGAAATCATCGTTCCCTTCTGGTAACGATAATATAGGCGCCGTAGTTAACTTCTTCTTCAATATTTGAAATGCATTCTCCTGCTCCGAGGTCCATTCGTATTTCTTCCCTTTTTGCGTTAACATTGTCAACGGCTTAGCTATTCGGGAAAAATCTTGAATAAACCTTCTATAATAACCGGCTAAACCCAAAAATTGGCGTATCTGCGTTGGTGTCTTAGGAGTCTCCCATTTTTCAATGGCTTCAGTTTTTGCTGGATCAACCTGAATTCCTTCGCTATTAACAACGTGACCAAGAAATTGCACTTCTTTCAACCAAAAAGCACACTTAGAAAATTTAGCATATAGTTGTTCTTTTCTTAACAACTCCAATATCAACCTTAAATGCTCTTCATGCTCTTGCTCACTCTTGGAATAGATAAGAATATCATCAATGAAAACGATAACAAACTTATCTAAATACGGACTACAAACTCGATTCATGAGGTCCATGAATACAGCTGGCGCATTCGTCAATCCAAACGGCATGACCAAAAATTCGTAATGACCATAACGTGTCCGAAAAGCAGTTTTTGGAATGTCCTCTTCTTTGACGCGTAGTTGATGATAGCCCGATCTTAAGTCGATTTTTGAATAAACACATGATCCTTGGAGTTGATCAAATAAGTCGTCAATTCTCGGTAGTGGATACCGATTCTTGATAGTTAACTTATTTAATTCACGATAATCTATACACATCCTAAAAGATCCATCTTTCTTTTTAACAAATAGAATCGGAGCTCCCCACGGTGAAGTACTTGGTCGTATGAATCCATGATCCAGTAATTCTTTTAACTGACTCTGAAGTTCTTTTAACTCGGACGGTGCAAGTCTATATGGAGCACGAGCCACTGGTGCAGCTCCTGGTACTAAATCTATTTGAAATTCTACAGATCTAAATGGAGGTAATCCCGGCAACTTTTCCGGAAAGACTTCAGGAAAATCTCTTGCTACAGGCACGTCATTGATGCTCTTCACTTTTTCCTTTGTTTCGACTTTATTAACATGTGCTAAGATAGCATAACACCCTTTCTTCAAGCACTTTTGAGCTTTCAAATAACTAATGAGTTTTAGCTTTGAGTTACCCTTCTCTCCATAAATCATTACTGGCGTTTTATCCTTACGAGGAATGCGAATTGCCTTCTTGGCGCACACAACTTCAGCTCCTATTTTGGACATCCAGTCCATGCCGACTATTACATCAAAACTTCCTAATTCTACGGGTATCAAGTCGATTTTAAACGTTTCTCCGGCTAGATTTATTTCACAACCACGACAAATTTTATCGGCTTTAATTAGTTTACCATTAGCTAACTCAATCAAGTACTTAGCATCCAGAGGTAATGATGAACAATTCAATTTAGTGTAAAAATTTCTACACACATAACTTCTATCGGCGCCAGTATCAAATAAAATAGATGCTGATAAGTTATTAATGGTAAACGTACCCGTAACAAGCTCCGGGTCTTCTCGTGCCTCTCTAGCATTAATAACAAACGCTCTTCCACGTGCAGGTCCGCCATTCTGATTCGGGCACTGGCTCTTATAATGACCTTGTTTTCCACACCCAAAACAAGTAATGTTAGCCAAAGCAGTTCTATTTGCGTTGGTGGCAGGAGTCTTGTTACCATTTGCATTTGTAACGAGAGCCTTACAATCTTCAGCAAGATGTCCCTGTCGATTGCATTTGGTGCACAACACACTACAGTAACCAAAGTGATGTTTGTGACAACGGTTGCATAAAGGACTTTGTCCTTTGTAACCAAAGCCTGAACCGCTACCCGCACCTTTCGGGGTTTCTGGTTTCTTAAAAGATTGCTGTTGGTAACCTCGATCATAATTTCCGTTCCACTTCCTTTTGTTACTCGATACCTTCTCCTCAGTAGTGAATGCTTTCTTATCCAGAATGACCTGATCCATTAACTCGTTCGCCATGGTTATAGCTTCATGAATTGTCTTAGGTTTCGACACCGTAACGTTTGCCTTGACCTTTTTGGGCAAACCACCTTTGTACATTTCAATCTTCCGTGCTTCGGTTGGAACCAATTCAGGACATAGTAAAACCAATTCCATGAATCGCTGATTGTAGTTGGTGATTTCAGTACCAACCACCTTCAAACTTCGTAACTCATCTTCTAACTTAATAACCTCATTCCTTGGACAATACTCGGTGATTATCATTGCTTTGAATTCTTCCCATGGAGTATCATAAGCTACATCTCCTCCTACCGCCTTCACATAATTCTTCCACCATGTGAGTGCACTATCTTGTAAAGTGCACGATGCAAACTTGGTCATGTCTTTTTCATCACAACCACTGATTTTGAACACCGTCTCCATCTTTTCTATCCATCGGGTTAAACCGATCGGTCCTTCCGTTCCACTGAATGATGATGGCTTGCAAGCTTGAAACGTCTTGTAGGAGCATCCTACACGAGGATTTGGGTTAACTGCAGCAGCTCTTGCAGCCTCAACCCATAGCATTCTATCGTTCACCCGCTGGTTGATGAGTTCCTCGAGTTCTTGTTCCGTCATTCGATTCAATCGCGCCATTTCCTAATGAAAGAAAATAATTATTCACATGGAATATTATAGATGTAGTGTGTATTTATAGTACATTTATAGCTTGTTAATAATATGAACCAGGTATTATTATAAAAGCCTTTTCTTCTTATTAGCGTTTTATAATTATATCTAGGGTAGTACCTACCCGTTAATGTTCATACTTAATAGCTTAGTACAGAACCAATTACTACAATCTAAATAATACTTAACCATGGAAAATTATTGCATTTCATACTTCGCTATTTTACATATGCTTATCTTACATTGAACATTAAACAAACCACACTAATAATATTATACAAAACATTATTTGATTCCATGGTTTAATTCGGCAGCGCATCGTTTGATCTATTTCCCAAAACATTTATGTCCAGGGAATCCCCCAACGCGAATCCTAGCTGTCTCCCTACGTTTTGGCTGAGGAGCCGAAGAACTAGACGCCGGGATAGCACTAATAGGAATAGCGGGGATAGGGGTGGTAGTGTTTAGTGGAATTGGTGCCACTTCATTCTCATTAAACTCGGGATTTGGATTTTCTAATTCACTAGCTTTTCGTTTCTTTCCTAGTTCGAACTCGTCTTTTGTAATTTCCTGTATTTCTTCCTCGGGTTCACTTTCCTCCTCGGGTTCACTTTCCTCCTCGGGTTCACTTTCCTCCTCGGGTTCACTTTCCTCCTCGGGTTCACTTTCCGGGTTCTCTATAGTCGGTTCATCCGGAATTTGTGAGTCTTCCCCAAAGATATTATTTTCGTCATCGGATAGGTTAATGACTGAAACACCATCTGAAGATTCTGGTTCGGAGTCGCTGAACGTGATGACAAGTTTTGAGCCCGACATCTATCACACAACAACTAACCCATTAGTACTACATAATATTTACATATAAATTTTAACCAACAATGATAAGCAATGGTTTTTAAATCCGACCCGGTCAAAGTCCAGACTTACTAATGTATCCTAACGACTTATCAGTTAGACACACTAATGCAAACCTGGTTCGCTAAGACCACCGCTCTGATACCACATGTCATAACCCGTCCTTAACCATAAGAACGTGTTAGATAACGTATGATTTCATTGCGAGGTATTGACCTCTATATGAGACATTTTTAAAAGAAAAACTGCATATATTATACATTACAAACCACAACCATTATTTTTGTTACAAGCTTAAGACAATAAAAAGAAGATTAACGTTTAGCGATAATCTTCGACTTACAAACTTTACAAATGATAATAACAACACGGTTTCTAGCATATTTTACAGTACAACATCTCGGATATGCAGTTTTATTTTTGACACAAACATGCGTACGCAAGATCCTGCTTAGATCCAACATAATGCAGCGGAAGCTTTAGAAATCACCTGAGAATAGACATGTTTTAAAAGGTCAACATAAAGTTGGTGAGATATAGGTTTAATGCCGGCAGCAATATATATATAGACCACAAGAT
The DNA here is from genome assembly GCF_046630445.1 of Rutidosis leptorrhynchoides. NCBI lineage: Eukaryota > Viridiplantae > Streptophyta > Magnoliopsida > Asterales > Asteraceae > Rutidosis > Rutidosis leptorrhynchoides. The sequence goes on along the minus strand of NC_092343.1, from coordinate 136,697,465 downwards.
TTAGTATATAAACAGTTTAATAAAAGTATTCTAAGTGGTTGAGCACTTGGTAACCATACTTAACATTTTCACGTCGCATATTCCCTTTAATATGAAATCTTACTACACCGTACCAAGTGTAGTCACAAAACGAAGTACTGTGCAACCGTTGAATACTGGTCGTCCAGTCCGGTTGGGGTTGTCAGGCCCGATAGATCTATCAACAGGATTCGCGTTTACAATACCGCTGTAAATATTAGTTACCAAGCTACAGGGAAGTATGCCAGTGGTACAACTCAACGTAGAATATATTTTTCAGTTACTTGTGTCCATAATGTAAAACATAAAATACATGTATTCTCATCCCGAAATATTTAGGGTTTAAAAGTGGGACTATATACTCACTCTTGTCTTGATGATATAAATAATTTGACTCGGTCTTCCGGTTGATATCACGAACCTATCCATATATAATATATCAATATGTTTTCATTTTTAAACAAACGTTATAAATATATACTTGTTATACTTTTAATACTTTGAATAATTCCTTAGTCCGTAGTTAGCAGTCCGATGTTAGTAATTCAATTTTAATGGTTCATTTTTAGATGTTTAATATACCCGCAATGAAATAAATAAAACCCCCAACGAAATCAATAAAACCCCATCGTATATGTATTGGTCGAGATTAATCTTGACCCATGGTACCGGTGTTGTCAAATGACGTGTTGCGTACATAAAGTACCGGTGTTGTCAAATGACGTGTTGCGTACAATCATGGGATCTTATGATTAATCTTCTCGTGTTGCTTACGGGTGATCCTGAACCATATGAAATTGAATTATGAGTACATATATATAAAATATCATGTTATCTTATAAAGATGTGATTTTATGTAAATTTTTCCAATGAATCCCGAAGTCAATTAAGTCTTGGATAACCAATTTTGTTTCGGTCATAGTTTCTTCGTTACAAGTCCGTTTTCATTGATTCAAATTGCCATCTTCTTGGATCGAGTTCTTCTTTAAGACTATGAACTGTAAATACCTTGGTTTGTATTCAAAATCATACGGCATAGGTGAAAGTTTAGTGAAACATATGAAGTTAAACATTTTTGTTACAACAAAATCATTTAATGACCATTTTTCCAACAATACTTATACTTTGAAAAACCAAGTTTTACCTTGTTAAATTAGCATATACATAAGTTATATTACAGGTCTTGAAGTATTTTAAAGTTAAGTTAGAAGGATCTATTTAGTTTGCAAACAAGTTTGAAAACATTCAAACTATGTTCTTGTTGTTAAACTTGTATACCACAAAATATGATAGCTATATATATATGAATCGAATAAGGTTATGAACATAGATTCTACCTCAAGTTCCTTGGATGAAGTTGCTGTAAAAGAGAAGTAAGAAGCTAGAATCAAAAGGGTGTTGGAAGTGGATGAAAGATTGGAAGTAAGTTGGTGTTCTTGGAAGGATTTCTTGAAGTGTTTTTGTATGGTTTTCTTATGGTGTTTTAGTATGGTTTTTGAAGCTAGATTTTCATAGATGTGAGCTGAGATGATTAAGGGGTTTAAGGCTCATAAGTGTGTGTGTTTTAGAGTTAGTGATCTAGTGAAGAAAATGGAAATGAGCATGTATATATATACACATATAAAAACGTGATATATAGATACATGATATGTATAACTTTGTTTTGTTACAAATAAGTCTTGATAAATGACTAAAGATGGTTCCCACAAGTTGTTATCATGTCCCTTAATCATTCATGGCTGATCATTGGTATTTCCTATTGGTATATACCAATAGTAAATACATCTAGAAGCTAGGTATGATACGAGTACAAATACTCTAGGTATACGTATAGAAATTTTGTGAAAAATGGAATGAGGATTCAAATATAGCTATCTTTTGTGAATACACTTATATGGTTTTATGTATTTAAGTCTTTAAAAGTGATTAAATACATTACTTATACGATATATGTATAACATTATAAGTCTTAAGTATTTATGTCAAATAACGTTACGTATAGTTATCGTTTTGAAAACTTAAGTTAGTAGTTTCAAAATATACTTGTAACTTGTTGTTATTAATACAAAATGAGATATTAAAACATTCATTAATCATGTTAAATATGTATATATACATTGTATATACACAAACGTATAATTATCATATATTGTATAGTTCGTGATATCATCAGTCAAACTAGACGATCAAACGTTGTGTAAAACTCTTTTCGGAAATATAAATCTCGACAATTTGGATTGCTTATCATGTTGGTAAGGTTTAATTTATGTAAATATTAATCTTATAAGTATAGAACGATCGAAAAAGTGCGGGTCGTTACACCTCCGGTTCACATGAAACTTGTTCTAACATGCTTATATATGAATAATTAGCACGGAAAAATAGTTCGAGACCCGACCCGAACGTGTTGACTTTTTCGTTGACTTTGACCAAGTTTGACTTTCAGTCAAACTTAACCAAATTTTTATGCAATCGTTCTAACATGCTTTTATACTTGATTCTTGCATGAAACTTGACAACGTGATTCACATGCTATGTTAATCGAGTCGTAACGAGCCATAGGACTAATTGAACACATTTCGCCCGACCTTGTGTCTTAACCGGTTAATTGATACAACTTACTTGTTTAGGTCAAAGCTAAACAACTTTCATGCACACGTTTACTTTGTGAAGCACCTTTATACTCGTGCACTCGAGGTGAGATCATAGTCCCACCTTTTCAAATACTTTTATACTTTTAAATTATGGGCTGAAAAACATATACATTACATACTTATATACATTTCATTTATATACATTCTTTTCATACTTTTATACTTTGAACAAATACGAATACAAGAGCAAAGATACCTACGAGTTAGAACAAAAATCCTCAAGTCCAATTACCATTAGTTACACTTGTAGGGTGTGAGCGAGAAATTATGTTGTGTGGCCATACGGGTTTAACGAACCCTCATCTGACTGATGAAATGTATTTTTGGTGTATAGTGTAGGTTCTAACACTATTATGCAGAGGTAAGATTCAGTTAAGTTTTGGTAATTGAGTGCTCGTGATACATACAACATCTTTTGGGATGTATACGCTTGATATTCACTTTATACTAAATCTTGTGATTCAAAAACAACATCTTTGAGATGTATACGCTTTGACACTAAACCTTGTGATTCAAAAACATACTTTTACAAATACATTTATGATCTCACCAACATTTTTCGTTGACAGTTTTCTACATGTTTTCTCAGGTTCATATTTGGCTATTTGATACATGCTTCCGCGTACATTCATACTTGCTTGGGGTCGAGCATACATGCATACACTCTGATTACTTGCTTGGAGTCAAGCATGCATACATACTTACGCTATTTATAGCAACTGTGATTTTCAAATTATATTATGTCGCAAGTTATTTCATTTGTACTTTATACTTTTGTAAGCTTAAACTTGTTGTCGATCCGTTTGGTAAACTAAACTTTGTAAGTCTTGTACGTTTTAAATGAAGGCGACATAATTTTGGTCAAACGTGTCTCATTTAGGGACTACGACCACGTAACGGGACCTAAGTTAACGGCGCCGTCAATGACGATTTTGTCGGGTCGCTACAGATGGTATCAGAGCGTTGGTTGTAGGGATCTAGGATGTGCATTAGTGTGTCTGACCAAGTCGTTAGGATGCATTAGTGAATCTAGACTACAACCGGATAGTTAGTTATTACATTCTAACATACATTTGCTATAGATAGCACTTACTTGACTACTTGTGCATTATACTTGAATCATTCTTAGGCAAACTCTTTAATGGTACCCAACTTTCACCATACGAACTCGTATTCTGCAACTTTCTGATAGCATACGTGAATTCATGATTCATACGCGTACAGATGACCACGACTTCGTTAGTCACTCTAGTTCAGAAACTCTGACTCCTTGGTTGTTATTCACCCAGTCTCATCTTACTATCCACAGGTGCTGTAAAGTTACCATCACTACTTATCACTACGGTTGCGTACTATTCGTTATCATAATTCGTTACACTTCTTGTAACAAAATACATCATTGTTTGACTTGAACCGCGTTAACGCGAACAATCATTTATACACTTTCCTCGGGAAATGCATCTTCAGAGTTGCACTAATTATTTTGATTCAATACGAGTCACGTTTGAGACGTCGTTACACTTTGTTCATTTTAGATCTTCACGATGACACAAACTTGAATCTACGGAGTGATGTGGGAATGGAGGTATGAGTTAGCGTAATATAACGACACTCGATCAACGTGGTTATATTACGGTAAATCATACAAAAGTTCTAATGACACGTGATGGTGGTTGGACTCGATCAACCTAATCACCACCATGTACCATGTACATGACTTCATCTTTCTTGTTTGAACATCCGAAAAACTCCAAGAATACTAATAACAACCATACTAAGGACACATCTTCGATTATTGTCGAACCATATTTATGCTTCCGAATGAATGACGAACTCTTTCAACTTCAATCACATGTTACACGTGTATACTATCTCGTCTTCGCGCAGTTTTATCGACGAACTACAATATGCTTGTTATGCTTACATCGAGGCGGAAACTTCTCTCGCATCACACTCGTACTTCCGTACAAGGAAATCTTTATTCTAAATTCTAAATGGGAGAGAGACTCTTCACATTATACTAGTATTCACCCCGAGGGTGAATAGTCCTAATGAACGCTTTTCAGAACCCGATAGGAAACTTGCTCTAACAAACGTTTCCGGAAACCGATAAATCTTCCACGGCGCGAATTTCTTGAGAAATTATTCCTCGTTTCGAATCGAGATCCTCGTTTCACTTCTAAATTTTTGGGGAGCCTTACAAAAAGCCTCGGGACCACGTTTAGACATGGTACCGCGTATCACCGACAAACCGACGTACAAAACAAACATATGATTCAAACCTTGGAAAACATATCACGAACTTTCATCGTTACTGTTAGCCGATCCCTCTTACTACAAAAATTTTCATTCGAGTCTTAACGTCACACCTTCTAAAATCTTATATGACCGGAAACATCATTCTCCTCTTGGCAAAACTTATTCATATTCGAGAAAGACCCAACACGACTCGTAGTTGTTAAAAGGGCTTGCCGATGTTAGACGTAAACCTTTCGAATTCCAAGCGGGTGACCGCATCACGTTAGAAGTCGCACCTTGAGGAGGTGTAAACCGTTTCGGGGAACGTAGAAAGCTAAATCCGCGATATTTTGATCCTTTAAAATCTTGAGGCGTTTTGGAACCGTTGCTAGCCATTTAGATTTTCTGACTCGTTTGAATCTTCGTTCATACTACTTTCCATGTGCCAACCTTGAAGATATGTCTTGCGAAACAACAACTTTTTATCCTTTTTCGATGAGCTTACTATCGACGATACACTCCACTTCATAGGAGAACCGGTTGAAATTATAGATCGTGAAACCAAACTCTGAGACGACGTGAAATCTCGATTATCGAGTTCGTTGAAATGCCCAGGGGAGTGCCTTCACTTATTCATAGAATTTGCAATGCGAGGTTTCAGAGATGAAACAATGACTACTACTTCCAACTAAATTTCGGGACGAAATTTCTTTTAAGGTGTGGGTAATGTAACATCCCGCGTTTTTCCGTTAAATTTATTTTAACACCGTCTTTTTTTTTTAAATAACATCTTTCGTCATTTAAATTTGTATTTTCCGTTGACAAACGTTCATAATATTCCTGTTATTTAATTATAACATCACTCGTTTACTCGAGCGTTTTTAAAATATTCGTTTGGTTAATTCCTGCACCCGCTTTGAAACTTGAGGGACCGAGGTTGCCAAGTGGGAAAACTAGTTGACTAGGTCAACTAGTCAACCCACCTTATCCATCCATTCATTTCACCTCCCACCTTCTCTCTCTTTTCTCTCTACTTCCCTTCCATGAACTCAAACACCCATCTTCATAAAATCATCATCTAAATCCGGATCAAGAAGCAAACTTCAAAACAAATTACATATTCGTGATCCTCTCTTCATCCTCTACATTTTGATACCAATTTCATCAAGTTTGGGTAACATTTCTAAAACTCTAGATTTATCTAAATTCGTGTTTTTGACTTGAAATTGTGTTAGTTAGTGTCTATGGCTCGTGTATAACATGAATATATGTTTGGTTTGCTCGATTTGTTGTTTTGAGTAACTAGTTTGAACTTTTGAAATGGGTTTGCTTAATCTTACATTTTAGAAGATTAAATGTTGTTAAATTGTTAAAGTGCATGTTTTAATTGTGTTACTAGTATCATTAGCTACATTTTGATGTGTAGGTTAATTAAGAAAACTTCGAAAACATGATTAATGATTTTGTAATTCTTGATTTGGGTTTGATAGTTCTTAAGATGAACTTTTAATGCTTGTATGCCATGAAATATTAATTGTAAGTGTTTAGTTGTAATGTATGCTTCATTTCCTTCAAAACGGCATATCATACATGTAAATTGGATTCCCGAATCTTAAAATGCATTTAATGAACTTGAAACTTTGAAAATAAACCTTTATTGATCACTTGACGAGATTTCGGTTATTATAAATGATGTTTTGCTTGATGAAAAGTGATTAGATGTATTCCTTGTCAAAATACCTTTCCGACGATATAAGATACACGTTTTGAGTGATTACGGTTGGTAAATTATAGTGGTTTGAAGTTAGGTTCGTGCCTTAAGTTTGAAAACTACAGAAATTGCTGAACAGGTAATGGCGCGGCGCGCCATACCCCCGTGCGGCGCGCCAAAGTGGGCTGACCACTTGTCACTTTTAAGGAAAAATGTTTGCTATGCTAGGGACCTCCGGTTCACATGAAACTTGTTCTAACATGCTTATATATGAATAATTAGCACGGAAAAATAGTTCGAGACCCGACCCGAACGTGTTGACTTTTTCGTTGACTTTGACCAAGTTTGACTTTCAGTCAAACTTAACCAAATTTTTATGCAATCGTTCTAACATGCTTTTATACTTGATTCTTGCATGAAACTTGACAACGTGATTCACATGCTATGTTAATCGAGTCGTAACGAGCCATAGGACTAATTGACCACATTTCGCCCGACCTTGTGTCGTAACCGGTTAATTGATACAACTTACTTGTTTAGCTCAAGGCTAAACAACTTTCATGCACACGTTTACTTTGTGAAGCACCTTTATACTCGTGCACTCGAGGTGAGATCATAGTCCCACCTTTTCAAATACTTTTATACTTTTAAATTATGGGCTGAAAAACGTATACATTACATACTTATATACATTTCATTTATATACATTCTTTTCATACTTTTATACTTTGAACAAATACGAATACAAGAGCAAAGATACCTACGAGTTAGAACAAAAATCCTCAAGTCCAATTACCATTAGTTACACTTGTAGGGCGTGAGCGAGAAATTATGTTGTGTGGCCATACGGGTTTAACGAACCCTCATCTGACTGATGAAACGTATTTTCGGTGTATAGTGTAGGTTCTAACACTATTATGCAGAGGTAAGATTCAGTTAAGTTTTGGTAATTGGGTGCTCGTGATACATACAACATCTTTTGGGATGTATACGCTTGATATTCACTTTATACTAAATCTTGTGATTCAAAAACAACATCTTTGAGATGTATACGCTTTGACACTAAACCTTGTGATTCAAAAACATACTTTTACAAATACATTTATGATCTCACCAACATTTTTCGTTGACAGTTTTCTACATGTTTTCTGAGGTTCATATTTGGCTATTTGATACATACTTCCGCCTACATTCATACTTGCTTGGGGTCGAGCATACATGCATACACTCTGATTACTTGCTTGGAGTCAAGCATGCATACATACTTACGCTATTTATGGCAACTGTGATTTTCAACTTATATTAAATCGCAAGTTATTTCATTTGTACTTTATACTTTTGTAAGCTTAAACTTGTCGTCGATCCGTTTGGTAAACTAAACTTTATAAGTCTTGTACGTTTTAAATGAAGGGGACATAATTTTGGTCAAACGTGTCTCATTTAGGGACTACGACCACGTAACGGGACCTAAGTTAACGGCGCCGTCAATGACGATTTTGTCGGGTCGCTACACTAATCAACGGTATTCTTGTGTTTTGAAGGAGCAATGCGTCCTCGTCGTGTGCCACGCCATGAGACTCCCGAACAAGCTCTACAACGAATGATAGCCACCGCCGTGGATGCGGCCATGGCCGGTCACTCCTCCAACAACAACAATAACAACAACCACAACAACAACAATCAAGGTGCCGGTAACTCAAGCGAGGGATGCTCCTATAAAGCCTTCATGGGGTGCAAACCTCATACTTTTGATGGGACCGGGGGACCGGTTACTCTCACTCGATGGTTCGAACAAACGGAGGCCGTCTTTAGAATAAGCGGTTGTCGGGACCAAGATAAGGTCAAATACTCCACTCACACTTTCGCCGGTGTCGCCCTCACATGGTGGAACACCTATGTACAATCGGTGGGTACCGATGAAGCTCACGCCCTCTCTTGGACCGACCTAAGGGAAAAGATGATCGTCGAATATTTCCCTCGTGAAGAAACCCGAAGGCTCGAACAAGAGCTAAGAACTTTGAAAGCGGTCGGAAATGATCTCAAGGCTTATAATCAACGATTTTCCGAACTAGCCTTGATGTGCCCAAACCTTGTAAACCCTGAAGCTTTAAGGGTTGAACTTTACATGGATGGTCTCCCAAAGAGCATCAAACAAGGGTAATGTCATCCAAACTCACTAATAATCAAGAAGCTTTGAACATGGCCCGCAAGTTGATAGAAACGGTGGACAAAATTGTATTGCCGGCACCTAAAGCCGAGGATAAGTCGGGTAACAACAAAATAAAATGGGAAGCCCCCCAATCAAGCAACAACAACTTTGCCAAGAAGCCTTACACCTCCGACGGCAAGAAAGGTTATGCCGAAAACCTACCTCTTTGCAACAAATGCAACAAGCACCACTTTGGTGAATGTGGCAAGCTAATTTGCCATCGGTGCCAAGGAGTTGGTCATAAGGCCAATGAATGTAAAAGTGTCGCCCCCATCGCTTGAAAGGGGCCCAATGCACCAAAAACGGGCACTTGTTACGAATGTGGCCAAACGGGCCATTATAGAAATGCATGCCCGAAGAAGAAAGATAACCCCAATACGCGCGGCTGAGCTTTCAACATCAACACCGAGGAAGCCCAAGATGACAATGAATTAGTCACGGGTACGTTTCTTCTCAACAACACTTATGTTACTTGTTTATTCGATTCGGGTGCCGATAAATGCTTTGTATCCAAGACTTTGATTCATTCTTTTAGCACTCCACCACTTCCACTAGATACCACTTATACCATTGAAGTGGCCAACGGGAAACTATTGAGTGCCGACACATATTACCGGGGGTGTACGTTAAATATTTTGGGTAATGAGTTTGAAATTGACTTGATACCCATGGAACTAGGAAGCTTCGATGTAATAATCGGTATGAATTGGCTAACCAAAATGAAATCTCACATCCTTTGTGATCTTAATTCAATCCGGATTCCTATCGAGAACGGCGAACCTTTGATCGTCTATGACGATAAGAGTTGCACCGGACTCAACTTCGTTTCATGCATTAAAGTTAGAAAACTACTCCGTAAGGGTTGTTTTACGATCCTTGCTCACGTTAAGAAAGTCGAGTCCGATGAGAAGCACATCGATGATGTGCCAATTATTAGTGACTATTTTGATGTATTTCCTGACGAATTGCCGGGTCTTCCACCTCATCGACCGGTTGAATTCCAAATCGATCTTTTTCCGGGAGCCGCACCCATAGCACGTGCACCATATAGACTCGCTCCATCTGAAATGCAAGAATTGCAAAGTCAAATCCAAGAACTACTTGATCGTGGTTTTATCCAACCTAGCCATTCACCTTGGGGCGCTCCGATTTTGTTTGTTAAAAAGAAATACGGATCCCTACGAATGTGCATTGATTATCGTGAACTAAACAAATTGACGGTTAAGTACCGATATCCTCTTCCTCGCATCGATGACCTATTTGATCAACTACAAGGGTCTTTTGTATATTCAAAAATCGATCTCCGCTCGGGTTATCATCAATTAAGGGTTAAGGGGGAAGATGTCTCCAAAACAGCTTTCCGAACTCGTTATGGTAGTTATGAATTCCTTGTCATGCCATTTGGTCTCACTAACGCACCGGCGGTGTTCATGGATCTTATGAACCGCGTGTGCAAACCGTATCTTGACATACTCATTATCGTGTTCATCGATGATATTTTGGTTTATTCTAAAAGCGAAGAAGAACACGAGGAACACCTCTGACTTGTACTTGAACTTTTTAGACAAGAACGACTCTATGCCAAATTCTCCAAGTGTGAATTTTGGTTGAAGGAAGTTCAATTTCTTGGTCATGTTGTAAGTGACCAAGGTATTAAAGTCGATCCATCAAAAATCGAAGCCATTAGTAAATGGGAGACTCCTACTACTCCTACTCACATTCGTCAATTCTTGGGTCTCGCCGGATACTATCGTAGATTCATCAAAGATTTCTCTTTGGTCGCTCGTCCTCTAACCGCGTTAACTCATAAGGGAAGAAAATTTGTTTGGGCAACCGAACAAGAATTCGCATTTCAAATCTTGAAAACAAAGCTAACCACCGCTCCTATCTTGTCACTTCCCGAAGGCAATGACGATTTTGTTGTATATTGCGATGCCTCAAAACATGGTTTTGGGTGTGTATTGATGCAACGAAAGAAAGTCATTGCTTATGCCTCTCGACAATTGAAAATCTATGAACAAAACTACACGACACATGATCTCGAACTCGGAGCCGTTGTCTTTGCACTTAAAATATGGAGACACTATCTTTATGGAACCAAGAGTACTATCTTTACCGATCACAAAAGTCTCCAACACATCTTCGATCAAAAGCAACTAAACATGAGACAACGAAGGTGGATTGAAACCTTAAACGATTACGATTGCGAGCTTCGTTACCATCTCGGAAAGGCAAATGTAGTAGCCGATGCCTTAAGTCGAAAAGAAAGAGCGGTGCCTCTTCGTGTCCGAGCCTTAAACATCAGCATCTACACCAACATTAATAGCTAAATTCGGGTAGCCCAAGATGAGGCTCTCAAGGATGAAAACGTTTCACACGAGCTCTTGAACATTCTCGTCTCTCGATTCGAAATTAGAGAGACCGGACTCCGATATTTCGCCGGAAGGATTTGGGTGCCTAGATATGGGGACCTACGAAGCCTTATTTTAGATGAAGCCCATAAGTCACGATACTCGATTCACCCCAGTGCCAATAAGATGTACCACGACCTTAAAGAACAATATTGGTGGCCGAAAATCAAAAGGGACGTAGCTATTTATGTTGCCAAGTGTTTGACATGTTCCAAAGTCAAAGCCGAACACCAAAGACCGTCCGGGTTACTTCAACAACCCGAAATCCCGCAATGGAAGTGGAAAAGAATAACAATGGATTTTATCACCACACTACCAAAAACGACGGGCTGTTATGATACCATTTGGGTTATTGTTGACCGTCTCACCAAATCCGCACACTTTCTCGCCATGAAGGAGACCGACAAAATGGAGAAACTTGCACAACTTTACATCAAGGAGATCGTAGCCCGACATGGTGTATCTTTATCGATTATCTCCGACCGAGATGGCCGTTTTGTTTCTAGATTTTGGCGTACCTTGCAAGAAGCGTTGGGAACGTGTTTAGACATGAGCACCGCATATCATCCTCAAACCGATGGACAAAGCGAACACACAATTCAAACCTTGGAGGAAATGTTACGAGCTTGCGTGGTTGATTTTGGAAAATCTTGGGACAAGCACTTACCTCTCGACGAGTTCTCTTACAACAATAGTTATCACGCAAGTATTAAAGCCGCACCTTTTGAAGCGCTATATGGCTGAAAATGTCATTCACCTCTTTGTTGGGCCAAGGTAAGCGACGTGCAAATCACCGGACCCAAACTCATTCACGAAACCACCGAGAAGATCGTACAAATCCGAGATAGGCTTCGGACGGCCCGGAGTCGTCAAAAGTGCTACACCGACAAAAGACGCAACAACCTTGAATTTCAAGTCGGTGACCGAGTAATGTTAAAAGTCGCACCTTGGAAAGGTGTAATCCATTTTGGGAAACGCGGGAAGCTAAATCCGCGGTATATTGGTCCTTTCGAAATCTTGGAGCGTATTGGAACCGTTGCTTATCGTTTAGATCTTCCGCCTCAATTGAACTCCGTTCATCCTACCTTCCATGTATCTAACTTGAAAAAGTGTCTTGCTGAACCCGATATCGTCATCCCTCTCGAGGAACTTACTATTGATGGCAAACTTCATTTTGTGGAGGAACCGGTTGAAATTGTGGACACCTCCGTCAAGACATTGAAACAAAGCCGAATTTCGATTGTTAAAGTCCGTTGGAACGCCAAAAGGGGACCCGAGTTTACTTGGGAAAGGCAAGACCAAATGCAAAAGAAATACCCTCACTTGTTCCCGGTTCCGGAAACGCAAGATTTCGAGGAAGAAACAACGTCTACTACGCCTACTTAAATTTCGGGACGAAATTTCTTTTAAGGAGTAGGTAATGTAACATCCTGCCTTTTTCCGTTTACTTTTCTGTTTAATTATTTTAAATTTCCGTTATATGTTTATAACATCTCCCTTTGATACGCGTTTTAAAAATATCTCGTTTAGGTAATTCACGCACCCGCAACCGAACTCGAGGGACTAGTTTCGTCAAAGTGCCAAAGAGGTGACTAGCATTTGACTAGTCAAACCCACCTCCCTTTCTTTTCCATTTCATTTTCCTTTTCTTTCAATACTTTCACATTTTCTCTCATTTCTCCATTACAAAGATTCATCATCTAAATCAAATCTAGCAAGCTTCAATCCAAACAAATTACATATTTGGAATCCTTGCAACTTCCTCTTCGATTCCATACCGATTTCATCAAGTTTGGGTAACTTTCTAAAATCACTCGATTTTGTGTTCTTGATGTTTTTAACTTATAAAGTTGTTAATTAGTGTCTATGGCTCAAGTCTAACATGAATATATGATTTACATGTTCGATTTTGTTATTTGAAGTAACTAGCATGAACATAAACTTTGGTGTGTTTGATTTGGTGATTTGGTTGTTTGAATGATGTTAAATGTTATAAATGCATGTATTAAATGTGTTCCTAACATCACTAGCTTCAATTTTATGTGTAGGTTGTTTTAGAAAACTTCATAAACATGATTAGTGATTTTGATGTTGTTGGTTAGGGTTTGATAGAATTGAATGTGAACATTTAATGTATTGAATGCCATGAATTGTGGTTGGTAAGTAGTTAGTTAGATCGTATGCTTGATTATCTACAAAACGGTGTATTATATGCATGCATTAAGTTCCCGAATCCTATTTTGTGCATTTATGAACTTGGGCATTTATGATGAACATTAATTGATCATTTATTTTGGAAAGTCGATTGTTACAAATAAATGTGCTTAGTTGTTTTCCTTGTCAAAAGAGCTTTCCAACGATATAAGATGCGAGTTCTAAGTGTTTGTGGTTTGTGTTTTATGCATAAAAAGGTTTTGGTTTGAGACTTAGAAAACTGAAACTGGCCAGGTACCAGCTCGCGTGTATTACCGCGGCGCGGCCAGCCTATGTCGCGGCGCGACATTAGGCGTGTCCAGGTTCTGACCTACATGGTCAAAATTCAAAAAATGTTTACTATGCTACGCACCTCCGATTCACATGTAACTTGTTCTAACATGCTTATATATGAATAAAAACCTCAGAAAAATAGTTCGGGACCCGACCCGAACGTGTTGACTTTTTCATTGACTTTGACCCGACCAAAGTTTGACTTTTTGTCAAACTTAACCAAATGATTATGCAATCTTTCTAACTTGTTTCTATACTTGTATCTTGCATGAAACTTGACAAATTGATTCACATGCTACATAATTGAGTCGTAACGAGCCATAGCACTAACTGAACATCTTTGACCTATTGTGTTTATCGTTATTGATACGACCTATTTGTTTAGGTCAAGACTAGCATTAGTTCTTGCACACGTTTACTTGTTGAAGTACTTTTACATACGTGCACTCAAGGTGAGATCATAGCCCCACTTTTACTCTTTTTGAACTTACATTTGGGATGAGAAAACATAAACGTTCTTTTTACTAAGTGAACACAAGTACAGGAAAACAAACATTCTACATACGAGTTTGAAAAAAATCCTTAATTCGATTATCATTAGTTACACTTGCCGGGTGTAAGCGAGAACTTATGTTATATGGCCATATGGGTTTGACAAACCCTCATTCAAACGGTTCGCTACCATTTACGAATGAAATATATTTTCGAGAAATAGTGTATGTTCTAACACTATTGTGATGGGGTTCTATGGAAGGAATGTTAAGCATTGATAATTGGGTGCTCGTGAATATTAACTTTTGGAATGTATTACTATTATATCAATGTTACAAATCTTGTGGTTGACTTGTACTTACTTACTTAAACCTATGATTTCTCCAACGTTTTCGTTGATATATTTCTATGTTTTTCTCAGGTCCTTGAACGTTTTGTGATACATGCTTCCGCTCATTACTTTTGATACTTGCTTGGATGTCTAGTATACATGCATACGTGGAGCGTCTTTGGCTACTTTTAAATTGTGTCGCATATGTTTCAATTGTACTTTAAACTTTGTTATGTAACTAGTTGTCGAACTACTTTGTAAACCTCGAAACATCTTTACTTTTGAAATGAATGTGACATACTTTTGGTCAAACGTTGTTTTAAAGACTTATGACCACGTAACGGGACCTAAGTAGACGGCGCCGTCAATGACGATTTTGTCGGGTCGCTACAGTATTTACCCACATGCGAAGCACTATCACAATGGATGGAGATAGGAAGGGAAAGAATTTGGCCACACAGGAATATCATAGATCAAGTTCTTCAACCATATAGCTTCATACCATCTGCGGCCAAATCTACAAGTGCAGACTCCATAGTCAAATTTGTAATACATGTTTGCTTCTTTGAAGCTCACGAAATAGAACATTCTCCAAGTAGGAATATTTAACCAGTCATAAATGAATGATTTTCGATGTTGTTAATCGAACTTGCATCCGAATGACCTTCAATGATTGAAGGAAACCCAGAATAATATATACCATAATCCACGGTACGTTTTAAATACTTGAACACTTTATTCAAAGCATACCAATGATAAAATTTATTCAAAGCATACCAATGATAAACACCGGGATTACTAATATACCTACTTAGTTTTCCCACAAGATACCCAAAATCCACTCGTGTTCTAGTCATATGGTATACATCATACATCTGATTATTTGAGAGAATTCATGTTGTGACACAGTTTTACCCGAATTGGACATAAGCTTCAAACTCGGATCAATGAGAGTACTTACGGGAGAACTGATCTCATGTATAAACTTCTTCAATATCTTACTAATCTTATGTATAAACTTCTTCAATATCTTCTCAAGGATAGTCTCCCTAACTAACAGAAATAATTAACTTCCATTAGTGAGAGAGACTATCCTTAATTTAAATGCAAACTTCAAAGTTATTCCTGATTAAAAAAAAATTATGGGACGAAACATGATTTTTTTGAAATCGCCTTCACACTTTAAACACCCATCCCATTAGACTATAGGTTATGATCACCATTCAACGCTGTGAGTGGTGACATGACAAGCATTTCACGCCTTCTGTTTGGGTTATCGAGCGTGGGTTAAAAGTGTTAGTTGGGTGTGTGTAGCAAAATCACTATAAAATTTACAGCTGTGAGTTAATTTTATTTGTCCTAAAGATTTTAATAAAATTATTTATATCCATTATTTTATTCAATTCTAAATTTATATTTTACCACATCATTAGAGCATTCCCAATCAACACTCAAACTCACACCATCATAACTTTACGTTTTTAACCCACACCGTTACGTCATAATTAAATTCGTACTATCATGCCACCAACGCTACAGTAAAAAATTGTCTTAGAAACCCCTTATGTAACTGGTTCTTAAGGGTCCTAAAATCGTTTTATTTGCCTTGTTTTTTAGTATTCGAGACACAATAAAATTGATGTAATGGTCTGAAGGATGATACCATTAGCTAGATGATAAACGAATTTGAAGGATGATATTTAAGAAATTCAAAATATATTTTATATACATTGTCGTGTGGATAATTAAAACTTGACCAAAGAAAATTATTTTAACCATCTTTTAATAATATGGTGTATTTTTCTAATTGTATGATTGATATGAAAAAATGGAGATGAAATACATATTTATAGGTATAAAAAAATAACTTACTTTACTAAGATGATGAAAGGTTCATATATTTATTGCTCATTAATTAGGAGAATATTAATTTATGACTATTTAATTTTATAAAAATACTCATAATCTTGATTAATAATTTAAAATGTTAAATAATAATAATACTTTTTATTTCTTTATTTACGATTTAATTAATAACTCATTAGTTATACTTTAAATTTATGATTTATTTAAGATATGTAATATGTATATCATTTACGATTTAATATATTATTTAATTTAATATATTAAATAATATATATTATTTAATATATGTCATACATTAAATAATA
This sequence comes from Rutidosis leptorrhynchoides, assembly GCF_046630445.1. Taxonomy (NCBI): domain Eukaryota; kingdom Viridiplantae; phylum Streptophyta; class Magnoliopsida; order Asterales; family Asteraceae; genus Rutidosis; species Rutidosis leptorrhynchoides. The sequence continues at coordinate 136,680,743 of NC_092343.1, read as the reverse complement.
ATATGTAATCTATATATTATTTAATATATTTACAATTTAGTATATGTAATCTATATTAAATAAGATATACGATTTATTTACAATAATTTAATTATATTTATGTCACCATTTATATATATATATATATATATATATATATATATATATATATATATATATATATATATATATATATATATATATATATATATTAATTTTATTAGTTAACCTTTATTTAATACAACATATTTATTTAATAGTCATATTTATGACTCTGAGAGTAACTCTTTATATATATATATATATATATATATATATATATATATATATATATATATATATATATATATATAAATAGTTTTATTGTGTAAGAATGTATGTTATTACTAATTACTATTATTATTAATAGTACTAATAATAGCCCAAGCCTCTATTGTCATATTTGTGTTTCTTTTGTCATCTTGATTTGACCTGAGTTAGTGTTCTAATTTTTTTGAAAGGCAGTTGTTGGCATTGAATACTTGCATTTGCCACACACGTGCTTTCGGGCAGAAAATCGAACCGCATTACAGAGATCCGAACCTTAAACCATCTGGGGACAGGAGAGTCGGACCTGGGTCCTGAATACGAGTCGGTAAAACCTCCCCGGGGCAATCCGGCTTTCAGAAATTAAATCACACGAATATTTTTAATGAGAGAGACTCGAACTTGAGACCTCCTCACCACATCCCAATACACAAGTGTAAATAGGTGAACCACTAACCACTAGGGTGAGTTCTGAGTTAGTTTTATTTCATATATCGTATGTAATAAAATCGTAATTCTTTTGTATTAAAATTGTTAGTGTTATTGTTATTGCATCTATATGAATGATAAATTTTAGATCAAATTTATGATTATTGAATGTAAATGATAATATATAAGAAAGTTTTGATTTGATTAAATATACATCTAAGGCCAGTTCTAATTGTTCGTTACTTTTCTTCCGTCATCTGACATGATATTTTTGACGGAAACTAACAGAATATAACGTGGTGTTAGCTGTCGATGAAAAGAAGCGTTAGTCAGTATTTTGACGGAATGTGTTTGAGCGTGAGTTTTGGATTCTGATATTGCACATTTCTCATATACATATATTTATCATGGCAATATCCGTCATTTTTATTCCATTCGGATACGGTTTTAGTTAATATTCGTGATTATTATGTGGATTATGGTTTTGGAGCAGAGAAGTTCATTATTAGGCAATTGGAGGTTGTTCGAGGTACATTTTACACCATGATATTTTATGTACCTGAATTGCCAAGTTACTTATGATCATTTGGGTATTATTTGAGTTTTGATGCGTTCAAGTTGAAAGGAAACTGAAAATCAAAGAGACAGCAATTCGGCGCTCCGCTCCATTTTATTGCGCCCCGCTCAGCAAGTTGGCTCTCCGCTCCGAAAATCGGCGCTCATCTCCGTATAACAGCATTTCCAAGCCGAGAGAAAAATAAAAATAAAAAAATATTTCCTTTGTTATGGAGCGCCGCGCCGCCTATCGGAGCGCCGCGTCGAGACCTGCAACCTGGTGACTTTTGGGTATAAAAGCTGATTTTCAACCCAAATTGACATATCTTTTTGGTAGCCGATTTTTAGAGCTTTAAGGACGAAAAAGGTGATTTTTAGGGAATTCCAAGGTCACCAATCTCATCCAATCGATCCATTAACGCGTTGCAATCCCACAAATATTGAAGATTCATCATCATCCTTGGTTGATTCTTTCCACAAACTTATAAATTCCTAATTGATTTTGATTTTATCTTTTAACATGGTTGTTGGCTAATTTCTTTATGTTCATCTAGACTAAATACATTGTTAGATGTAATTTTTATGATTGATTATTATTTGTTGGATGATTGATAGCTTGAACACTTGATTATTCTTGTTGATACTTATTCTTGAATTGATTGATAATTGTGGTTGTCTAATAGAAAGAGATTTCGTTGGAGTCTATTGCAATTTTTCATTAAGTTCTAAGCGTTTAGTTGATTGATTAATTTGGTTGTCCAATTTAGTGACGTTTGTTGGAGTCTATCATATTAAGTAAATTGATTAAACTGTTTTAGATACTTGTGCATTTAAACGGAGTCAGTATTGAATCGTAGGAAATAATTAGTTGAAGTAGGGATAGATTGTGTACAACGAGTGTGGGCGCGATTGTTGATCTTAGGGAACCCTAGGTCACGGTTTGGGTCTATTAGTCAGTCAATTTGATTAATCACAGATTAGAGGTCTTAGGTGTAGTGACCCGTCCTAATCCATCTGGACAAGTCTTCAACAGTTGGTCCCATTGCGAGGTTCTGACCTCTATATGCCATGAACGACTCCATGTAATATGAGCAAATGCACAGCGGAATATTTCTTTCATACCTGAGAATAAACATGCTTTAAAGTGTCAACCAAAAGGTTGGTGAGTTTATAAGTTTATCATAAAACAATAAAATTCATCATTATGATAGACCACAAGATTTAAATCCTGCATGGTACAAATGGGCCCGAATCCTATACCCACCTGTAATGTACATGCGATATCTTTTAAATACAGTACACATTTCTCGTGTACGAAATCATCTTTCATAAATCTTAGTAACCGTACACATATCTCGTGCACAAAAATAACATACACATAACCTGTGTATAAAATCATTCTCTAGATACATAACATTCACTTTTCATTGCTTTCATAGCTTGGCTTGGTAACCGACCTTAACATAAAATGCACATAATAATATCCCCAAAACAGAACATCTCGTCTGTATAATAATCATATAAACTTCGAAGTACTAAATACCACGCCCACTAGCCCTTCCGTCTAGTGAACATTCTGGGTGGGGGTGTTAAACCCGATAGCTACCTTTAAGATTCGCGTTAATTAGGCGTGCACTAATTCTCAAAATTAGTGATGTTCCCTAATTCTTAGGTTACCAAGCAATAATAATCAGGGGAAAAATATTCATATCAAATGTGGCAATTATCACGTCCACATAATTCAATGGTGGAAATTATCACGTCCACATAATTCATTCAAGGAATGTTTTGCTTGTGTCTATCTCGTCAAACATTTATAAAAGCATTTCATGTATTCGCAGTTCAAAATGTATTTCAAAAGCATTTAATAAAGCAGTTGTAAAAACAGCGCATGTATTCTCAGTCCCAAAAATATAAAGAGTAAAAGGGAGCAAATGAACTCACGCATATAAATATTGTAAAACAGTTAATAAAGCATTTGCATGTATTCTCAGTCCAAAAATGTAAAGAGTAAAAAGGGAGCAAATGAACTCACAATATGATATTTTGTAGTAAAAATATGCATACGGCGAAACTGAACAATGCAAGGTTGGCCTCAGATTCACGAACCTATATTCAGTTATGTATATTAACACATGTTACGGTAATCAAACAATGTTATATATTATTAGAGATTTAATTGTATTTTAATTAGGTTTTTCATTAATAACATTATTAATTATACTTATTAATATTTATTATAAAAATATTAATATATTTATGTTATGTGTAATAAATATAGTTTTATATAACTAATAGTTATTTGATAAAATAATATTGATAATGATAATAAATAAAAGTTGTTTTATTTTACAATAATAATAATAATAATAGTTATTATGATAATGATATTGATAATATAAAAATAATAATATTGATTTCAAAATAATAATAAGGATAGTAAAAATAATAATTTTGATAAAAATGATAATTTCTCTAATAATGATAATAATAATAATAATAGTAAAAATGATACTTTTAATATAAATGATAGTTTCTAATAAAAATGATACTAATAATAATTTTAATAATAATAATAATAATAATAATAATAATAATAATAATAATAATAATAATAATAATAATAATAAATAGATAAGTAACTACCTTAAGGAAGTAGTCCTAAAAATAATGCCCAAGTCCGGGTTTGAACTCGCGACGTCCCGCTAACCCGATAACACTCTTAATCAATCTTCCATTAACATCATTTAATCCCCATAATCATAATCATATCATGATATCCTTAACACCATCATCATCTTAACATCATTCGTGCATTTTCATAATCATCTCATTATCTTAATCATCTCGTCACTCTTCATTCATCATTAGACAATATTATCTTCGTACGTATCATTATCAACTATAATATTATCAATCACCCAACATCAAATCCTGTAACCTAAAGAAATATAACTTCATCTCTTGTCACTCATATTGATCATACATGTTGGCCACAAATCTATCATTTGTAAATGTTTGAACTGGTCACTAGCATCATGGACTAGAGTTACATCGGCCCATCATGTGACAACCCGGAAATTTCTAACCAAATTTAAACTTTATCTTTATATTATTCCGACACGATAAGCAAAGTTTGTTAAGTTAAATCTCAAGAATTTTAAATTGTGTTCATACATTCATTATAACCTCGACCAAATTCCGACGATTCACGAACCGTTATATATAAATAAATATGTATATATATGTATATATATATATATATTATAACTTGAGAATATTAATAAAGTATTAAACATATAATACTTTACATGAACGTATTTGTTTCAATATGTTTATCGATGGAATTAGAAGATAATATCAAATGATTTATTTATCAGATACATTATGATATGATTACGGGTCTATGTTATGAGGTCCACTGTGATTTAAGAAATCTATTCTTTTTGACAACATTCAGAAAATGGTAAAGTGATTTATAAGTAAGAACGTGAAGTGTAAATAACTTAGATGTTGGATATCGACAAGTTAAGTAACTCGACATTTTTCATTAAGATGATTTCATACGTTTATTTAACCTTTGAACTTTATCCCATGCTTCACCAACAAACTGTAATTTAAAAACTTGAAACCTATTATGAATATATATGATTCTACTTTTCTAAAACATTTTATGATATAACGAATTCCATTATTTTAACCTTTAAACAAAATGATTCTTAAAAATATATTTGGTTTTGGAAAACAAAATTATTATATTTATTTGATTTAGTTTCAAACGTACAAAAACGTTTTCAGTTTAAAAAGAACTTTATTATTAAAACATATATAACTTTTATAAATAACTAGAACCACTTTTGACAACTCATTACTTAACCAGTATGATAAAGATAACGATATTTATATTTTATTTTATTAAATATATATAATGATTTAAATTAATATCATATATATTTATACGCGTATTATACGTAAATAGTTTTATACTTTTACTATACTTAAACTTTACCTTTACTTTATTTTTACTTTACTTTAACTTTAATAATTCATACTTTAATAATTCACTTTAATAATTCATACTTTAATAATTCACTTTAATAATTCATACTTTAATAATTCACTTTAATAATTCAAACTTTAATAATTCATTTTAATAATTCATACTTTAATAATTCACTTTAATAATTCAAAAATCTATTATAAATAGAATTCAATAGGTTTCATTATTTCATAGAAACTTGAAAATATTTTTCTCTAAACTCTCTCAATTGATTTACATATATATATTTACTCCATATTATTTCAAGATATTATTAGTATACATAAAATATTACGTCAGAGTACTGTCCGAGTGATTTCGAAATTGTTTTTCGAGTGGGATTGGATTAAGGAAATTATGGGTTATAGCTATGGAGGTGATTGTGTATGGTTCATGGGTATGCTCGTGAGGTCAATATAGTGTTTATCATCTCCGTTACGTCTACGTACCTTTCCTGCAATATTGAATCTTAATATTGATACGTGAGTACTCATAATTTAACTTTTACATACTAATAGTGTATCCCTGACTAGTGCTCGAGTATATAGGATTATGCATGTTTGTACTTTTGATATTGCCTTTAGTTAGGTTATGTTGAATCCTGAATTAATTATATATGCGACTGAGATAAGGTATAAGATATGCATGTTGTTGAAAAGCTAGCGAAAAATTAAGAACTTTTCATTTAGATATCGAATGATTTCGATGAACAGATTTGAAGTTATAGTCCATCGAATTTTTGTATTATTATTAAAAATGATTATTATTATCGTCATTATTATCGTCGTTCTAGTTTTATCTTATTATTATTATTATTATTATTATCATCTTTATCAATAAAAGGATTTATCATTAAAAAAAATTGTTATTTTTTTTATTATTACTATCGTTATTATCGTTAAAGTTATAATTAGTATTATTATTATTATCCAATTATTATTATTATTATTGGTATTATTATTATTATTATCATTATTAATATATATATCATTATTTAAAAATGGTTATTGTTATTGTTAATATTATTATTACTATATTATCATTAAGATAATTATTAGTATTATCGTTAATAATGTTATAGTAACTATCATTATTAATATTAGTGTAATTAAAACAAATATTTGTAACACCTAATTATTTTGATTACTATTATTATCATTATTACGAACACGATATAAAAGACGATTAAAAGCAATTAAACGAAACGATTTGGAAATAATGGGTAAGAGTATCATGATGAAATTAAAATGTTATAAGATATTGATTTAGATAAAATTATCGTTCTTATTATTTTTATCATTACTATTATTATTAAAATTATCGTTAGTATTAAAACTATCATTTTAACAAAAATTATCATTTTAATAGAAATGTCATTGTTACTATAAAATATCATTATTATTATTATTTCAAATAGAATTATTATTTTAAAGATAATATTAAAATTTATCGTAAATATTAAAGTTATCATAATTAGAATTATCGTTTTATCATAATGTCATCTTAGTAATTATAAATATTGATATTTTTATAATAATAATTATTATTACAAAATAATACAACTTTTACTTACTATCATTATAGATATTATTTTATCAAATAAATATTTGATACAAACATATTTTATTACGTGTAATAATTTACTTTAATAATACCTATCATATTATCTTTATAATATTAAATGAACCCTATAAATTTTATTACTTAATATATATAAAAGTATATTTTATTATATAAATATAATATAAAATTTTATTTATTAATAAATAAATTATATTATTTACTCTAATAAATCTTTTAAAAATATTTTAAAATATAAAACGACGATATTTAAACTATATATTAATCATGTATATATTTTTGGAAATTATTTTGAGTCAAATTTACTTTTGTTGACTTTTGCATATTAGTCTCGAGCATTAGGATTGTGGTACACTATGACTTGACCTAATTTGTTAGACAAATATTGACCAACACATAAATATATATAATTAATTTAGGTTCGTGAATCCGAGGCCAACCTTGCACTTGTTCAATGACGTTATATGTATTTTTACTACGAAATACAGTATGGTGAGTTTCATTTACCTTTTTACCCTTTATATTTTTGGGACTGAGAATACATGCGCTTTTATAAATGTTTGACAAAATAGACACAAGTAATTGAAACTACATTCTATGGTTGAATTATCGAAATCGAATATGCCCCTTTTTATTAAAGTCTGGTAATCTAAGAATTAGGGAACAGACACCCTAATTGACGCGAATCCTAAAGATAGATCTATTGGGCCTAACAAACCCCATCCAAAGTACCGGATGCTTTAGTACTTCGAAATTATATCATGTCCGAAGGAGGATCCCGGAATGATAGGGGATATTCTTATATGTATCTAGTTAATGTCGGTTACCAGGTGTTCACCATATGAATGATTATTTTTTGTCTCTATGCATGGGACGTATATTTATGAGAACTGGAAATGAAATTCTTGTGGCCTATTAAAATGATGGAAATAAATGATTATGATAAACTAATGAACTCACCAACCTTTTGGTTGACACTTTAAAGCATGTTTATTCTCAGGTGTTAAAGAAATCTTCCGCTGTGCATTTGCTCATTTTAAAGATATTACTTGGAGTCTTTCATAGCATATTTCGAAGAACGTTGCATTCGAGTCATTGAGTTCATCAAAGATTATTATTAAATCAATTTATAGTTGGATAGTGAATATTATGAAATGGTATGCGTGCCTGTCAATTTTTTATGTAAAGAAAGATTGTCTTTTAAAAACGAATGCAATGTTTGTAAAATATATCATATAGAGGTCAAATACCTCGCAATGTAATCAACTATTGTGAATCGTTTATAATGTATATGAACGGGTCCTTTCAGTTGGTATCAGAGCGGTGGTCTTAGTGAACCAGGTCTGCATTAGTGTGTCTAACTGATAAGTCGTTAGGATGCATTAGTGAGTCTGGACTTCGACCGTGTCTGCATGTCAAAAGTTTTGCTTATCATTTCTAGTCGGAAATCATCTGCTTATCATCCATAGGAAATTATCTACTTATCATTATTAGTCTAGACACGTCTTACTACATTAATTGCATGAGTAGTGTATAGACAAAATTCATATCTTAGCGTATCTGCTAAATCATATCTTATCGTATCTGTTACTTTAAACTTTGCCTGACATATCCCGCAAATTCCTCCGTAATCTATGAAATCTTTTGATCTCTATATATAGATATCCTATGTAAATAGAATACCACCCGATAGCCGAAAAATCATTTTATATCGAAAATCCTTTATCCAATCGTACGAAATGGAATTTGTCATCAGTTCAAGTCACTCGGATTCTGAAATGGAATCTCACTCAAGCTCCGAAAGCAGTGTGACCGGAATGGATCAACCAATCAGTCATCACCTATTCTGGATGAATTGGGGATGGGTTCGTAGCCTCCTCAATCATTGGAAACAAGAAAAAGGCGATCCTTTCCATCCACCACATTGCCCTATTGGCGAAGAACCTGAAACACTTACCGGCGAACCTGTTCAAGACACCATTTTCTCTCTCATTTCCAGGGTATCTCGTCACGATTATATACTACATCAAATTCTAGATTTTATTTATCCGCTCGTTCCGACCGACAATCATCCTGGAATAATAGAAGAAGTCAACGAACTTCGCGCTCGGGTAGTGGCTTTGGAGAATATGGTGCAGAGATTACAAACACCAGTAGCAGCACCAGCAGCATAACCAGTACCACCATCATCAACGCCAACAGTACCATTACCACCTCCAACCACAACCGCGTTGTAAACCTCAACTTCACAATCTGTCCCACTAGCATCAACGTCATACGCACCATATATACCAAGGAGTACCAACAACAATAACTGATGAAGTACTAATTCATAACTTCATTGGAGAAACATTCCGCGGCGATTATATAATCTCTAAAGTCTTAGAGATTATCTAATCTAGCCCTAACCATAAATCAGTTAAGCAAACCAAAATGATAGAAGGAAGAGTAGAAACCCTGACAAAAATGGTGTGTGATTAACAAGTTAAACTTGTTTTACCAACAGCATCAACAGTACCGTCAACGTCACCAGCATCGTCAGTACAGTCAACATCAGAATCAACAACACCTATAATATCACAAACTCCGTCAGTTCAAGAATCACTGTGGACATCATTAAGAATCAATAACGTGTATATTGTATCAACAAGTTATGAAGAATTAACTCATTCCCTCTGAAGAAATTATATATATATATTTTATATATATATATTTTGAAATAAAAAATAAATCTTTCCGTGCTAAGCTATTGTGTGTGAATCTTAACTACTCGGTTAATTCATATTACAAATATGCAATAATGTACGTCCCTCGCCCGCGACTTAAGCATCGTTAACTACAATCTCTGTCTCAATTCAACAAATTCCAATTCCTAATAAATCAAGTATATATTTGATTTTACACTTCATCATTGATGTAACCGAAACTTTTCAGATAACATCATTCGTACTTTACGAAGTTCACAAGAATTTAACGAAAACCAACATCACATCTCAACAAATAATTGATTCATAATTTCAATATTATTGAAGAAATACTTATGTAACCTCTAAAGCCTTCAAGGAATTATTCAATTCTAGTTCCAACCGTAAATCGAATGAGTTTAATTTAGTATTAACTCATTAAAATCTATGTTACATCTGAGGAGAATATATACATATATATTTTCATAAAGACTGTAATAAAATTCTTATGTACAAAATATTAATTGTGAAAATTTTTTAGCGGGTAGGTAATACCCGAGAGATATATATAAATTCACAATTAATATGTAACATTCTTCGAATCAGATTAAGTAAATTATCAATTATACTTCCTACTTTCACAATAATATACATTCTTTCATAGAAATCAAAACAACCATACTCATTCAAACCCAATTACATATTCTAATTTTAAAATCTCAGAATTTAATTCGAGATATAACCGGTACCATCACTTTTAGATTCCTACATCTTTCAAAGCTATACTTTGACTTCAAAAGTGTGTTAGAACATCAAATGTATACAAACAATTACAATCTGTGTTCAAACCCTTCGAAAATCTCTGAAGACACTTCAAATAATGAGCAATCGAGATGATGATCCAACCACATATTACCCACAGTTATGTACTTAAAAAGCTCTCGAAACCAAAGTCATAATTCAACACATATCTGTGTCAGATCTTTTGGCATTTATTAGCAAAAATAACCTTGCAATTCCTTTGCAAAGTAGCAAATTATATCACAGCTCCAGCAAGACAAGTTTGATTTTTTCATTCGGAGTAGCCTTATCATAATTTTGATATATGTGATTACCCTTTTGTTACCGGAGAACCATTCATATTCCACCACATTAGCAATAAACATACCAACAACTTCACTGATCTTGGGCATTCTGAAGAATCTTTATATTTATTGAAACCTCATCATTTACTCATCTGCCTCTTGTAACGAGAATTGCCATACGAATCATTGGGAATTAGCAATCAGTATTTTGAAATCTCACAGCATGTTGACGCCAACAGTTATACATAACGTCTATTTCCAAGGCTTACATACTTCGAATGTGAAGTTTCTGAAAAACATTCTGAACCGCGAACTAGTTCTCGAAATACTGATGAAGCAACAAAAATTGTAAACGACCTTAGCAGTAAAAAGTTTGATGATAAAGATTAGTGTATTAACAAAGCTCAGAAATAGAGAAGTTTTGAAACTGGAAAACGGATTGAGCAAAGTATGAAGGAGGCTGTGGACAAATCACAAAGACTGAACCTGCCTTCAAAGAATCCAAATGATTCAGTGTCTGCTGAAGTCATTAACGAATACCTTGCTCAGGACACTAAACCCTTACAAACAATATTCTTCATCATCCTCTGATATTAGAAATTCTAAGATATCATCGTATCTTTCATTATAAATATCCTCCATATTTCTGAAGATATTTCCATAACTATTCTTATCTGGAATCATTTATCTCTTTGCGCTATCTGTATTACATCGAAAAGGAAACTGTTTAGTTCCTATACTTTGTAAACCTTTGAGTTTAAAATATGAATGTTTTTGAAGTAGTGTTGGAAACTGAAGCATGAGTTAGTATAATATAATGACACTTGATCAACGTGATTATATTACAGTAATTCATGCTGAGTTTCTAAATGGAATGTGATGATTCACAGATCATAACATCATCATGTGCTATGTTATACGACTCTTGTATTCTATTTAACCTCTAAAATATCAAGAAAATATTTCTTGATGATTCGGCCTTTTCCAAGGTATTCTAGTAATTTGACAAGTCAAGATCGTGCCATCACAATTTCCTTCCTAGAACATTAACAATGTTCATTCCGAAATTCATATATGTGAATTCTGGACCATTACAAGTGGTGCTTAATCGCAAGAAGAAGAAACGAAAGGACAAAACTCCGAAATAGAAATTGGGGTATAAATTGCAGTAAATAAAAGAGAGCATTAACTGTAGATGACAATGATTATAGAAGATAGAAACAGAGACTTTGAAATATAAGGGAAGATATAAAGCCCAACGACAAACCAAAAATTATAAACCATATATATCGATGCATATAGCAATATAAAGATACGGGAGAACTAGAAACACTATAAACCCAAGAGTATAGTAGAAGTAAATAGATTCTTCCAACGGTAGATGAAAAAGAAGAATGACCGATATGAAAGTTATAAGTATATCGAGAATCAGAACTGGATGGAGCATATTGATGAACACTTTAAAATATGAGTTGAGGGGGAAAGAATAGAAGGTGATGAAACATGACTAGGAACTTAGAAATCAACAGATTTAACTCACACAACGACGGAATAAGTGAATCAAACCCTCTAGTAAATAGGTTAAGCTTTTTGGGATTAATTTAGTCATACCATAACTAAATCAAGTGTGATTAGATCAACACCTAGAGCTATTATTCACCACCTGGGTGATTTGGGTTGAGAGAGAATCGGAGGAGCTCACCAGATCTGAGTGTGTGTAACAAATGAGAGGCTTAACCTAAAATGAAGAACATAAGACGTCATATACCCCTGCTGTTGACTCACCTGTACGATTCATCCATCACACATACGAGTTGGCTTCATCAGTAGTACGGGTGATCACTCACTCGTGTCTTCTCATTTAGGTTGTAATTGTGACTTAGCTCAGTATCAACCGTGCGTATGAGCCTATCAGCCGTACGAGTGAGGCTTCACTCGGATGTCTGACTAAGTCTAACATCATCAAACATCCAAATCTCGTTCCTGCAGTTGCTGTAACCACATACAAACACGGATAGGATAATAACGAACGATCATGGTGGCCTGTAAACTGTTGTACCTGCAATGGACCTGGGTAGATGTCTAGGGACTTGCATAAAATGCATCAACAGAAGGTGTGAGTTGTAAGAAAACGAAGGAGGTGAATTTATAAGAAAATCTCTGACAGAACAATTAAAATGGACGATCGCACTTAAAGCGGATCCTAATTCCTTTTGTTACCGGAGAATCAAATCTTATTACAAAGATTTTCTTCAAATCCCTTGAAATATGGAAATCAATCATATCTACGTCAAATGATAAGATGAATCAACACTTACTCATTTCACTCTTCTATGTTAGCTTCATTCGTACTCTTCATATAAATGGATTGTTTATCCAAATTATTCGCTGATGATAAAACTCTAATTTTCAGCCTGTATGCATCATTAAAACATACTTATTATCATTCACGACCTTTCCACTCAAATTTCGGGACGAAATTTCTTTAACGGGTAGGTACTGTGACAACCCGGAAATTTCCAACCAAATTTAAACTTTATCTTTATATTATTCCGACACGATAAGCAAAGTTTGTTAAGTTAAATCTCAAGAATTTTAAATTGTGTTCATACATTCATTATAACCTCGACCAAATTCCGACGATTCACGAACCGTTATATATAAATAAATATGTATATATATGTGTATATATATATATATATATATATATATATATATATATATATATATATATATATATATATATATATATATATATATATATATATTATAACTTGAGAATATTAATAAAGTATAAAACATATAATACTTTACATGAACGTATTTGTTTCAATATGTTTATCGATGGAATTAGAAGATAATATCAAATGATTGATTTATCAGATACATTATGATATGATTACGGGTCTATGTTATGAGGTCCACTGTGATTTAAGAAATCTATTCTTTTTGACAACATTCGGAAAATGGTAAAGTGATTTATAAGTAAGAACGTGAAGTGTAAATAACTTAGATGTTGGATATCGACAAGTTAAGTAACTCGACATTTTTCATTAAGATGATTTCATACGTTTATTTAACCTTTGAACTTTATCCCATGCTTCACCAACAAACTGTAATTTAAAAACTTGAAACCTATTATGAATATATATGATTCTACTTTTCTAAAACATTTTATGATATAACGAATTCCATTATTTTAACCTTTAAACAAAATGATTCTTAAAAATATATTTGGTTTTTGAAAACAAAATTATTATATTTATTTGATTTAGTTTCAAACGTACAAAAACGTTTTAAGTTTAAAAAAAACTTTATTATTAAAACGTATATAACTTTTATAAATATCTAGAACCACTCTTGACAACTCATTACTTAACCAGTATGATAAAGATAACGATATTTATATTTTATTTTATTAAATATATATAACGATTTAAATTAATATTATATATATTTATACGCGTATTATACGTACATAGTTTTATACTTTTACTATACTTAAACTTTACCTTTACTTTATTTTTACTTTACTTTAACTTTAATAATTCACTTTAATAATTCATACTTTAATAATTCACTTTAATAATTCATACTTTAATAATTCACTTTAATAATTCATACTTTAATAATTCACTTTAATAATTCAAACTTTAATAATTCACTTTAATAATTCATACTTTAATAATTCAAAAATCTATTATAAATAGAATTCAATATGTTTCATTATTTCATAGAAACTTGAAAATATTTTTCTCTAAACTCTCTCAATCGATTTACATATATATATTTACTCCGTATTATTTCAAGATATTATTAGTATACATAAAATATTACATCAGAGTACTGTCCGAGTGATTTCGAAATTGTTTTTCGAGTGGGATTGGATTAAGGAAATTATGGGTTATAGCTATGGAGGTGATTGGGTATGGTTCATGGGTATGCTCGTGAGGTCAATATAGTGTTTATCATCTCCGTTGCGTCTACGTACCTTTCCTGCAATATTGAATCTCAATATTGATACGTGAGTACTCATAATTTAACTTTTACATACTAATAGTGTATCCCTGACTAGTGCTCGAGTATATAGGATTATGCATGTTTGTACTTTTGATATTGCCTTTAGTTAGGTTATGTTGAATCCTGAATTAGTTATATATGCGACTGAGATAAGGTATAAGATATGCATGTTGTTGGAAAGCTAGCGAAAAATTAAGAACTTTTCATTTAGATATCGAATGATTTCGATGAACGGGTTTGAAGTTATAGTCCATCGAATTTTTGTATTATTATTAAAAATGATTATTATTATCGTCGTTATTATCGTCGTTCTAGTTTTATCTTATTATTATTATTATTATTATTATCTTTATCAATAAAAGGATTTATCATTAAAAAAATTGTTATTTTTTTTATTATTACTATCGTTATTATCGTTAAAGTTATAATTAGTATTATTATTATTATCCAATTATTATTATTATTATTATTATTATTATTATTATTATTGGTATTATTATTATTATTATCATTATTAATATATATATCATTATTTAAAAATGGTTATTGTTATTGTTAATATTATTATTACTATATTATTATTAAGATAATTATGAGTATTATCGTTAATAATGTTATAGTAACTATCATTATTAATATTAGTGTAATTAAAACAAATATTTGTAACACCTAATTATTTTGATTACTATTATTATCATTATTACGAACACGATATAAAAGACGATTAAAAGAAATTAAACGAAACGATTAGGAAATAATGGGTAAGAGTATCATGATGAAATTAAAATATTATAAGATATTGATTTAGATAAAATTATCGTTCTTATTATTTTTATCATTACTATTATTATTAAAATTATCGTTATTATATAACTATCATTTTAACAAAAATTATCATTTTAATAGAAATGTCATTGTTACTATAAAATATCATTATTATTATTATTTCAAATAGAATTATTATTTTAAAGATAATATTAAAATTTATCGTAAATATTAAAGTTATCATAATTAGAATTATCGTTTTATCATAATGTCATCTTAGTAATTATAAATATTGATATTTTTATAATAATAATTATTATTACAAAATAATACAACTTTTACTTACTATCATTATAGATATTATTTTATCAAATAAATATTTGATACAAACATATTTTACTACGTGTAATAACTTACTTTAATAATACCTATCATATTATCTTTATAATATTAAATGAACCCTATAAATTTTATTACTTAATATATATAAAAGTATATTTTATTATATAAATATAATATAAAATTTTATTTATTAATAAATAAATTATATTATTTACTCTAATAAATCTTTTAAAAATATTTAAAAATATAAAACGACGATATTTAAACTATATATTAATCATGTATATATTTTTGGAAATTATTTTGAGTCAAATTTACTTTTGTTGACTTTTGCATATTAGTCTCGAGCATTAGGATTGTGGTACACTATGACTTGACCTAATTTGTTAGACAAATATTGACCAACACATAAATATATATAATTAATTTAGGTTCGTGAATCCGAGGCCAACCTTGCACTTGTTCAATGACGTTATATGTATTTTTACTACGAAATACAGTATGGTGAGTTTTATTTACCTTTTTACCCTTTATATTTTTGGGATTGAGAATACATGCGCTTTTATAAATGTTTGACAAAATAGACACAAGTAATTGAAACTACATTCTATGGTTGAATTATCGAAATCGAATATGCCCCTTTTTATTAAAGTCTGGTAATCTAAGAATTAGGGAACAGACACCCTAATTGACGCGAATCCTAAAGATAGATCTATTGGGCCTAACAAACCCCATCCAAAGTACCGGATGCTTTAGTACTTCGAAATTATATCATGTCCGAAGGAGGATCCCGGAATGATAGGGGATATTCTTATATGTATCTAGTTAATGTCGGTTACCAGGTGTTCACCATATGAATGATTATTTTTTGTCTCTATGCATGGGACGTATATTTATGAGAACTTGAAATGAAATTCTTGTGGCCTATTAAAATGATGGAAATAAATGATTATGATAAACTAATGAACTCACCAACCTTTTGGTTGACACTTTAAAGCATGTTTATTCTCAGGTGTTAAAGAAATCTTCCGCTGTGCATTTGCTCATTTTAAAGATATTACTTGGAGTCTTTCATAGCATATTTCGAAGAACGTTGCATTCGAGTCATTGAGTTCATCAAAGATTATTATTAAATCAATTTATAGTTGGATAGTGAATATTATGAAATGGTATGCATGCCTGTCAATTTTTTATGTAAAGAAAGATTGTCTTTTAAAAACGAATGCAATGTTTGTAAAATGTATCATATAGAGGTCAAATACCTCGCAATGTAATCAACTATTGTGAATCGTTTATAATGTATATGAACGGGTCCTTTCACATCACCTTACTTAGTACTCGACCGAATGCATTAAGCAAAAAAAAAAAAAAAATATCCCGGTTGGTTTAGAAACACGTTTAGTAAAAAGTTGGCCAATTGGCCCTACATCCAGCACTCCACTACCAAAAAAAGACTTCAAGTAGCAATTAGTAACATGCCATTATTTCCACCATAATCTTTATATTGTCCCACAACCACTTGTATATTCCTAATCCAATCCAATCCAATACCGTAACAAGGAAGATAAACAAAGTATGTCACGACAAATTAGTAGTTGGTTGATTTGTTTAATGAGTATGTCGGCATCCAACAAAAGGGGTTCCACGGCCCAACTAACAATTCATCATTTAATTTCAAATTTTTCGTACATAACCTGATTTGGGAGGGTCATTATCTTGCTGACCCCATTTATCATTATTATTAACATACCAAAACTTAGTGGAAGAATAAAGAAATCCATTCTTGGTTACTTGGCCGAATAACAGAGTAGAATCTAAGAAAACGTTAATTAGAAATCATCAATTGATTGAGTGGTGGGACGGTTTATGGACAAAAATTCAAAAAGGGAAAAACAAGTGGGTAGTTTAAATATTAATCAGGTTCACGACAATAAATAAAGGTTAGGATTTGAATAAGGCATACTTTATCTTTTCTCATTCATAATATCATATCACATTCTTCTCTTTGCATCTTTGTTATTTGTTTCAGTCGAGTAGTGAAGAAACGAGGCAAGGACAGTAGTTTTGTTTGGGTGTCGAGCAAGAATAACAGAAAAATATATGATGGTGCAGTTGTGGTTTGAAGATGGTTACATGTGATGGTATTCGTGGGTTTGATCAAACAAAAGTTTGAGAGAGAGAGAGAGGTGGTGATCGTTGTGTTGGCTAGTTGGTGATAGTTTATGAAGGTTGCTAATGTAGAAGGAGCCGAATATGGTATAGGTTTATCAAGCTATCATAACCAAGAGACAAGTAAGTTTGTTTAGGTGATGATAACACGAAGTAATTAACAGCTCACGATGGTGGTTAACACGGTTACTAGAAATGGAACAGGAACATATAGCGGTTATGATGGTTGTGGTTTGCGTATGGTGATCAATGAAGAGGAAAGGTGGTGAGATGGTGTTTGGTTCTTGATCTTGGTTCAATATCAACAAATGGTTTCTCGATTATAGAACGTGAACCCGTGATCGAGTAAAGGTTTTGTGGGTTTGTTGAAACAGAACGGAAAAGAGATGGAATAATTGTAGTTAAGATAGAATATTGGGATATAATAGAGCATGAAGTGGTGTACGTGTGTTGTTGAAGAAAAGAAATGATATGTTTGTTATGTACATTTTAAGGGGTCGACATGAAGAATCAATCCGAAGAGATATCAACAAAAATAAAAGAAGATTGAGATTGTTGACAGAAGTATTCGATCAGGAGAAGAAACAAAATAAAAATATAAAAGTAGATTGAGACTTCAAACTGATTTTGTTTGAAACTGTGGCCTGGATTCGATATGTACCCAATTCAAGGATAAGAAACCAAAATCAATACAGTTCATGTTGAAGTAAAATTGATTCTGTAACAGATTAATATCTAAAATTTTAGTATCTTATTGAATTATCATTTCTATTGTTGATTTCTAGTAGATTATGATTTCCAACTGTAATTGTTTGTATTATCTTTTATAATTAATTAGTAATAATAATTAATAAATATATTGATAAAGATAGATATAGATGTGTAACAGAAAGTAAAGAATTTGCTTTGTGCAATAGTATTACAGAGGCAATGGCAATCAATCAGAGCAAGAAGATGGAAGAAAGAGATTGGATCTGATAGTGGGTTGCAACAGATGGAATATTTTGACCTTTCTACTTTGTAATTCTCTGAATAGGATATCCAACAATTTGATCCAGCTTTTTAATTTAAATTTTAATTAATATTAATAATTAATAAATATTAATAGTAATAATATTGATAATATTATTAATAATTATAAAATACTAATAACAATAATAATAGAAAAATAATAATAATAATCATATATAGAAATAATATATATTAATCTGTATCTTATTTTACATTTTTTAATCTTAATGAGTTAATTGTATTTTATTCTATATATATATATATATATATATATATATATATATATATATATATATATATATATATATATATATATATATATATATATATATATATATATATATATATATATATATATATATATATATATGTGTGTGTGCGTATTTATTTACAACAATTGTTAGTGAATCGTCCGGAATGGTCAAAGGTTAAATGTTTTCCATGTAAATAGTTTAAAAATTTTGAGACGCAATTTTACAGACTTCGCTTATCGTGTCGGAAACATACAAAGATTAAGTTTAAATTTGGTCGAAAATTTTCGGGTTGTCACAGTACCTACCCGTTAAAGAAATTTCGTCCCGAAATTTGAGTGGGATGGTCATGAATAATAATAAGTATGTTTTCATGACTAATATAAGCTGATAAATAGAGTTTTATTACCATTGAGTAATAAGGATGAAATAATTCGATTATTCGAAGAGTACGAATGAAGCTATCACAAAAGAGTGAAATGAGAAAATAAAGATTCGCCTTAGCTTTTGACGTAGTAACGTTTGAATTCCGGAATTCAAGGGATTTAGAGAAAATTTTGGAAATCTATAAGATCTGATTCTTCGGCAAATAAAGAAAGTAAGATTTCTGTAATTAAATACGGTGATCTGCCTTGATTACTCCATCTGATATTTCTATTATAAATTTATCTTTTCCATTCGATTAGTTTCATCGCTTCTATACTCAATTCTCAAATTCAAAAGATTATAAAAAATTTTTAATCCAGTTCTGATCCTTGTCCTTATCCTTACTATCGCAACAATCATTCTCCTTTTCCAACTTTCACCGGAGGAATCTGTTTTCTTCTACTTCGTCCTTGGGGTTATAGTGTTTTTAATTCTCCCGTGTCTTTATGTTGCGATAAACATTGACATACACGGTTTGTAATTTATGTGTTGTTATCGGCTTTATATTCTCCCTTATATTTCGGAGCTCTTTGCCTTTTTATTCTCTTCTCGACCTCTAGTAAAGCGAGTAATGGTTCAGAATTCGTAGATATAGAGTTTCGAATGATTATAATGTTCTAAACAAGAAAGAACGTAATAGCACGATTTGATTTGTCAAATTACCAGAATCACTGAGAATAGAACTACCAAGAATATATTTTCTTGATATGTTTAGTAGTTAAGCAGAATGAAAGATTTATGTAACATGGCACATGATGACGTTATGATCTGTGAATCATCACATTCCATTAGAAACTCAGCATGACTTACTGTAATATAATCACGTTGGCCAAGCGCCATTATATTATACTAACTCATGCTTCAATTCCCTACACTTCTCCAGAAATCATTCATAATTTAAACTTGAATTTTGAAGAACTTTAGAAACTAAAATAGTTTCCTTTATGATGTAACATGGATAGCACGAAGAGATAAATAATTTCAGACAAGAAGAGTTATGAAAATATCCTCAGAAATATCGAAGATATTTATGATGATATTTTGGATTTGCAAAGTTCAAAAGTTGATGAAGAAGAAATTTTTCGCAAGATTTTAACATGACTTCAGAGCAAGATATTCTCTTAAGATTTCATCGGATCCAGAATTACCTGGTTTCTTTGAATATAGGGTTTGGTCCTTGTATTTGTCCTTGATCTCCTTCATGGTTAGCTCAATCCATTTTTCAGTACCAAATTTTCTATCGAGCGTTCCCAACACTCCATTCTTTATCATCAAACTCTTGGCCATTTAGGCCATCTACAATTTTACTGTTTCCTCTGCATTTAATGCAGCAATATCTGAATCATCAGTTATCAATCCGAGGTGGTTTCAGGAGAATTGTGTTTTTAGATGATTAGACGCTGATGGTAATCGTCAAGATACGAATGATTGTTTAGGATAAAATCAAGTGGCAAACTTATATTTCAAAGTTATAATAAGGCTAATCCGAATGAAAGTCGAAGTTGATTTACTGGAGGTGTGACAAAATTGGCAAATTTTGGAAAGGTATTGCAAAGTTATTTTCGATAATAACACGCCAATGGAGCTGGCACGGTTTTGAATTCAAAGTATGGCTTTGAAAGATGTAAGAATCTAAAAGTGATGTCTTCTGTTAAATCTTGACTTGGATTTTTGATCGGTCAAAATCCGAATATGAAATTAAATTTGAATGAAAATGGTTATTCTTTGGTGAACGGATACGTATATCTATAGTTGTAAATAGGATAGTAAATGATTATTGAATCGGATTTGAAGAATGTATAGTGTAACTTATTAATGTAAAATCTAAATATTCCTCGGGTATTACCTACCCGTTAAAATATTTTCACCATTAACAGTTTGTACAAAAGAATTTTTAAATTACAATCTTTATGAAAATATATCTACATATATATTTTCTTCAGATGTAATGATGGATTTAATGAGTTAATATGATATTAACTCATCTGATTAACCGTTAGAACAAGAATATATAATCTCTAAAACATTAGGGATTACATAATCACCATGTCGAATGAAGATAAATGATGTAGAATGATATGTAGAATGATGATCATACTCGAGGTACAGAATGGGATGCTGAGGCATGGATTGTTGATGGTACTGGTGCTGTTACTGGTGGTGATGTTGATGTCGGTGATGTTACTAAAGCTGGTAAGTTTTGCACCATATTCTCCAAATTGATTACTCGAGTGCGAAGCTCGTTGACTTCTTCGATTACTCCAGGATGATTGTCGATCGAAACGAGCGGATGAATAAGGTTTAGAATTTGGGATATCATATAATCATTGCGAGATATCCTGGAATGAGGGTGAATATGGTGTTTTGGATAGGTTCGCCGGTAAGTGCATCAGGTTCTTCACCAAGAGGTGAATTCGGTTGGTGGAAGGGATCGCCTTCTTCACGTCTCCATTGATTAAGTAGACTACGAACCCATCAGATGAGGTGGGGATGGCTGATTGGTTAATTCATTCTGGTGACACTGCTTTCGGAGCTTAGGTGAACATTTTTGTCAGAATAGCTGTCGAAATTCGAGGAATTTGAACTAGTTACGAGTTCCATCTTGCACGGTTAAATAAAGGGTTTTCGATATGAAATGATTTTTGGATATCAGATGATATTCTCATTACATAGAATACTTATGTATAGCACAGAAGATCCCGTAGATTACGGAGGAATTTTTGGAAGCTGTCAGGCAAAGTTTACAGTAACAGATACGCTAAGATACGAATTAGCAGATACGCTAAGATATGAATTTTGTCTATATACTAATCATGCAGTCAATGCAGTAATATGTGTCTAGACTAAGAATGATAAGCAAGTGATTTCCTAAGAATGATAAACAGGTAATTTTCGACACGAAATGATAAGCAAAACTTTTGACATGCAGACACGGTCGAAGTCCAGACCCACTAATGAATCTAAACAACTACTAGTTAGACACACTAATGCAAGACCTGGTTCGCTAAGACCACCGCTCTGATACCCATTGTAGTGACACGTCCTAATCCATCTGGACGAAGTCTTCAACAGTTGGTCCCATTGCGAGATTCTGACATCTATATGCCATGAACGACTCCATGTAATATGAGCAAATGCACAGCGGAAGATTTCTTTCATACCTAAGAATAAACATGCTTTAAAGTGTCAACCAAAAGGTTGGTGAGTTCATAAGTTTATCATAAAACAATAAAATTCATCATTTTGATAGACCACAAGATTTAAATCCTGCATGGTACAAATGGGCCCGAATCCTATACACACCTGTAATGTACATGTGATATCTTTTAAATACAGTACACATTTCTCGTGTACGAAATCATCTTTCATAAATCTTATTAACCATACACATATCTCGTGCACAAAAATAACATACACATAACCTGTGTATAAAATCATTCTCTCGATACATAACATTCACTTTTCATTGCTTTCATAGCTTGGCTTGGTAACCGACCTTAACATATAATGCGCATAATAATATCCCCAAAACAGAACATCTCATCTGTATAATAATCATATAAACTTCGAAGTACTAAACACCACACCCACTAGCCCTTCCGTCTAGTGAACATTCTGGGTGGGGGTGTTAAACCCGATAGCTACCTTTAGAATTCGCGTCAATTAGGCGTGCACTAATTCTCAAAATTAGTGATGTTCCCTAATTCTTAGGTTACCAAGCAATAATAATCAGGGGAAAAATATTCATATCAATTGTGGCAATTATCACGTCCACATAATTCAATGGTGGCAATTATCACGTCCACATAATTCATTCAAGGAATGTTTTGCTTGTGTCTATCTCGTCAAACATTTATAAAAACATTTCATGTATTCGCAGTTCAAAATGTATTTCAAAAGCATTTAATAAAGCAGTTGTAAAAACAGCGCATGTATTCTCAGTCCCAAAAATATAAAGAGTAAAAGGGAGCAAATGAACTCACGCATATAAATATTGTAAAACGGTTAATAAAGCATTTGCATGTATTCTCAGCCCAAAAATGTAAAGAGTAAAAAGGGAGCAAATGAACTCACAATATGATATTTTGTAGTAAAAATATGCATACGACGAAACTGAACAATGCATGGTTGGCCTCAGATTCACGAACCTATATTCAGTTATGTATATTAACACATGTTACGGTAATCAAACAATGTTATATATTATTAGAGATTTAATTGTATTTTAATTAGGTTTTTCATTAATAACCTTATTAATTATACTTATTAATATTTATTAAAAAAATATTAATATAGTTATGTTATGTGTAATAAATATAGTTTTATATAACTAATAGTTATTTGATAAAATCATATTGATAATGATAATAAATGAAAGTTGTTTTATTTTACAATAATAATAATAATAGTTATTATGATAATGATGTTGATAATATAAAAATAATAATATTGATGTCAAAATAATAATAAGGATAGTAAAAATAATAATTTTGATAAAAATGATAATTTCTCTAATAATGATAATAATAATAGTAAAAATGATACTTTTAATATAAATGATAGTTTCTAATAAAAATGATACTAATAATAATAATTTTAATAATAATAATAATAATAATAATAATAATAATAATAATAATAATAATAATAATAATAATAATAATAATAATAATAATAATAATAATAATAAATAGATAAGTAACTACCTTAAGGAAGTAGTCCTAAAAATAATGCCCAAGTCCGGGTTTGAACCTGCGACGTCCCGCTGATCCGATAACACTCTTAATCAATCTTCCATTAACATCATTTAATCCCCATAATCATAATCATATCATGATATCCTTAACACCATCATCATCTTAACATCATTCGTGCATTTTCATAATCATCTCGTCACTCTTCATTCATCAATAGATAATATTATCTTCATACGTATCATTATCAACTATAATATTATCAATCACCCAACATCAAATCGTGTAACCTAAAGAAATATAACTTCATCTCTTGTCACTCATATTGATCATACATGTTGGCCACAAATCTATCATTTGTAAATGTTTGAACTTGTTACTAGCATCATGGACTAAAGTTACATCTGCCCATCACCTTACTTAGTCCTCGGCCGAATGCATTAAGCAAAAAAAAAAAAAAATAT
The DNA here is from genome assembly GCF_046630445.1 of Rutidosis leptorrhynchoides. Taxonomy (NCBI): domain Eukaryota; kingdom Viridiplantae; phylum Streptophyta; class Magnoliopsida; order Asterales; family Asteraceae; genus Rutidosis; species Rutidosis leptorrhynchoides. Next base: position 136,655,943 of record NC_092343.1, on the reverse strand, counting down.
CCCGGTTGGTTTAGAAACACGTTTAGTAAAAAGTTGGCCAATTGGCCCTACATCCAGCACTCCACTACCGGAAAAAAGACTTCAAGTAGCAATTAGTAACATGCCATTATTTCCACCATAATCTTTATATTGTCCCACAACCACTTGTATATTCCTAATCCAATCCAATCCAATACCGTAACAAGGAAGATAAACAAAGTATGTCACGACTAATTAGTAGTTGGTTGATTTGTTTAATGTGTATGTCGGCCATCCAACAAAAGGGGTTCCACGACCCAACTAACAATTCATCATTTAATTTCAAATTTTTCGTACGTAACCTGATTTAGGAGGGTCATTATCTTGCTGACCCCATTTATCATTATTATTAACATACCAAAACTTAGTGGAAGAATAAAGAAATCCATTCTTGGTTACTTGGCCGAATAAGAGAGTAGAATCTAAGAAAACGTTAATTAGAAATCATCAATTGAGTGAGTGGTGGGACGGTTTATGGACAAAAATTCAAAAAGGGGAAAACAAGTGGGTAGTTTAAATATTAATTAGGTTCACGACAACAAATAAAGGTTAGGATTTGAATAAGGCATACTTTATCTTTTCTCATTCATAATATCATATCACATTCTTCTCTTTGCATCTTTGTTATTTGTTTCAGTCGAGTAGTGAAGAAACGAGGCAAGGACAGTAGTTTTGTTTGGGTGTCGAGCAAGAATAACAGAAAAATATATGATGGTGCAGTTGTGGTTTGAAGATGGTTACATGTGATGGTATTCGTGGGTTTGATCAAACAAAAGTTTGAGAGAGAGAGGTGGTGATCGTTGTGTTGGCTAGTTGGTGATAGTTTATAAAGGTTGCCAATGTAGAAGGAGCCGAATATGGTATAGGTTTATCAAGCTATTGTAACCAAGAGACAAGTAAGTTTGTTTAGGTGACGATAACATGAAGGAATTAACAGCTCACGATGGTGGTTAACACGGTTACTAGAAATGGAACAGGAACATATAGCGGTTATGATGGTTGTGGTTTGTGTATGGTGATCAATGAAGAGGAAAGGTGGTGAGATGGTGTTTGGTTCTTGATCTTGGTTCAATATCAACAAATGGTTTCTCGATTATAGAACGTGAACCCGTGATCAAGTAAAGGTTTTGTGGGTTTGTTGAAACAAAACAGAAAAGAGATGGAATAATTGTAGTTGAGATAGAATATTGAGATATAATAGAGCATGAAGTGGTGTACGTGTGTTGTTGAAGAAAAGAAATGATATGTTTGTTATGTACATTTGAAGGGGTCGACATGAAGAATCAATCCAAAGAGATATCAACAAAAATAAAAGAAGATTGAGATTGTTGACAGAAGTATTCGATCAGGAGAAGAAACAAAATAAAAATAAACATGTAGATTGAGACTTCAAACTGATTTTGTTTGAAACTGTGGCCTGGATTCGATATGTACCCAATTCAAGGATAAGAAACAAAATCAATACAGTTCATGTTGAAGTAAAATGGATTCTGTAACAGATTAATATCTAAAATTTTAGTATCTTATTGAATTATCATTTCTATTTTTGATTTCTAGTAGATTATGATTTCCAACTATAATTGTTTGTATTATCATTTATAATTAATTAGTAATAATAATTAATAAATATATTGATAAAGATAGATATAGATGTGTAACAGAAAGTGAAGAATTTGCTTTGTGCAATAGTCTTACAGAGGCAATGGGAATCAATCAGAGCAAGAAGACAGAAGAAAGAGATTGGATCTGATAGTGGGTTGCAACAGATGGAATATTTTGACCTTTCTACTCTGTAATTCTCTGAATGGGATATCCAACAATTTGATCCAGCTTTTTAATTTAAATTTTAATTAATATTAATAATTAATAAATATTAATAGTAATAATATTGATAATATTATTAATAGTTATAAAATACTAATAACAATAATAATAGAAAAATAATAATAATAATCATATATAGAAATAATATATATTAATTTGTATCGTATTTTAAATTTTTTAATCTTAATGAGTTAATTGTATTTTATTATATATATATATATATATATATATATATATATATATGCATATTTATTTACAACAATTGTTCGTGAATCGTCGGGAATGGTCAAAGGTTAAATGTTTTTCATGTAAACAGTTCAAAAATTTTGAGACGCAATTTTACAGACTTCGCTTATCGTGTCGGAAACATACAAAGATTAAGTTTAAATTTGGTCGGAAATTTCCAGGTCGTCACATTAGGCTACAGGGAATTCTGTGTCGTGTAATCTAGTTTGAAGTGTTTGCTCAAGGGAATTCTTGGTGAACCAATTAGTTAATTTGCAAGCATTTGGCAATTGATCAGGGCATAATCTAGAAACATCCAACATTTGTGAAGAAAGTCTAGGTGAACATATTTTCATCTTATCGATATCACATCTATTTAAAAACGTTTTATTAATATAAAACACCAAAAATATTGTCTTTACTTTTAAAGTTACTCTTGATTCGGCTAATCGTTAAATAGCCATAAACCAAACTATCTCGTACTTTAAATTTTCTTAGATTAACTTTAGTTTATTTTCGTTAGTTACAATCTTAATTCTCACGTTTAAACTGTCCTTGGAACGATCACAGATTTACCAAATTTATACTATTGCACGATCGGGTACATTGCCCGTTAGTGTGTAGTAATCTCTAAACCGGAATTTCCAATTATAAATTATAGACGCGATTTTACACATCAAGTTTTTGGCGCCGCTGCCGGGGACAGTTTTGTTGAAAATTAAGTTTGTTTTCTAATTGTTCTTAGTTAAGTTTAACTGTTTTTAGATTATTTTTGATTGAGTCGGTACGTTTAATCGGTTTGTTAGTTGTGATCTTGCAGTTACAGGTAGTGCATGCCACATACGCGTTCTTCAGATTCTCCGATTCTTCGACCATTTGACGAACCCGAAAGAGAGTTATTTAGAGCGTTAAGTCAAGAGCAACAGTCTACAGTCGATTAATCCGCTTCTTCGAGTGATAATATAATTTCATTGGGTAGTAGTTCTGAGACTGTGGTGCCCAATACACCGCCTGAAATCAACGAAGAGGAAGACAGTTACATTTCATTAGATATTTTCGAGACTGAAGAGATGGCTGAAGAACCACTTCGTCCTCAGACTATGGCAGAAAAGTTGAAGGCCACCCGAGCTGGCCAAGGCAATTCGATTACTCAACCAAACATTACTCAGCCTTTCTAAATCACAGGCCCAATTATGAGTTTGATATCTACTGATTGCCAATTTTATGGCAAGGATATTGAGGATGCTAACAAGCATCTTCATGTTTTCAATGATGTTTGTAACTTATTCAAGCTGAATAACGTTAATGATACTTCGATCAAGACAAGGCTTTTTCCCTGGACTCTTAAGGGAGAAGCTAAGAGGTGGTTAGATAATCAACCCGAGGGTACGTTTACCAATTGGGATGGGTTGGTAGATAAGTTTTTATCAAAGTTTTTCCCTGCGTCTCGAGCCGCTAGACTTCAAGGTGAAATTTCACAGTTCAGACAAAAGAGCAGTGAGACATTATTTGATGCTTGGGACCGTTATTCTAATATGTTACGCCCGTGTCCGCAACACGGGTTGAATGATTTACAAAAGGTCCAGATTTTCTATAAGGGTTGTGACATACCGACTAACCAGAGTATTATTCAAGCTGCAGGAGTTACAATAATGGATAAGACAAAAGAAGAGGCGTTAGAAATTAATGAAAAGCAAGCTACCTACACTCACAAATGGCATCAAGATCATGAGTCATCCCGTTCAGCTTCAGTTAAGAGAACCGAAACCGCTGGTGCTTACGATGATTTTGCTTCTATTAATGCTAAGTTAGACAAGTTTGAGAGACACTTAGAAAAGTTGGACAAAGACATCCACAGGATGAAGGTTGGATATGAATATTGTCGTGGTCTGCACCTAGGTAAGGATTGTGATGCTGGTTTGACTATGGCTCAAAAGGAGCAAGTGGCTTATGTGACTCAACAAAATAACAACCAGTTTCAAGGAAGAGCTCAATTTAACAGAAATTTCAATAATCCTTACAATCCTCAAGGTAATCAGGGTTCGAGGTTTCAACCCAGTTCTAGTGGAGGTTTTTAATAGCAAGCTCCGGGGTATTTCTAAAAGCCCCAAGTTGAAGAGAAAGAGTCGAATCTTGAATCTATGTTAGAAAAGCTTGTGGTGTCTCAAACTCAGCTTATCACTACTATTACTCAAACCAATGAGAAGAATGATCAAATGTTTCGCAATCAACAAGCCGCTATACAGAATTTGGAAAGGCAAATAGGTAGTCTTGTGGGAAATATGAATGACAAGAAACAGGGTGAGTTGCCTAGTGATGCGAAGATCAACTCGAGAGGTGAAAATTTGCATGTGATTGTGTCTTCGTCGGGAGAGAAGTCGGGTGATGAGAAGAGTATGTTAAACTTAAAAGAGGTTGAAGATGTTCCACCAATTGTTAAGAATGAGAAGCCGGTGGTTAAACCGTATAGACCACCGATTCCCTTCCCGAGAAAGGGGGTTGAATACGAGGTGGTGGAGAGACCTTCTAACCTTAATAATGTTTGTATTGATAGCTCTTTTTCAGGTACTTCCAAGATGCAAAAAGAAATGCGAAAAGAGGCTAGGAAGGAAAAGAGAAGAGCGGAGCATGAAGCAAATTTCAAGGCAAAGCAAGAACTTAAGGCTACGCGGGCAGTTCCAATGAAAGTTGAACATCCGGTATTTCCACCCAAATTGGGTGATCCGGGTGAATTTATAATTTCTTGCTTATTTAAAGACTCTGTTATGTATAATGGGTTGGCAGATTCAGGGGCGAGTTTAAATGTTATGCCTCTAGCTTTGTATAAAAGATCAGGTTTGCCTGACTTAGCACCGACTACCATTAGCATAAGTTTATATGACCAAGCCAAGAAACGCCCGGTAGGTATGGCAGAAGATGTGCATGTTCGAATTGGTGATATGAATTTCTTGGTGGATTTTGTGGTTATGGATGTGGAGGAGGACACCGATGTCCCTCTCATTTTCGAGAGACCTTTTCTTTTTACCGCTCGTATGTTAGTTGATGATGAAGCGAGTAAGCTTACGTTGAGAGAAGGTGACAAATCTGTCACCTTCATGAGAAAGAAATGTAGAAACCTACCCACTTAGGTTACAGGGTATTTAGGAACGATTGTAACTGTTAAAACTAATTGTGATCCTTTAGATACCCCGGTTGAAAAAGATAAGGGTAAAACACCTAAGTGTGTGTGGTTGAACCTCAACCAATTGATAACCCACACTACATTGAACCTTTAGTTGAGAAGTTGGTAGATGAACTTGTTGTTGACCGTAGTATGAGAAAATTGTACAAAAGAGTTCATGAGGCTAGAAGTAAGGGGAACTATAAATTATTTAACCTGCTTGTATCAAATTTATTGCCTGTCGAAAGGAGAAACTTGTTGAATTTGTGCAGGTTACTAAAGAAGCCAGCGAATGGCTCATGTCAAAGGCAAATGTGGATGTTATTGGAGTAGGTTCCCGAAAATTTTTGGATGATGGAACCTATGATCCCGGAGCTGGCTAATTACGGGATTTTGAATTGTTGTAGAGTTTGTAAACGATGTTTTAAAAACCTTTTAAAAATCCTAAAAATTTGAAAAAACCTCAAAAATATTTTCTTTTCTTTTTGTATTTGTTTGTTTCATGTGCAGGTACATTTGGACATTGGTTTGTTGCATGGTAGTGAAGAGAAAAGATTCTGCTTTATTGTTCTGTATTTTGATGTTCGGGCACTTCAAAGACACCTGCACGTGATCATGTAAAGTTTTGTATATTTCATTTCATATTATTTTCGAGAATTATAACTCATCTTATACTAATGTCCTCTCAAATTCATACTCATTTTCATTTTAACGTAATGAGGACATAACTTAACTCAAGTGTGGGGTGGGTGTATGAATTCTCGTGGTTATTAAATTTGGTTTCGGTTATTTTGAACTTTAAAGAGAGTGAAACATCACGTTTTAGGCCATTTTTGGGGAATTTTAAAATTTTTATGGGTTAATTTGTGATTTCAAAGAAGCCAAAATTGTTCCACATGTTCATTTTCTTGGACATGAAATCCTACGAGTTCGGGGAACTCAATAGTAGGTCACCTGTACCAAAACAGGTGTAAACCGTGAGAGAGCGGTGATTGCATAGGGTGATTGTGACCGAATCACGTGTCAGATCAAAAACTTTTGGCTACTTGGTATAGCATACTTCCGAAACTATATCATTTTATTATTACATCATATAATGGTGTGATACTGTGGGAAGAGGAGCCTTGAGCTTCACCAGTGTTGTCCTTTTTAGGAACAATAGCTACGTGCTTGTGTTTGCTTAGACAACACAACCCATAGCCAAAAGCTATGGCACCCAAAGATTTTTGGGATTTATCGGAAGTAAAGTCTTCCGAAAGATGTTTCAAACCGAGTGTTAATTGAAATAGATTGGCACTCCCAAGTGAGTCAGATCCACTCATTAAGGAAGTAAAGTCTTCCGACCAGTAAGCAAGGTGTTCCAGTGGGTTCTTGGCGGTTGATGCTCATCACGGTTCTCATCCTTGATGCTTGTAGCTTTAAATGTACAACTCGTTGATGTGTTTGCATCATCTTAACAAAGATTTGACCATCATAACACTAGTGTATGTCTAAGATAAGTAGCACAACTCATTTAAGGGTTGTAATTAGGTTGAGGAACCAAAGTTACATCAAGATCTTAGATCCGACACATACAAGAGTTCTAATAATAATATTAAGCTATAAACTTGAAAGTAAACTAAATAAATAAGATCTTAAGTTGTAGAACTTAGATCTTAGTTAGATCTTAAAGATCCTAGACTAGAAAGTCTAGATCTAGTGTTCTTAAGTTAAATCCTAAGTTATAGAACTTGGATCTTCACTTTAATAAAACCATAAGTTATGAAACTTGGATTTTACTCCTGTAGAATGTATTTAAGCTCATAAGCTTTTGTTTACAACAAAATTGGAAGACCATAATCTATAGAAACTTAGATCTAACATAAGTGTATGAAGTTATAACTAGAAAGTTAAACTTCCATGTTCTTGAACTTACAAACTTTAAACTTTAGTTTCAAGAAAAATGAGATCAAGTTTAACTAGTAATACTTGACCAATAATAATACATCACGAATTGAATTACATACAAATGAAAGAAATAAACTAAATGTACAAGTAATAAGTTCATGTTTGTTTTATACTTAAGAAGATTCAAGCCAAAGCTTGGATCTTAAGAAAATAAACTTTAAGTTTACCAAACATGAACACAAGTAAGATTTTAAAGCTTATGAACTTTAGATCTTTATAATACTTCAAGTGTAGAACCATAAGCTAACAAGCTTAGATCCTTATTCTCGGTTCCTCATCAAACAAAGGATGAAAGAAGCAAGATTCATGAAGATACAAACTAGAAAGTTTGATCTTTAACAACAACAAACAACAAGTATGATGATGATGAATGTATTCGGTTTTCAAAGGGAAAAAGAAGAAGAAAATAAATCATATTACTTACAATTAGAGAGAAATGTCTTAGAGTGAGAGTAGTGTAAGAAAGGTGTGTGAAAGAATGAGGTTCAAACTAGCAAATAAGTAGCACAAAAAAAAAGAAATTGAACTCACTCCCCTAGCCCCCAATGCCGACGGTCAAGAGCTCCCAAAGAGGGGTGGTCAAGTCCAACTTTCATGTGTGAGAGAGTGGTAATGCTATGAAGAGGTAATAAGTTAAATGTATGGAAAGTTGGTGCTTGCATGTTTGAGACAACTTTGTCTCCTAACTTAACTTAATTAACCTTGTTTAAGCTTAATGTATCATTAGCATAATAGTGGGCTTACTAGTAGTCCATTAAATGGTGTAGGGTGGGCTTCCAAGTCCAATAATATAAGCCCAAGTATAAGTAAGCAACAAATTAGTAAAAGCCCAAGTAATTAACTACTTACATTAGTTAATTAGAAATAATTAATAATAATTAATTATGAATGTAAATAATATTCAAAATATTATTCGTGAAAAACGTGTGTCACAAGACAAGTCGGGGCATGGAAAGTCAAATACGGTGACAAGTAAATGTATAAGAATACATTTATTAAAACGCAAGTATTAATAATAAATTATTAATAATATAAGTTGGAAAATCCAGGGTCGTTACATAACTAATCGGGGGGAAGTGGGGGGAAGCAAATTTTTTTTTTTCGTTTTTTTGGACATTTTTTTTCCCGGCATCAAGATCACACAAAAATATGAACATTTAAAAGAGACACTTCGTGATGAATGTTATTATTTAGGCGGGAAAACGATCGACAAAAAAACATTCAAGATAATATTGTTCGTGAAGAATATGAACGTTTTTTTTTTCTTCATGTTTTGTGAAGTAAAATTTAGCTCGATTTAGACTTTAGGGTTTAGGGTTTAGGGTTTAGGGTTTGGTGTTTTGGGTTTATTCCATAAACCCAAAACACCGAACCTTAAACCCTAAACTCTAAACCGTTCGTGTTAAAAACTCAATCTAAATCCTAAATCTAAACCCTAAATCTAAATCCTAAACCCTAAATTTCTAAACCCTAATATCTAAATTCTATTCTATAAACCCTAATATCTAAACCTTAATATCTAAACCCGAATAGCTAAAACCTAAACATACGCTCGAAAAACACGATAATTGTTATATATTACTTCTTCGAGTGTTTTCCCGCCAAAATAAAAATATTTATCACAAAGTGTCTCTACTAAATGTTCATATTTTCATCCCATCTATAATGTTCGTGAACAAAATTTTTTCAAAAAATGAAAAAAAAAGTTTTTGCTTCCTCCCGCTTCCCCTGATTGGTTACTTCCCTCTTGATCCTACCACTATATATATATATATATATATATATATATATATATATATATATATATATATATATATATATATATATATATATATATATAGTTAAGGTTGAAGAAAATAGACTTTGAAAAGTCCATAGTATACATTTATAAATGGGATGGATGGAGTATGTAATAGCACGCCAGTACGCACGCTTTTCATGTATTGTCTTTAAAGCAGATATCCTTTCCTTTTTTATTACTTTCATTTTTTTTAGAAATTTTCATAAACCAAATTATATAGAATCAATAATTATTGATTTGTATAAAAACTAATTGTTAAATCGAGTTATTGTTTTTATTCTGTTAGGTTCACTAAGTAAAATAGTCAAATGTGCATATAGTTTTATAAAAATAGTCGATTTAAAACTTTTCAAATAACGCTTTTTATAAAAATAGTCGATTTAAAACTTTTCAAATAACGCTTAACTTATATAGTGAAACATTTATTAATGCAAACGATTTCTCCATCAATGCGCGATAACTTTTAACTAGTTATTATATTATTATTAGTTAATAATAATAATAATTATTATTATTATTATTATTATTGTTATTATTATTATTATTTGATGATTTGATAATGGAAGATGATCCTCACACACCATATTTTGATCCATGTACATCTAATTACCAATTATACTTTAATTATATTTACAATGATAATATAAGTTCAACTCCTTAGATTAATTATGGGTGTAAGTTTATGAAATAAAAGTGTATATGAATTAACAAATGGTGTATATGGATCATAATTTTTTGATAATTGATTGGTTATTAATATATATTAATATATTATAACGAATGAACATGTGAGGGGATTTGTAGAAATTTAAGGCATTTGCGTAAACAAATGCATTTCGTTCAATTCTACTTTACTATAATGTAACATTCAATCCACACTTTCATTCCATTACTAAATCAAACATTTGAACATATCACATGAAAATTAATGCGATTATTATTTTAATAAACAACTCACGAATTAATTTACAAAATGACAAGTGTCGATAAGAAAAAATGTAACAATCTCATCTCTCTTATATTTATAATATAATAAGAAAAGAGATATGGTGTCATAACTATTAAAAAAAATCCACACAAATTCTAACCTTTAAATAAGTTTTCATCCAATTAATCTCAATCCTTAAAATAAGGTATGACGTCATTTAGAATTTCAAGAGGCAGTTACGCTTCCTAATTACACAAGTGCCCACGTCGGTTTTTCAATCGAAGGTTTTTAACTGATTTATAAGTCTAATCTCTAGAAACTGTATCTTAAATCATGCGAGGCTTTCCTTCTTCTCTGCCATTTTCTTTAACTTCTTCATCACAAATCAAGTCTTCCCAAATACATCGTATCTAAAATCAGGTATGCAAAACTTTTTGTATGGTGTAAAAATCTATTTCTTATTGATTTGTTTGTTCCTTTCAGTAAGATTTTTGTTTAAAAGTTGATTGATCATTAATCACTGACAGTATTACGAAAATTGAAGAAATCAGGGAATCGATTGATCATTAAATCAGGGTTAGTGTTCTTATCAATTTTTATTGCATTTAATCTGTTATAAATGCTAATTTTGTGTACTTCGAGCGTGGTTATGGTGAAATAGTGAAAGAAATGGAAAATGATTTACTTAGGTATACATGTATTGAATTGGTTTGGTACTATAATTTGAGTTAAATTTTTGAAAACTGTAATTAGGTAGTTCCACGCATGAATTTTGTTTTTACAGAGTTCCAGGCAAGATTAGTTAAACTTGAATGGTACGATATGTTGGGTTATCTTTAGAATGGAACTAATGATGATGCAAATAAGATTATGACAACACTTATGCTGATGTCGTTGTTAAGTAGTCACACACTTATGCTGATGTAATTATCAATCATAATAATATCGTTTTTCCAAATTGACATGTCTATAAATGGATCAGTAGTTCAAGTAGTTCTGTACATAATTGTTAATGATGTTAGTGTTAGTTCCTTGATTAACAACAAGAGTATTGTAGAGGGGGGTGAATACAATTCTTTTGTTTAACTTAACAGTTATAGTAGTTTAGTATTCAAGCAAGTAATTTAAATGAGAGTCAAAGGTAATTATCAACTGTTTATTCTTTATTAATATGAATCACAAAGAATTACAACTATCCTTGACGGAATGATAGTTGGTTGATACAGATTATACCTAAGTTATAGCTATCGAGGATATCTTAAGCTATTACAAGTTTGGACTCTAAATAAATAAACCCATATCACTAAATATTACAATAGAGGATACTTAAATTTATAGTAGACCTATTATCCGAGTAATTGTTTCATTGTCCGTTGGTACATAGGATGTATGTACTTGTGGGATTAATTGCATCAGAGAGCGTGCTCTCTTCTTTCCTCTTTGGTAGCTATTTGCAGGAACACCCCAATTCAGTTTGGCACCACTATTTGAATAAACAATAGAATAGTGTGTTCCCTAGGCGTTGACAAAGTATAACACATGTCTGCACATGCGTTAAACTTCTGCATTCCATCGTGGTCTTGTAAGGTCACTTGTCAGTCGCCGACACGTGTCCTTTTCTGTTCAACTTTGTCTTCGACTTCTGTTGAATAGTATAATTGATGTAGAACACTGAAGAAACCAATATGCTTGTAATGGAGCATAAATGTCTTCGTGTAGTATGTTGCTTACCAGCCATGCTGGTTCTTCTATGATGAGTCACTTGATCTTTATGATTTGTTGGGCACTCATCCTGTGCTAAATGAAGAATATTGTCTATCTTGTGCTGGTAGACTAGGCAGCATACTGAAACACTCGATACAACAACAATTGCTGTCTATACATAACTAAACCTATGCTGGCTGCACATAACCTTTTAGTGTACATATTTGTTGTTTTGTCATAATTAAATCCTTAATTATTTTGGGGACTCAACAGTTAGTTTTGGAGAAAATGTAGCTTACAAAGAGCTATGTCAGATGGGTAGCTAAAAACATATGCATCATTAGCCCTTAATTGAGCTATCCGTATTATATGCAAGCTTACACATAAGAGTGGCATAGTGTTAGAGCTGGTTACAAGAGGTTAACATGTTTTATTTTATTCACATAGTTTGTATAATCTTGGAGGCGACAAACTTGGTAGACTGGCAGTGGGTTAGTTTGGTTATATTAGGTGCGAGTTAAACTGAGCCAAGAGGGATGACCCATGAATAACATATCAAGTTTTTTATATTCAGTACATTTCAGGTGATATTATATTTGCACTAGAGAGAACTAATGTTATCATTTTTGGTCTGAAAATCGCTTAACTGGTTTATAATTGATAGTCACCCATAAGCCTTTATATTATGTGTAATATGCTTCGTGTAATGTATTTTTTCATTTAGTTCATCTTTGTAATAAGGGTTGTATCTAATAGTATATATGTAAGATATATGTAAGATACTAAGATATATGAATTCAATAATATTCACATAGTTATATTTTCAGAATCTATATTTTCGATAATGTTTTAATAATTTAAAGTGTACATCTATAAGGATATGTAAATGTATATGCATATATTTAAGTAAATATGTAAATATGTATATATGTATTTTGGGTGATAAATGGATATAACCGTGAATGATAACTTATCATCCATATCTGATCCACTATTTTTTTATACCATCTATATCCATATTCACTTATAATTATTTAGATCATGCATATTCATTTAATAGATCGAATCGGATGGATGTTCGATGAATCAAATATCCATTGCCATCCTATGTAAATTTAAAATATTAATTTTAGTATCTCTTTATCTTTTACTATATATAAACAATTTAATTCAACATTATTGTTTGTTATATACATATGTAATGATTGTTTATATATATATATATATATATATATATATATATATATATATATATATATATATATATATATATATATATATATATATATATATATATATATATGAGCTACAAATTTAAGTTTTTAAGATACCATATAAAAATATATGTGTACTCCAATAAAAGAAACATATATCATGATTACATGATGTTTGAGCTACAATTTAAGTTTTTACTGTGGATATGTTTGTCTGGCACTATATGAGTTTGTTCAATCATTGCTATCGGTTAACAGGTAAAAATAACTTTTTACGGGTTCAAGTTTGGTGTATTATCGATTATTTGTCAATTGAAGTTAAAATAGTTATTTTCTAATCCTTATAGATATTTAGATTTATGCTTCATTCTTTAAAGATTTTGACATAATGAAACTAGTTTGTACTAAAAACATATACAATTAGAGATGAGATAACCTATTATTAATGATCAGGTTTAAAGCACGTTTTTATGAGCTTGCATTTTATGTTTTATCTATTATTTGTCTACTGAAGTTAAAATGGTCTAATGGACGAGCTCATAATCTATGCGTTAGTATTAAATGCTAGTGCTTTCGGTACAAATATTATCAGTAATAAAAGGGTATTTTTTACCATAATTATATTATATATTTGATAAGTATCAATACTAACGTTATCGAATCCTAATATATATAACTGCCATATACGAGCTCATATAACTAGTAAGACCAAAATTAATGGGGCATCACCCCCATAAACTCTAGGTGACATCTCACTTGGCACCTCTCTAACGCCCCTGGCGCCCGTAACGGGGTGTCACCCATGACGCTCTCGAGGCGTCACTCACCAATCTAACGAAAAAAAAGGTAAGCATCAGAATTTTGTGGACCAATCAGATTTCACCATTAATTTTTATATATTATTAAATTATATATTTTATACCCAACTTTCAATAATATTTTACCACATCACCCATCACAAAATTTAACACTCTCCATTAAAAAACTTCACTTCTTGATCTTGCCACATCACCACATCTGCTTTTGACGTCAAAGTGAGGGTGAATAGTGGTCAAATAAAAAATAATAAAAAATATATAACACACGCTTGTTTATTATTTATTATACGATATTAATCCTTTTTTGGAAAGTTGTAAATTTGACCATTTCATCCACAGGAAACATGTAAACAACATGCAAAACGCATGGACTAAGCTTGTGACTTGCATGTTTTCTAATCGCAGAACAAATGCTCGTATATGCAAAGCGCAAGTCGATCTGTGTGTTATGCATGTCGCATTTTTTGGGCTAGGTTTATTTGCTTTATGTTACTCGCACCAACAAAACACGAATGTCCTGTCAATATGAACTATATATCCAAGATTAATCGGTGTTTATTCCCTTCTTGTCCATCAATTCTACCAACACTTTAAACTCACATGCCAATCTAAGGTGTATCGACCTATTGAGGCAAAAACCTTATGATGATTAGTAGAAAAATGTGCGGCAAACTCTATCTTATTAGTCAGAAATCACTATCAGGGCATAAGTACGTAAGCACAAGAACAGTAAGCATATTGATCATATACATAGCATTGTATATGTATATTTTATTTGCTAAAGGCTAAAAGCAGAAGTTACACGAATTGTAATCAATAGGTTTAGAATATTCGCTGAGAATAAAAATAGCGGGTCAGGTTCCGCGTTAATAAAAGACTGCGGATCACTTAGCTAAGTTTTCGCAGATAGTTAAGCAATCCGCAGACCGCGGATATTTCGAATACTATAAATAGGGAGCATGACCTCTCATTTATAGGTTGTTGATTCTCTGCCATTTGCCTGAACCTTTGTAATTTTCTCTTGTGATCTTGCCCAAGAAATTTTTACATCGTGTCAAGGTGAATCATGCTAATTAACAATCAAGACCGGGTCGGGGTAGTTGGTCACTTGATAGTTAAAGTGAAAGACGATCATCAGGGCCCAAAATAATCATCAAACATCTCATTCTTCATCTTAATCTCATTGCACTCAATCCGTAATTAAGTAACTCATTAATTACGGATTGATCAATTGGCGCCATCCGTGAGACGCGTTTTACAAATTAAACTCGAAATTTTTTGTTTTATGCTATCAAACAATTAATTCCTTGGTTTAATTTCAATCGTGTTTTTGTTTTGATGATTTACAGGCAAATACGTTTGTAATTGGCGGTAAAATTGCTTGTTTGATTGCAGTAATGAGCAATATCGAAATTGATCTTGGCATTGCTGTCGCTGTGCAGTCAAATGTCCAAAGAAAGAAGAGGAAGAAAGCAGAAGTCCACAAAAATACAAAGTGATGATTTCTCCGAAATGCCGATAGTAGTATCGTGCAAAGTTGCGAAAACTGGAATCACAATCATGAAAGTTCATGTCGATAATGGCAGCAATGTTGATATTGTTTATGACCAATGTTTTGTTCAATTGCCAGAGAGTATTAGATAAAATTTACAACCAACCGCAGCCTCGCTAACTGGGTTTACGGGAGAATTTTCACTGCCTATGGGCGTGTTGCCTTTAGATGTTGAGCTATTTGACGAAAATGATGATAGCTTAGTACGGCGAGCGCGGCTAGATTTTTATGTTATGCGGACTTCATCTCGCTATAACATGTTATTGGGCAGAACTGCCTTGGGTAAATTTGGAATTGTTCCATCTACCATTCATGGCATGATTAAATTCGCAACGTGTAAAGGTGTCGCTACAATAAGTTCTGCAAGCGTCATGCCCATTTGTGCGGCTGTTAATGTAAAAATTGCAGTTCAAGAAACCGTTGATGTCGCAGACGACATGGTAGTAGTTAATCCTGCATATCCCGATCAAAAAATCAAAGTGGGATGCAATGTTAGTGCGGGTACCAAGAAACAGCTTGTGCAGTTACTTGTGCAATACATGGATGTTTTTGCTTGGTGCGAAAATGATATGACTGGTGTTCCGCGTCATATTGCGGAACACAGACTCAATGTAAATCCAGCTTTAAAATATGCAGTGCAGAAGCGAAGAGGCATGGCCCCAGATCGCGCTAAGTGGTTGTGCGAAGAGGTAACAAAATTGGTGAGAGCTGGAATTTTACGCGAAGTTCAATACCAATCTTGGATTGCGAATCCAGTTTTGGTGAAAAAGCCTGACGGCTCGTGGAGAATGTGTATTGATTTCAAGGATTTAAATAAAGCGTGCCCCAAGGATAATTATCCGCTTCTAGAAATTGATTTGAAAGTGGAATCTTTGCATGCTTTTCCGTATAAATGCTTTTTGGATGCAGCAAGGGGATATCATCAGATCCCAATGGCTAAAGAGGACGCAGATAAAACCGCTTTTAATACAGGCAAAGGCATATTTTTTTATATAATGATGCCTTTTGGTTTAATCAATGCGGATGCGACATATCAACGTTTGATTGACACTGCGTTCGAAAAGCAAATTGGGCGAAATCTGGAAGCTTATGTAGATGATTTATTAATTAAAAGCACAACACAAGAACGAATTGTTGATAATATGCGGGAAACATTTGATACATTGCGCAGGATAAACATGAAGCTCAATCCGCTAAAGTGTAGTTTTGGCGAAACTGAAGGAAAGTTTTTGGGATATCTTGTTACTGAGCAAGGTATTCAAGCTAATCCAAAGAAAATTGCGGCTATTGAAAATATGACGGCGCCAAAGACGGTCAAGGAAGTGCAAAGTTTGACGGAAAAATTAGCCGCATTAACGCGTTTTTTGTCTAAGGCCGCTGAAAGACAATTGCCGTTTTTCAAAACTTTAAAAGGCTACTTGAAGCAAAAGAGTTTTGTTTGGACAAGTGAAGCTGAAATCACATTTCAGGAAATGAAGAAGTTATTAAAAACTTTGCCTACGTTAACAGCGCCAATTGATGGCGAAATTCTTTACCTTTACATATCGGTAGCGAATGAATCTTTTGGCTCAGTACTAGTTGCGGAAAGGGATAAAATACAAAAACCTGTGTATTTTGTCAGCAAAGCTCTCACAGGAAGTGAGATAAACTACGCGCCGATTGAAAAATTTGTGTATGCGCTTATATTAACATCGTGAAGGTTAAGAAGATATTTTCAAGGGCATCTAGTGCACGTATTAACTAACATGCGAGTCAAACAAGTCTTAACTAAACCAGAGATATCTGGTAGACTCGCGTTGTGGGCAGTAGGGTTAGGAGCTTATCAAATCTCTTACCTTCCGCGCAATGCCGTAAAGGGCCAAGTTTTGGCGGATTATCTCGCCGAAATGACCGGGGAGTTGAAACATGGGATTTATTTACTGATGGAGCATCATGTGCAGAAGGCGCTGGTGCGGGTTTGGTGCTGGCGAGCCCAAGTGGTGAGGAGCATATGTACGCGTTACGTTTTAATTTTGATGTGACAAATAATGAAGCAGAATATGAAGCGTTGCTTCTGGTTTAAATATTGCGGCAAAAATGGATATCACCAAGTTGCGAGCATTTACAGATTCGCAATTAGTAGTGAATCAGTTTAATGGCTCTTTTGAAGCACATGATTCCTCAATGCAGAAATATTTGCAATTATTAAAAGAAATGGCAGTGCGGTTTGAGCATTTTGAACTTGCACAAGTGCCAAGGAGTCAAAATAAGAAGGCGGATGCTTTGAGTAAGTTGGCCACTTTAGCGTTCTCACATTTTCAAAAGCAAGTTTGGGTTGAGGAGTTGCCAAGCAAGTCAATAGACAATGATTTAATGGTAGCGTCTGTTGTGGAAGAACAACCAAATTGGATGAAACCAATCTTGTAATACATTCGCAATGATGTTTTGCCAAATGATAAGCGCGAAGCTCGCTTAGTAAGAGAGCGAGCACCAATGTATATCATTTAGAATGACATTTTTTATCATAAGTCATACTGCGGTCTAATGATGCGATGTGTGGGCCCAATTAAAGCAGGAATGATAATTGATGAAGTGCATAATGGTTCTTGTGCACTGCATTCAGGCTATAAAACTATTGCGGCGAAAATTATGCGGATGGGTTACTTTTGGTCATCCCTATATCGCGATGTTGCAAAGATTGTTAAGCATTGTAAAAGCTGCCAAAGGCATGCCCCGCAGAATCGGATTCCAAGGCATGATATGATTCCTGTCAATTCACCATGGCCATTTCACAAGTGGGCTATTGACATTGTAGGGCCATTTCCTGCCGGACCTGGCAATGTCAAATTCCTGATTGTGGCAATTGACTATTTTACAAAATGGGTGGAGGCTAAGGCGGTTCGCACTATCACTAGTGTACAAGTGCGAAACTTTATGTGGGAAGATATTGTTTGCAGATTTGGTATTCCGCGTGAATTGGTTAGTGATAATGGTGCCCAAATAGCGAAAGATCCTTTTAAGACATGGTGCACTGATTTAAATATAATCCAAAAGTTTACATCAGTGGCGCATCCACAGGCTAACGGCTTATGCGAAGTAACTAACCGCGATATTGTAAGCGGAATTAAAAAGAGGTTATGCGAGAAGCGAACTGGTTGGGTGGATGAATTGCCCAATGTTTTGTGGGCACATCGCACTATTTTCAAGAAAAGCACAGGAGAAATATCTTTTAGTTTAGTATATGGCTCCGAGGCAGTAATACCCGCTGAAATTCTGGTGCCAACGCATAGAGTCGCTAACTTCGAGGAAGAAGAAAATGATGATGTGTTAGGCGAAAATCTGAATTTCATAGAAGAACGAAGGTTGATGGCTACTATAAGAGAGGCAAATAATAAACAACAAATTGCCAAGTATTATAACAAAAGAGTGCGTGCTTTATCTTTTGATGTAGGCGAGTGGGTATTGCGAAATAATGATGCAAGTAGAGCAGAAAAATTTGGAAAATTAGGACCTAACTGGGAAGGTCCTTATCAGGTTGTGGCAATCAATGCGGCAGGTTCATATAGGCTTGCAGATGTAGAAGGGCGAATTCTACCTAATGCGTGGCATGCCGCTTTATTAAAGCGATATTACGCATAACTTTGAGAACATTATGTGAAGGCCAAATTGCATTTGTATAAAATGCGAAGTTAGTTGCAAAGCTTATGCTTGATATTTTTTCTATTTGTTCTTATTTTTAATTCTTGCAAGTCTTGATCACACTTGTAAGAGTATAAAAAGTAGACACTTGTAAGAATATGCAAAAAAGATTGTTTGTGAAATGCCAAAAGTTTATGAAATGTTTTGTATTTTGTTTCATAGTGCTGAGGTATTTCGTGATAATTAAGTGGCGAAGTGATGAAATTGCCCACTTTCGCAGAAGATAACTATTGTGAAAGGAACTTAAAATCCTAAGTATTTGATATTGCCATACTTAGATGCTTCGCAATGCTAATTGATTGCCTAAGGATCGCTTTGGCGGACTTAGAAGATTCATAACGTATAAATATACATGCATACAGATTGTTTTGCAAAAGTACATACTTATTATGTGCACGATAATAAAAGTTAGAAATTGCAAAGGACAAGTCAGTGTTATGAATATTATTTATGAAAGCGCTATATAAATAAAAGTACTTGCAAATATATATGGAAATGCGAAAGTTTTATTAATAATGGCGCAGAGATAGCTGCGTGCTAAACATTACAATATTATCATGGCTTAGATAAATCGAGTTCGATGATGTCATCTACAGTAGCATCATCCTGCTCGCTTATCGCTGTAATTTTTGGGATTGGAATATCCGCTATGTTTTCTTTCGCAGTAGCAAATGCATCTCGAGCATCTGCCAGCGAGCATACGCGGTCTTCCATCGTCGATGGTAGTGGATTTGGTATGGTGCAGTAGGGAGCAATCTCATCTAAAAATTCCACTCTTTCGTGCAATTGTAGCGCGACAGCATATGTTGAAAACTGAGCAGAAACGGGATGAGAATTAAGAACTTTTTTGGCAAATTCCGGCAAATATTGGTGAAGTTTGGTAAATTCAAGCTTCGCAGAAGCTGTGGCAGCTAGAGCGTTGTCTCGCTCCGCAGTAAGTTTCATAACCTCCTCTGTTAATGAATTAATAGTGGCTTGGAGGCTGTTTTCTTTTTCGGCTGCAGTAGAAACTGCAGTTTTAAGTCATCAACTGCCGTTTTTGCTGCGGTGAGTTCATAAGAAAGGTTAAGACAGCGTTTTTCGCTGTCTTCTGCTTTGGCCTTCTCGGTGTTATACTTCGTCTGTTCAGCCTCAAGAACGTTGAAGAATTGTTCCTGACAGCATATCGCAGGCAGAATTGAAGCACATGTAAAAATTCTGCACAAAGCTGTTGTGCGCATCAAGCGCAGAAAGCTTTGAAAATTCTCGGCGAAGTTCGCCTGGAATTGCTAACTTCATTTGTTCGTGCTGATCCAGTGCTGCAGCAGAAGAGGCATAAGTATATCCCGATAAACCGTCGATTCTCACACCGTAAGAGTCGGGTGGAGTACGGAATAACTCGGTAATTTGCTCCACAGTGTTTGGGCTGGGATAAACTGGATTAAAAGGCGAATCACCTGCAGAACAAAGCAATTAATTAACTGGAAAAATAAAAGTATAGCGCATGATATAAATTTGAAATAATGCTCGAGATATACCAGTTTGCTGCTCCCCTTCATAATCCGATGTAATTGGATTTTCGTAAAGGGTAGCGTGTTGTTGCTTGAGTTTTTTGCTTTTCGAAGGTGGTGGCATCTGGAATGGTCGCTTAGTGGAGCTCGGCTTAGAAAGGGGAGACTTGGATGTCAAATCGACGATGGGAATTGATTACTTTTCCTTTTTGATTTCTTTTTCGAAGGATGCCGTCGATTTGGATTCCGAACTTGTTAATAGCTTAGTGATTAGTGCCTTTGGGTTAACCTTACTATTAACTTCGCCGATTTTCATTTTTGGTTGGAAAGGAGTTACAAGTAAAGAGCAAAGTGGTAAAGGTTGATTGAGAATCTGATTAATTGCGAAGTATTTCAGAGAGGCGAGTAGGAAATTTGTGATTATGAATAACGATATATATAGGGGAAGTAAGAGTGACAATTAATTGCGTTTAAGTATCCGTTGTGAAGACAACGAATAAAAACGGTAACCTTGTTTGCTGTAACGATAACAAATGCAAAGCGAAAGCGTCTTCATGCGGATAATGGTCAAGTTAGCTGCGAATTTTTAGAGTTTATCATGACCCATTTACTTCGCAAGATGTATCATAATAAACTGGGGGGGACTTGATCGTATACATAGCATTGTATATGTATATTTTATTTGCTAAAGGCTAAAAGCAGAAGTTACACGAATTGTAATCAATAGGCTTAGAATATTCGCTGAGAATAAAGACAGTGGGTCAGGTTCCGCGTTAATAAAAGACTACGGGTCACTTAGCTAAGTTTTCGTGGATAGTTAAACAATCCGCAGACCGCAGATATTTCGAATACTATAAATAGGGAGCATGGCCTCTCATTTATAGGTTGTTGATTCTCTACCATTTCCCTGAACCTTTGTAATTTTCTCTTGTTATCTTGCCCAAGGAATTTTTACATTGTGTCAAGGTGAATCATGCTAATTAACAATCAAGACCGGGTCGGGGTGGTTGATCACTTGATAGTTAAAGTGAAAGACGATCATCAGGGCCCAAAATAATCATCAAACATCCAATTCTCCATCTTAATCTCATTGCACTCAATCCGTAACTAAGTAACACATTAATTACGAATTGATCACATATTATGATATTAATTAGTAGAAAAATGTAGATTAAACATAATTTAGTCAGCACAAACTTAATTAGTGAGTAGTAGAGTTAGCACGAAATATACTTTAATATGTATATGTATGTCTTATAAGACAGTTTATTTTTGTGTTGACTTATCAAAGTTTCTCTCAACTGAATCGAAGACGAAGTTCAGGAAAAAAGTCAATAAGTTAGCGGTGACTAGTGTTGTTATAAAATATTGTACAAAACATGCATATTGTTTCCCGCACATGCCGTTGACACCAAACGATGTTCAAAACCATTGGTGCATAACGTTTGTCCCAAGTTCATTATAATATGAATTGTGTAATAATATAAGAGTTGTTATACGTCTAAGGTTTAATTTACACACTTGGTGTAACATCCCGTTTTTCCTCAATATGACTTAAGGTGCGTATTTAACCTCTTGTACGTTTAATATTGTATCCATGTTTGATTTTACATAGTTTAAGTGTTAGAAATGTAAGATTGGGGGACCCACTGTTAGGATGTCGCGTTTTATGAGGGTTTATCGCGTCTTGGTCGGTCGCGTATCGCGACATGTATGATCGAAAGGCGATAATTGATAGAGTGTAGAACTACTGTTAATCTGTCGCGTTCCAAGGTGTAGTATTGCGACCTGGAGCGACGCGTATCGCGACAAAACGCACTGAAACGCGATACACCTAAAATCCTGGCTCGTGATCTACTCGTCGTGTACAAAAAATACCTATCGCGTTGTGGCATCGCGTATTGCGACATGGGGTCGCGGATCGCAACAGAAGTCGCTGAAATGACTTTTTAAGCCATTTTAAATGGCATCTTTTGGGGGCATATTAGTCTTTTCTCTTATGGCCGGTTTTGGGAGTCTAAAACTGGTTCAAGCTTATCCAAACCTCATTTATCACTTTCTCATCTACTCCAAATTAAATCTAGAGAGAGAGTTGAGTTTTTAGAGTGAGAGAGCTCACTTTGGTGAAGAAGAAGGCCAAGTCTCACCCGAACCCAAGCCTTAAAGTTGGTCCCTACGTCACTAGCTACGTTGTGATTGTATTGGTAAGTCTTAACCCTATGTTTTGAGTTTTAATTGGTTTATGGCTAGGGTTTTAGTTACTAGAGACTTGTATGACCCATTTAGGGGTTAAATGGGTGAATTTAGGTTATATTGGTGAAAGGAAACCCAAATAGCTATAACTTAGGGTTTTGGTCATTTGAATTGAGGTTGTAAGTGTTAAATGGTGTTGTTAGTCACTGACACACTTGTTAAATGTTGAAAGACTTGTAAATCGGTAAGTTTAACTTGATTTGTGAGTCTAAGTGTTAAAATGGGTCAAATGGGTAATGGTTGACCTAATTGGGTGAAATGGGTATGGAATACCCTAAGTTTGTGTTAGTTAGAGTTAGTAGACTTTAAATCACTAGCTTTAGTGATTAAAGATGAGTCTTGGCCATTTATGGGCGGTTTTGGTATAAATGAGTCATTTAATGCAATCGGGTCATTAAATGTTCAAGTAATTGAAGTTGGCATTTAATTCAACTAGATTGTATGTTAATTATATGCATAATGTAATAGGTGCTTTACATTGAAGTTTGCGAGCTTGTTTCCTAGTTCACCGAAGAAGATAAGGTGAGTGGAATAATTATATATGTATGTATATGATTTATTTACTTGTGGGGTATGGGTCGAGGTTCGATGTTGACGATACCATATCCTAGAGTATATTATTTGTTTGGATGAGGGTTAAAGTTCGATGTTGACGATACCTCATGTATGGATTTAAAGTTCGATGTTGATGAAGCCATACCGCTATTGTAGTGACATTTGATGAGGGTTTAAGTTCGATGTTGACGATACCTCATATGTGGGTTTAAGTTCAATGTTGACGATACCACATTTATTATGATGAATGGGAATTAAGTTCGATGTTGACGATACCATTCGTTGGACTAGCCTTGAGATTTTGTATACTAATGGGCGTTGTGAACATCCATGTGTGGTGTGTTGTAGTGTAGCATATTTTATTGTTTGTGATATATGCTATTATTATACTAGCTTGCATTGTCGGGATTTAGCGTTATACTTTGCCATGGTATGCTAATTATATTGCTAGTATGAATGCGGGAAATGTGTGAGTGAATGCAAGTAAGTAGGTTATATATGTATGTGTATAATTATTGCATTCACTAAGCGTTAGCTTACCCCTCTCGTTGTTTATCTTTTTAGATGCAGGTGCGGACAAAGGGAAGGGGGTTATTGGATACTAGTTCCCCGTGTTGGATTATAGTTGAAGCTTTTGAAGTCGACCTAGTGTTTTGGGTAGTTTAGCCCCAAACCATGCTCAGGTGTAGTTTGGATTAAAACTGTCATTTTAAGTGGGTCGAACTTGTATCACATTTGATTAATGGCCTTTGTGCCCTTTGTAAACATTTAACTTGTGATATTATTTAAATGGGTTATATGTAACCGTTATTTTGGGCGCTAATGGTTTATTTACTTCGAAAAAAAAATTATCGTATTAAATGCGGGTTGGGTTATTTCAAGTGGTATCAGAGCATGGTCTAAGGGATTTAGGCGACTTGAGATAGGTGCCTAGACTTAGACTTTATTGTGTGTGCGCTTTATGCGGGACTTGTAGGAGACGGGTCGGACCGGGAATGGTTAGTGCGTAGGTTTATGTGAACTAACCTTGCACTACTTGTTTTGTGTTATATTTGCAATCATCAAGCGAGATAGACGTTGTACTAGTGAGTTAATGCGATGTGGTCGCGTAATAATGATTTGCTACCAAGGTTACGGGTGCAAATCGTGTCGAACAAGCAATGTACGACGATTGTTGATCAAGATGGGGTGGTGAGGTGTACTTGTGTATATATATTGTGTCGTGTCTTTTCGTCCGTTGTCTAACCTCTTCCGTTTTATAGAATGAAGACAAGAAACGGGCCCGATAATGAAAATGGAGGTACGAGTGAAGACTTCGATTTCACGGCCAAGGTTGAGGCCATCTTCAAGAGTCAAAAGACTAAGTTTTTCGAAGATGTTAGAAAAGTCTTCCAAGAATCGGTTGATGAGCAAATAACCGAGTTAATCAATGAACGAATGAATGCCGCGATCGAAGAGGCATTTGAAGCTAGAAACATTTATCCTCGTGGCGAAGGGGGTGATGGTAATGGTGGGAATGGAAGGCGGGACTTCCATTACAAAAATTTCAAGGATGCTCAACCTCCTATGTTTAATGGAGTGAGGGATCCTTTGAAAAGCACTTGTTGGATTTCCGATATCGAGGGGGCTTTCCGTACCGCGGAATGTCCTCCCGAGAAGAATACGAGATATGGTTCTAGCATGTTGCGTGAAGAAGCTAAGTTGTGGTGGGATGATAAAATCCAATTATATATGAAGAGCAATGCATGAGTTTGACGTGGAAGGAGTTTAAAAAGGAATTCTTCAAAGAATACTGAACTTCTTCCGACCTTGATAGAATCCGGGACGAGTTGTACAATTTGCGACAAGGTTCAATGGACTTGGTTACTCTCAAGTCTACCTTCTTGGCAAAGACTCATTTTTGTCCGAAATATGTTGGTGACGATCACAAGTTGATGAAAGATTTATACCGTACCATGAATGATGAGTTGAATGGTAAGATTAGTCGGGGAATGGCTAAGTCTTTTAAAGAGTTGTTTGAATTAGCTCGGGGTTTTGAACCGGAGGTTCCAAAAAGGAGTGATTTTTCTCTTTCCAAGAGAAAGTTTGAAGGTTCTAGTCATTCGAACTTTTCAAACAAAAAGAGCAAGAAAGGTTCCGAAAGTGTTAATAGCGTGAAGAAGGGTGGTTCCGGGAATTTTATCCCTACTTGCTACAATTGTGGCGTACGGGGTCACTTGTCTCAAGATTGTACGAAGCCTCATTTAACAATCAAACTCACTTGTTTCTATTGTCACAAGGAAGGGTACCGAAAGTCGGAGTGTCCTGATTTGAACACCGAGTAAGTCAAGAGGCTAGAGAAGGTGGCGGGTACGGCTCGGGTGCGAAATTATTTGATGACGAATGATGAGGCCAAGAAATCCAATGAAGTCGTCTTAGGTACTTTCATGGTTAACTCTAATCCGGCAAGGATATTATTTGATAGCGGTGCTAATTTGTTTTTTGTGTCGCCTCAATTTGTGTCTAAGCTTAACATACCGCTAGCTAAGTTAAGTCATCCGGTAGAAGTTGAAATAGCGGATGGTAAGACGGTGCTAGAGGTTGATGTGTGTAAGGATTGTAATGTTGTGTTTGGTACCGAAACGTTTAAAATTGATCTCATTCCGATGACTTTGGGCGAGTTTGATATTGTTGTGGGTATGGATTGGCTCGATTGTTATAGATCCGATAAAATGTCCCGTTCATATTGATTATAAACGTTCCATATTAATTGATTTCGTTGCGAGGTTTTGACCTCTATATGAGACGTTTTTCAAAGACTGCATTCATTTTTAAAACAACCATAACCTTTATTTTATTAATAAAGGTTTCAAAAGCATTACGTATATTATCAAATAATGATAATCTAAAATATACTGTTTACACATGACCATTTCATAATGGTTTACAATAGAAATATATTACATCGACATATGTTTCTTGAATGCAGTTTTTACATAATATCATACAAATATGGACTCCAAATCTTGTCCTTATTTTAGTATGCAACAGCGGAAGCTCTTAGTATTCACCTGAGAATAAACATGCTTTAAACGTCAACAAAAATGTTGGTGAGTTATAGGTTTAACCTATATATATCAAATCGTAACAATAGACCACAAGATTTCATATTTCAATATATATCCCATACATAGAGATAAAAATCATTCATATGGTGAACACTTGGTAACCGACATTAACAAGATGCATATATAAGAATATCCCCATCATTCCGGGATCCTCCTTCGGACATGATATAAATTTCGAAGTACTAAAGCATCCGGTACTTTGGATGGGGTTTGTTAGGCCCAATAGATCTATCTTTAGGATTCGCGTCAATTAGGGTGTCTGTTCCCTAATTCTTAGATTACCAGACTTAATAAAAAGGGGCATATTCGATTTCGATAATTCAACCATAGAATGTAGTTTCACGTACTTGTGTCTATTTTGTAAATCATTTATAAAACCTGCATGTATTCTCATCCCAAAAATATTAGATTTTAAAAGTGGGACTATAACTCACTTTCACAGATTTTTACTTCGTCGGGAAGTCAGACTTGGCCACTAGTTGATTCACGAACCTATAACAATATATACATATATATCAAAGTATGTTCAAAATATATTTACAACACTTTTAATACATTTTGATGTTTTAAGTTTATTAAGTCAGCTGTCCTCGTTAGTAACCTACAACTAGTTGTCCACAGTTAGATGTACAGAAATAAATCGATAAATATTATCTTGAATCAATCCACGACCCAGTGTATACGTATCTCAGTATTGATCACAACTTAAACTATATATATATTTTGGAATCAACCTCAACCCTGTATATCTAACTCCAACATTCACATATAGAGTGTCTATGGTTGTTCCGCAATATATATATATATATATATATATATATATATATATATATATATATAGATGGGTCGACATGATAGGTCGAAACATTGTATACGTGTCTATGGTATCTCAATATTACATAATATACAATATAAGTTGATTAGGTTATAGTTGGAATAGATTTATTACTAACTTTCACGTAGGTAAAATGAGTAGTTTTTATCAATCTTGTTTTACTCGCCATTTCTTCGTTTCTAATCCGTTTTGAGTGATTCCCGTGGCCACGGTTTCGTATTGAACTTAACTTTATGAATATAAACAGAAAAAGTATAAGTTTATAGTCAGAAATACAAGTTACAATTCATTTTTGAAAGAGGTAGTCATTTCCGTCGAAAGAACGACATCTTTATGACCATTTTGAAAAACATACTTTCACTTTGAGTTTAACCATGATTTTTGGATATAGTTTCATGTTCATAAGAAAAATAATTTTTCCAGAAGTATAGCTTTTAAATCAAAGTTCTTCTTAGCTTTTAATTATCCCAACCAAAACAGCCCCCGGTTTTACTACGACGGCGTATATCCAGTTTTATGGTGTTTATCGTGTTTCCGGGTTTTAAATCATCAAGTTAGCATATCATATAGATATAGAACATGTGTTTAGTTGATTTTAAAAGTCTAGTTAGAAGGATTAACTTTATTTGCGAACAAGTTTAGAATTAATTAAACTATGTTCTAGTGATTACAAGTTTATAACGTTGAATAAGACAGCTTTTTATGTATGAATCGAATGATATTATGAACATCATTACTACCTCAAGTTCCTTGGATAAACCTACTGGAAATGAGAAAAATGGATCTAGCTTCAAAGGATCCTTGGATGGCTTGAAATTTCTTGAAGCAGAATCATGACACGAAAACAATTTCAAGTAAGATTTCCATTCAAAATAAGATTGTTATAGTTATAGAAATTGAATTAAAGTTTGAATATGATTATTACCTTGTATTAGAAAGATAACCTACTGTAAGTAACAAAGGTTTCTTGATCTTGGATGATTACTTGGAATGGATTTAGAAAAATTGGAAGTAAACTTGCAATCTTGGAAGTATTCTTGATTTTATGAAACTAGAACTTTTGGAATTTATGAAGAACACTTATAACTTGAAGATAGAACTTGAGAGAGATCAATTAGATGAAGAAAATTGAAGAATTAAAGTGTTTGTATGTGTTTTTGGTCGTTGGTGTGTGGATTAGATATAAAGGATATGTAATTTTGTTTTCATGTAAATAAGTCATGAATGATTACTCATATTTTTGTAATTTTATGAGATATTTCATGCTAGTTTCCAAATGATGGTTCCCACATGTGTTAGGTGACTCACATGGGCTGCTAATAGCTGATCATTGGAGTGTATATACCAATAGTACATACATCTAAAAGATGTGTATTGTACGAGTACGAATACGGGTGCATACGAGTAGAATTGTTGATGAAACTGAACGAGGATGTAATTGTAAGCATTTTTGTTAAGTAGAAGTATTTTGATAAGTGTCTTGAAGTCTTTAAAAAGTGTATGATTACATATTAAAACACTACATGTATATACATTTTAACTGAGTCGTTAAGTCGTCGTTAGTCGTTACATGTAAGTGTTGTTTTGAAACCTTTAGGTTAACGATCTTGTTAAATGTTGTTAACCCAATGTTTATAATATCAAATGAGATTTTAAATTATAATATTATCATGATATTATGATGTACGAATATCTCTTAATATGATATATATACATTAAATGTCGTTACAATGATAATCGTTACATATATGTCTCGTTTCAAAATCATTAAGTTAGTAGTCTTGTTTTTACATATGGAGTTCATTGTTAATATACTTAATGATATGTTTACTTATCATAATATCATGTTAACTATATATATAACCATATATATGACATCATATAGTTTTTAAAAGTTTTAATGTTCGTGAATCACCGGTCAACTTGGGTGGTCAATTGTCTAAATGAAACCTATTTCAATTAATCAAGTCTTAACAAGTTTGATTGTTTAACATGTTGGAAAAACTTAATCATGTAAATAACAATTTCATTTAATATATATATAAACATGGAAAAGTTCGGGTCACTACAGCCGATATAGCATGCCATGATAAGTTCATTCGTGTGAAGACCCCAAGTGGGGGAGAGTTGATTATTCATCGCGATAAACGAAGAAGACTCGTACCATTATGCACTTATGCACGGGCGCGAGGTTTTTTTTTAAGAGTGGTGGTATGGTTTTTCTTGCCCATGTAGTTGATACTCGTGATGAGCCACCACCCATTCGTGAAATTCCGGTGGTTAATAAATTTGAAGATGTTTTTCCGGATGAGTTACCGGGTGTTCCGGCGGAAAGACAAGTCGAATTTCGCATTGAGTTGGTTCCGGGGGCTACTCCCATTGCTAAAACTCCTTATCCTTTAGCGTAAATGGAAATGCAAGAGTTGTTAAATCAAACACAAGAGTTGCTTGAAAAGGGTTTCATTCGACCGAGTTCCTCGCCATGGGGTGCTCCGGTTTTATTCGTGAAAAAGAAAGATGGTAGTATGCGGATGTGCATCGATTATCGGGAGTTGAACTAAGTGACGATCAAGAATCATTATCCATTGCCTCGGATTGACGATTTGTTTGACCAACTCTAAGGTACAATGTATTTTTCTAAGATTGACTTACGTTCCGGCTATCACCAAGTGTGTAGTGACCCGAACTTTTCCATGTTTATATATATTATTTGAGATTGATATTTACATGACTAAATGTTTCCAACGTGTTAAGCAATCAAACTTGTTAAGACTTGATTAATTGAAATAGGTTTCATATAGACAATTGACCACCTAAGTTGACCGGTGATTCACGAACGTTAAAACTTGTAAAAACTATACGATGACATATATATGGTTATATATATAGTTAACATGATTTTATTATAAGTAGGTATCTCATTAGGTATTTTAACAATGTGTTATATACATAAAAATGAGACTATTAAATTAAGAAACTCGAAAACGATATATATAACGATTATCGTTATAACAACGTCTTACTAGGTACATATGAATCATATTAAGATATTGATACACTTGGTTAATTATGTTAAATGATAAGTAAATATATCATTATGTGTATTAACAATGAACTACATATGTAAAAATAAGACTACTAACTTAATGATTTCGAAACGAGACATATATGTAACGATTATCGTTGTAACGACATTTAACTGTATATATATCATACTAAGATATATTATATATCATAATATCATGATAATGTAACAATTTAACATCTCATTTGATATAATAAACAATGGGTTAACAACATTTAACAAGATCGTTAACTTAAAGGTTTCAAAACAACATTTACATGTAACGACTAACGATGACTTAACGACTCAGTTAAAATGTATATACATGTAGTGTTTTAATATGTATTCATATACTTTTGAAAGACTTCAAGATACTTATCAAAATACTTCTACTTAACAAAAATGCTTACAATTACATCCTCGTTCAGTTTCATCAACACTTCTACTCGTATGCACCAGTATTCGCACTCGTACAATACACAACTTTTAGATGTATGTACTATTGGTATATACACTCTAATGATCAGCTCTTAGCAGCCCATGTGAGTCACTTAACACATGTGGGAACCATCATTTGGCAACTAGCATGAAATATCTCATAAAATTACAAAAATATTAGTAATCATTCATGACTTATTTACATGAAAACAAAATTACATATCCTTTATATCTAATCTATATAACAACGACCAAAAACACCTAAAAACACTTTAATTCTTTAATTTTATTCATCTAATTGATCTCTCTCAAGTTCCATCTTCAAGTTCTAAGTGTTCTTCATAAATTCCATAAGTATAGTTTCATAAAAATCAAGAATACTTCCAAGTTTGCAAGTCTACTTCCAAGCTTTCTAATCCATTCCAAGTAATCATCTAAGATCAAGGAACCTTTGTTATTTATAGTAGATTATCTTTCTAATTCAAGGTAATATTCATATTCAAACTTTGATTCAATTTCTACAACTATAACAATCTTATTTCGAGTGAAAATCTTACTTGAACTGTTTTCGTGTCATGATTCTGTTTCAAGAACTTTCAAGCCATCCAAGGATCCTTTGAAGCTAGATCCATTTTTTTCATTTCCAGTAGTTTTATCCAGAAAACTTGAGGTAGTAATGATGTTCATAACATCATTTGATTCATACATATAAAGCTATCTTATTCGAAGGTTTAAACTTGTAATCACTAGAACATAGTTTAGTTAATTCTAAACTTGTTCGCAAACAAAAGTTAATCCTTCTAACTTGACTTTTAAAATCAACTAAACACATGTGCTATATCTATATGATATGCTAACTTAATGATTTAAAACCTGGAAACACGATGAACACCATAAAATCAAATATATGCCATCGTAGTGAAACCGGGGGCTGTTTTGGTTTGGAAAATTAAAAACTATGATAAACATTTATTTAAAAGTTGTTCTTCTGAGAAAATGATTTTTCATATGAACATGAAACTATATTCAAAAATCAAGGTTAAACTCAAAGTGAAAGTATGTTTTCTAAAATGGTCATCTAGACGTCGTTCTTTCAACTGAAATGACTACCTTTACAAAAACGACTTGTAACTTATCTTTCCGACTATAAACCTATACTTTTTCTGTTTATATTCATAAAATAGAGTTCAATATGAAACCATAGCAATTTTATTCACTCAAAACGTATTTAAAATGAAGAAGTTATGGGTAAAACAAGATTGGATATTTTTGATCTTTTTAGCTACGGGAAATGTTTAACAAATCTATACAAATCATATCCTAGCTAACTTATATTGTATTATACATGTATTCTAATATATTATGTAATCTTGGGATACCATAGACACGTATGCAAATGTTTTGACATATCATATCGACCCATGTATATATATTATTTGGAACAACCATAGACACTATATATGCAGTAATGTTGGAGTTAGCTATACAGGGTTGAGGTTGATTCCAAAAATATATATACTCTGAGTTGTGATCTAGCCTGAGACGTGTATACACTGAGTCGTGGATTGATTCAAGATAATATATATCGATTTATTTCTGTACATCTAACTATGGACAATTAGTTGTAGGTTACTAACGAGGAAAGCTGACTTAATACACTCAAATCTTTAAAACATAATAAAAATGGTTGTAATTATATTTTGATCATACTTTGATATATATGTGCGTATTTGTATAGGTTCGTGAATCGATCCGTGGCCAAGTCTTATTTCCGAGGAAGGAAATATCTGTGAAAGTGAGTTATAGTCCCACTTTTAAAATCTAATATTTTTGGGATGAGAATACATGAAGGTTTTATAAATGATTTACAAAATAGACACAAGTACGTGAAACTACATTCTATGGTTGAATTATCGAAATCGAATATGCCCCTTTTTATTAAGTCTGGTAATCTAAGAATTAGGGAACAGACACCCTAATTGACGCGAATCCTAAAGATAGATCTATTAGGCCTAACAAACCCCATCCAAAGTACCGGATGATTTAGTACTTCAAAATTTATATCATATCCGAAGGGTGTCCTGGAATGATGGGGATATTCTTATATATGCCTCTTGTTAATGTCGGTTACCAGGTGTTCACCATATGAATGATTTTTATCTCTATGTATGGGATGTGTATTGAAATATGAAATCTTGTGGTCTATTGTTACGATTTGATATATATAGGTTAAACCTATAACTCACCAACATTTTTGTTGACGTTTAAAGCATGTTTATTCTCAGGTGAATACTAAGAGCTTCCGCTGTTGCATACTAAAATAAGGAAAAGATTTGGAGTCCATGTTTGTATGATATTATGTAAAAACTGCATTCAAGAAACATATGTCGATGTAATATATTTCTATTGTAAACCATTATGTAATGGTCGTGTGTAAACAGTATATTTTAGATTATCATTATTTGATAATCTACGTAATGTTTTTAAAACCTTTATTGATAAAATAAAGGTTATGGTTGTTTTAAAAATGAATGCAGTCTTTGAAAAACGTCTCATATAGAGGTCAAAACCTCGCAACGAAATCAATTAATATGGAACGTTTATAATCAATATGAACGGGACATTTCAGTTGGTATCCGAGCGTTGGTCTTAAGGATTCAGAAAATTTGCATTAGTGTGTCTTATCGAGTTTGTTAGGATGCATTAGTGTGTCTTATCGAGTTTGTTAGGATGCATTAGTGAGTCTGGACTTCGACCGTGTTTTCTTTAAAAATGATTGCTTAACATTTTTGTTGGAAACTATATATTATTAACATGTAAATATTATGTGATATATTAATCTCTTAACATGTTTGATATTGTGTGATAGATGTCTACCTCTAGTACAAATCCCATTGACTCACCTAATAATAACGAAGAGTCGAATATATATTGGCAAGAATCACAAGTTCCCGAAGAACCGGAAGAAGAGGAAACGGAACCGGAAGAAGAGCAACCGGAAGAAGAGGAACCAGAAGAAGAGGAGCTGGAAGAAGAAGAGGTTCCGGAGGGGGGAATAGTAGGAACCACAGAAAACCGGTCAAATAAAATAAAATCCTCAACCAATGGACCAAAGTTAATAATGGTCAATGGTGTTTCCGCTAAGGAAGCAAAATATTGGGAAAATTACCAATTTTCCAATGAATCGGATCCTGATGAGGATTCCGATGATGTTATAGAAATTACCCCGACCCAATTTAATGAGGCAAAAGAAAATAATAAGGGAAAAGGCATCAAAATAGAGAAATCTGATTCTGACCCCGATGAACTTTATATGTACCGCCAACACCCGTATTTTCAATATCGTGATAATAACCTGGGAACCTCTAAACCAACAGGTTTTTCTAAACCAATGTGGAAAACGAAGACTCGTATTAGAGGAACATCATATATCCCTAGAAGATTAGGAAAAAGAACCAAGTCCGAAGAAGAAGAAACCAGTGATTCAGATTAGAGGGGTGTGAGCATGTTTTAGAAGACCTACCAGAGGATATGATTGAGGAAATCTTGTCTAGAGTCGGTCAGAATTCATCAGCACATTTAGTTATGGCGAAATTAACTTGTCAAACATTTGAAAGACTTTCCAGAAATACCTTAGTTTATAAAAGGCTTTCCTTTGATAGGTGGGGTATATCACATTGGGGAGACTTTAAGTTACGCCTTGTTTTCTTTAAAGCGTTAAATGCGGGGAACCCAAATGCAATTTTACACTAGGGTTAAGAACCTATTTTGTGTAGTGACCCGAACTTTTCCATGTTTATATATATTAATTGAGATTGATATTTACATGATTAAATTTTTCCAACATGTTAAGCAATCAAACTTGTTAAGACTTGATTAATTGAAATAGGTTTCATATAGACAATTGACCACCCAAGTTGACCGGTGATTCACGAATGTTAAAACTTGTAAAAACTATATGATGACATATATATGGTTATATATATAGTTAACATGATATTATGATAAGTAAACATATCATTAAGTATATTAACAATGAACTACATATGTAAAAACAAGACTACTAACTTAATGATTTTGAAACGAGACATATATGTAACGATTATCGTTGTAACTACATTTAATGTATATATATCATATTAAGAGATATTCGTACATCATAATATCATGATAATATAATAATTTAAAATCTCTTTTGATATTATAAACATTGGGTTAACAACATTTAACAAGATCGTTAACCTAAAGGTTTCAAAACAACATTTACATGTAACGACTAACGATGACTTAACGACTCAGTTAAAATGTATATACATGTAGTGTTTTAATATGTATTCATACACTTTTGAAAGACTTCAAGACACTTATCAAAATACTTCTACTTAACAAAAATGCTTACAATTACATCCTCGTTCAGTTTCATCAACAATTCTACTCGTATGCACCCGTATTCGTACTCGTACAATACACAGCTTTTAGATGTATGTACTATTGGTATATACACTCCAATGATCAGCTCTTAGCAGCCCATGTGAGTCACCTAACACATGTGGGAACCATCATTTGGCAACTAGCATGAAATATCTCATAAAATTACAAAAATATGAGTAATCATTCATGACTTATTTACATGAAAACAAAATTACATATCCTTTATATCTAATCCATACACCAACGACCAAAAACACCTACAAACACTTTCATTCTTCAATTTTATTCATTTAATTGATCTCTCTCAAGTTCTATCTTCAAGTTCTAAGTGTTCTTCATATATTTTACAAGTTCTAGTTACATAAAATCAAGAATACTTTCAAGTTTGCTAGCTCACTTCCAATCTTGTAAGGTGATCATCCAACCTCAAGAAATCTTTGTTTCTTACAGTAGGTTATCATTCTAATACAAGGTAATAATCATATTCAAACTTTGGTTCAATTTCTATAACTATAACAATCTTATTTCAAGTGATGATCTTACTTGAACTTGTTTTCGTGTCATGATTCTGCTTCAAGAACTTCGAGCCATCCAAGGATCCGTTGAAGCTAGATCCATTTTTCTCTTTTCCAGTAGGTTTATCCAAGGAACTTAAGGTAGTAATGATGTTCATAACATCATTCGATTCATACATATAAAGCTATCTTATTCGAAGGTTTAAACTTGTAATCACTAGAACATAGTTTAGTTACTTCTAAACTTGTTCGCAAACAAAAGTTAATCCTTCTAACTTTACTTTTAAAATCAACTAAACACATGTTCTATATCTATATGATATGCTAACTTAATGATTTAAAACCTGGAAACACGAAAAACATCGTAAAACCGGATTTACGCCGTCGTAGTAACACCGCGGGCTGTTTTGGGTTAGTTAATTAAAAACTATGATAAACTTTGATTTAAAAGTTTTTATTCTGAGAAAATGATTTTTATTATGAACATGAAACTATATCCAAAAATTATGGTTAAACTCAAAGTGGAAGTATGTTTTCTAAAATGGTCATCTAGACGTCGTTCTTTCGACTGAAATGACTACCTTTACAAAAACGACTTGTAACTTATTTTTCCGACTATAAACCTATACTTTTTCTGTTTAGATTCATAAAATAGAGTTCAATATGAAACCATAGCAATTTGATTCACTCAAAACGGATTTAAAATGAAGAAGTTATGGGTAAAACAAGATTGGATAATTTTTCTCATTTTAGCTACGTGAAAATTGGTAACAAATCTATTCCAACCATAACTTAATCAACTTGTATTGTATATTATGTAATCTTGAGATACCATAGACACGTATACAATGTTTCGACCTATCATGTCGACACATCTATATATATTTCGGAACAACCATAGACACTCTATATGTGAATGTTGGAGTTAGCTATACAGGGTTGAGGTTGATTCCAAAATATATATAGTTTGAGTTGTGATCAATACTGAGATACGTATACACTGGGTCGTGGATTGATTCAAGATAATATTTATCGATTTATTTCTGTACATCTAACTGTGGACAACTAGTTGTAGGTTACTAACGAGGACAACTGACTTAATAAACTTAAAACATCAAAATATATTAAAAGTGTTGTAAATATATTTTGAACATACTTTGATATATATGTATATATTGTTATAGGTTCGTGAATCAACCAGTGGCCAAGTCTTACTTCCCGACGAAGTAAAAATCTGTGAAAGTGAGTTATAGTCCCACTTTTAAAATCTAATATTTTTGGGATGAGAATACATGCAGGTTTTATAAATGATTTACAAAATAGACACAAGTACGTGAAACTACATTCTATAGTTGAATTATCGAAATCGAATATGCCCCTTTTTATTAAGTCTGGTAATCTATGAATTAGGGAACAGACACCCTAATTGACGCGAATCCTAAAGATAGATCTATTGGGCCTAACAAACCCCGTCCAAAGTACCGGATGCTTTAGTACTTCGAAATTTATATCATATCCGAAGGGTGTCCCGGAATGATGGGGATATTCTTATATATGCATCTTGTTAATGTCGGTTACCAGGTGTTCACCATATGAATGATTTTTATCTCTATGTATGGGATGTGTATTGAAATATGAAATCTTGTGGTCTATTATTATGATTTGATATATATAGGTTAAACCTATAACTCACCAACATTTTTGTTGACGTTTTAAGCATGTTTATTCTCAGGTGATTATTAAGAGCTTCCGCTGTCGCATACTTAAATAAGGACGAGATTTGGAGTCCATGCTTGTATGATATTGTGTAAAAACTGCATTCAAGAAACTTATTTTGTTGTAACATATTTGTATTGTAAACCATTATGTAATGGTCGTGTGTAAACAGGATATTTTAGATTATCATTATTTGATAATCTACGTAAAGCTTTTTAAACCTTTATTGATGAAATAAAGGTTATGGTTTTAAACAAAATGAATGCAGTCTTTGAAAAACGTCTCATATAGAGGTCAAAACCTCGCAACGAAATCAATTAATATGGAACGTTTTTAATCAATAAGAACGGGACATTTCAGTTGGTATCCGAGCGTTGGTCTTAGAGAACCAGAAAATTTGCATTAGTGTGTCTTATCGAGTTTGTTAGGATGCATTAGTGAGTCTGGACTTCGACCGTGTTTTCTTTAAAAATGATTGCTTAACATTTTTGTTGGAAACTATATATTTTTAACATATGAATATTATGTGATATATTAATCTCTTAACGTGTTTGATATTATGTGATAGATGTCTACCTCTAGAACAAGTCCCATTGACTCACCTAATAATAATGAAGAGTTAAATGTAAATTGGAATGATTCGTGGACTGATTCACAAGTTCCCGAAGAGGAACCGGAAGAGGAGTCGGAACCGGAAGAAGAATCGGAACCGAAAGAAGAATCGGAACCGGAAGAAGAAATAGAACCGGTGGGGGAAATAATAAAACGGTTAAGTAAAAGAGAATCCTCAACCAACCGACCAAGGTTAATTATGGTCAATGGTGTTTCCGCCAAGGAAGCAAAATATTGGGAGGATTACCAATTCTCCGATGAATCGGATTCCGACGAGAATTCCGATGATGTTATAGAAATTACCCCAACTGAATTTAAAAAGGCAAAAGAAAATAATAAGGGAAAGGGCATAAAAATAGAGAAATCTAATTCCAACCCCGATGAACTTTATATGTATCGTCAACCCCCGAAGTCCTTAAGTTGTAACAATGACCCGGGAACCTCTAAACCACCAGGTTTTTCTAAACCAATGTGGAAAACGACGGCTCGTATTAGGGGAACATCATATATCCCTAGAAACTTGGCAAAACGAACCAAAACCGAAGAAGAAGAAACAAGCGAGTCGGAATAAGATAGTTGTATTCGTGTGGTGTAATATATGTAATATAGTATGCTTATGCTTTATGATATATGTAAAAATTGCTTGTATTAATAAGTATTTTTTTTATGAATCTAACTCTTGTCTATTTTACAGTATAAAAACACAAAATGGATAGACAACCCAATATTTTAAGAGACCTACCCAGAGACATGATTGATGAAATCTTGTCTAGAGTCGGTCAGAATTCTTCGGCACAACTATTTAAGGCGAGATCAGTTTGTAAGACATTCGAAGAACGTTCCAAGAATGTCTTGGTTTATAAGAGACTTTCGTTTGAAAGATGGGGGATATCACATTGGGAAACCCATAAGTTACGATGTGTTTACTTTGACGCATATATTGCGGGGAACCCAAATGCTATTTTACGCAACGGGTTAAGAAATTATTTTGACTCAATATATCCGAATATTGGACTTCGTGATTTAGAAAAAGCGGCTAACATGCAACATAAAGAAGCATGTTATGCTTACGGATTATTAATGTTTGCTTCTCACCAAAGTGAGAACAAGAACATCGGGCTACAACTATTAAACAAAACGTTCCCACAAGTGACGGAGTCGGTAATTGGAGTAAGAAATGAGGTTTTTAGATTGTTACGGGACTGTTGGACATTACGTAACCCTCGTCCCTTTGACGACGTTACAACACGCTTTCTTATCAACGGCCATAATGGTTATGTTGCACAAGACCAAGGATGGGAAGTAGTCCTAGTAAAACCAGAATGCATGACTTGTTTCTGGACGTATGAATTACGTGTCTTTATTGCCTTTGCTGAACGACTTGTGTACTAGCTAGAATTATCTTCACAACTATCTTGTATCAAAGTTATTGTGTGCTA
This sequence comes from Rutidosis leptorrhynchoides, assembly GCF_046630445.1. Taxonomy (NCBI): domain Eukaryota; kingdom Viridiplantae; phylum Streptophyta; class Magnoliopsida; order Asterales; family Asteraceae; genus Rutidosis; species Rutidosis leptorrhynchoides. Next base: position 136,616,619 of record NC_092343.1, on the reverse strand, counting down.
TATTTCATGCTTTATGTAAAATAAGCGGTATTGTAAGTTTGTAAAATATTGTATAAAAGTTTGAACGCGAAATATTATTATAATCAGTTTTTCATATAGAATTGTAGTAGTTGAATTGTATATTAGCTACTAAGTATGAACTTAACGGGTAGGTACTACCCGAATTTAAACTTATAAAACGCTAATATGAAGAAAAAGCTTTTATAAATGAGTTCATATTATGCTACGAAATACTATTAACTACTCTTAATATTCTGTATGATTAACTTGTTCCATTTGACTATTTTGAAGGAAATGGCACCGACTACTCGACACACCGTGAATATGAATGAAGAGGAATTCCGTACTTTTCTAGCTTCAAACATAGCCGCAGTACAGGCTGCGCTACATACCAACAATAACCTTGGATCTAGCAGTACAGGAAATCGTGTAGGATGCACCTACAAAGAATTCACTGCCTGCAAACCTTTGGAATTTGATGGAACCGAAGGACCGATCGGATTGAAACGTTGGACCGAGAAGGTCGAATCGGTGTTTGCCATAAGTAAGTGTACTGAAGAGGACAAAGTGAAGTACGCTACGCATACCTTCACAGGTTCTGCGTTAACATGGTGGAATACCTATCTAGAGCAAGTGGGACAAGACGATGCGTACGCACTACCGTGGTCAGCATTCAAGCACTTGATGAACGAGAAGTACCGTCCCAGAACCGAGGTCAATAAGCTCAAGACAGAACTTAGAGGGTTACGAACCCAAGGATTTGATATTACCACGTACGATAGACGATTCACAGAATTGTGCCTATTGTGTCCGGGAGCATTCGAAGATGAGGAAGAGAAGATCGACGCGTTTGTGAAAGGATTACCGGAAAGAATCCAAGAAGATATAAGTTCACACGAGCCCGCCTCCATACAACAGGCATGTAGAATGGCTCACAAACTAGTGAACCAGATTGAAGTAAGAATTAAAGAACAGACTGCTGAAGAGGCTAATGTGAAGCAAGTCAAAAGAAAGTGGGAGGAAAACGGTGATAAGAATCACCAATACAACAACAACAGCAATTACAACAATAATCGCAACAATTATCCCAACAATCGCAACATCAATCGCAACTACAACAAACGGCCTAACAACAACAACAACAACAACAACAACAGCAACTACAACAATCATCCCAACAACAATAATAACCACAACAACAACAACAATCAGAAGCAGCTATGCCAAAGGTGTGAAAAGAATCACTCGGGGTTCTGCACCAAATTTTGCAACAAGTGTAAAAGAAATGGTCATAGCGCGGCGAAGTGTGAGGTCTATGGACCAGGGGTTAATAGAACGAAAGGAACAAATGGTGTCGGAACGAGTAATGGCGGAGCAAGTAGTGTCGGAGCAAGTTATGCCAATGTAGTTTGTTATAAATGTGGAAAACCGGGCCACATTATTAGAAATTGCCCGAACCAGGAGAACACGAATGGACAAGGCCGCGGAAGAGTTTTCAATATTAATGCGGCAGAGGCACAGGAAGACCCGGAGCTTGTTACGGGTACGTTTCTTATTGACAATAAATCTGCTTACGTTTTATTTGATTCGGGTGCGGATAGAAGCTATATGAGTAGAGATTTTTGTGCTAAATTAAGTTGTCCATTGACGCCTTTGGATAGTAAATTTTTACTCGAATTAGCAAATGGTAAATTAATTTCAGCAGATAATATATGTCGGAATCGAGAAATTAAACTGGTTAGCGAAACATTTAAGATTGATTTGATACCAGTAGAGTTAGGGAGTTTTGATGTGATAATCGGTATGGACTGGTTGAAGGAAGTGAAAGCAGAGATCGTCTGTTACAAAAATGCAATTCGCATTATACGAGAAAAAGGAAAACCCTTAATGGTGTACGGAGAAAAGGGCAACACGAAGCTACATCTTATTAGTAATTTGAAGGCACAAAAACTAATAAGAAAAGGTTGCTATGCTGTTCTAGCACACGTCGAGAAAGTACAAACTGAAGAAAAGAGCATCAATGATGTTCCCATTGCAAAAGAATTTCCCGATGTATTTCCCAAAGAATTACCGGGATTACCCCCACATCGATCCGTTGAATTTCAAATAGATCTTGTACCAGGAGCTGCACCAATAGCTCGTGCTCCTTACAGACTCGCACCCAGCGAGATGAAAGAACTGCAAAGCCAATTACAAGAACTTTTAGAGCGTGGTTTCATTCGACCAAGCACATCACCGTGGGGAGCTCCTGTTTTGTTTGTCAAGAAGAAAGATGGTACATTCAGGTTGTGTATCGACTACCGAGAGTTGAACAAACTTACCATCAAGAACCGCTACCCACTACCGAGAATCGACGACTTATTTGATCAACTACAAGGCTCGTCTGTTTATTCAAAGATTGACTTACGTTCCGGGTATCATCAAATGCGGGTGAAAGAAGATGATATTCCAAAGACTGCTTTCAGAACACGTTACGGTCATTACGAGTTTATGGTCATGCCATTTGGTTTAACTAATGCACCAGCTGTGTTCATGGACCTTATGAACCGAGTGTGTGGACCATACCTTGACAAGTTTGTCATTGTTTTCATTGATGACATACTTATTTACTCAAAGAATGACCAAGAACACGGTGAACATTTGAGAAAGGTGTTAGAAGTATTGAGGAAGGAAGAATTGTACGCTAAGTTTTCAAAGTGTGCATTTTGGTTGGAAGAAGTTCAATTCCTCGGTCACATAGTGAACAAATAAGGTATTAAGGTGGATCCGGCAAAGATAGAAACTGTTGAAAAGTGGGAAACCCCGAAAACTCCGAAACACATACGCCAGTTTTTAGGACTAGCTGGTTACTACAGAAGGTTCATCCAAGACTTTTCCAGAATAGCAAAACCCTTGACTGCATTAACGCATAAAGGGAAGAAATTTGAATGGAATGATGAACAAGAGAAAGCGTTTCAGTTATTGAAGAAAAAGCTAACTACGGCACCTATATTGTCATTGCCTGAAGGGAATGATGATTTTGTGATTTATTGTGATGCTTCAAAGCAAGGTCTCGGTTGTGTATTAATGCAACGAACGAAGGTGATTGCTTATGAGTCTAGACAATTGAAGATTCACGAACAAAATTATACGACGCATGATTTGGAATTAGGCGCGGTTGTTTTTGCATTAAAGACTTGGAGGCACTACTTATATGGGGTCAAAAGTATTATATATACCGACCACAAAAGTCTTCAACACATATTTAATCAGAAACAACTGAATATGAGGCAGCGTAGGTGGATTGAATTATTGAATGATTACGACTTTGAGATTCGTTACCACCCGGGGAAGGCAAATGTGGTAGCCGATGCCTTGAGCAGGAAGGACAGAGAACCCATTCGAGTAAAATCTATGAATATAATGATTCATAATAACCTTACTACTCAAATAAAGGAGGCGCAACAAGGAGTTTTAAAAGAGGGAAATTTAAAGGATGAAATACCCAAAGGATCAGAGAAGCATCTTAATATTCGGGAAGACGGAACCCGGTATAGGGCTGAAAGGATTTGGGTACCAAAATTTGGAGATATGAGAGAAATGGTACTTAGAGAAGCTCATAAAACCAGATACTCAATACATCCTGGAACGGGGAAGATGTACAAGGATCTCAAGAAACATTTTTGATGGCAGGGTATGAAAGCCGATGTTGCTAAATACGTAGGAGAATGTTTGACGTGTTCTAAGGTCAAAGCTGAGCATCAAAAACCATCAGGTCTACTTCAACAACCCGAAATCCCGGAATGGAAATGGGAAAACATTACCATGGATTTCATCACTAAATTGCCAAGGACTGCAAGTGGTTTTGATACTATTTAGGTAATAGTTGATCGTCTCACCAAATCGGCACACTTCCTACCAATAAGAGAAGATGACAAGATGGAGAAGTTAGCACGACTGTATTTGAAGGAAGTTGTCTCCAGACATGGAATACCAATCTCTATTATCTCTGATAGGGATGGCAGATTTATTTCAAGATTCTGGCAGACATTACAGCAAGCATTAGGAACTCGTCTAGACATGAGTACTGCCTATCATCCACAAACTGATGGGCAGAGCGAAAGGACGATACAAACGCTTGAAGACATGCTACGAGCATGTGTTATTGATTTCGGAAACAGTTGGGATCGACATCTACCGTTAACAGAATTTTCCTACAACAACAGCTACCATTCAAGCATTGAGATGGCGCCGTTTGAAGCACTTTATGGTAGAAAGTGCAGGTCTCCGATTTGTTGGAGTGAAGTGGGGGATAGACAGATTACGGGTCCGGAGATTATACAAGAAACTACCGAGAAGATCATCCAAATTCAACAAAGGTTGAAATCTGCCCAAAGTCGACAAAAGAGCTACGCTGACATTAAAAGAAAAGATATAGAATTTGAAATTGGAGAGATGGTCATGCTTAAAGTTGCACCTTGGAAAGGCGTTGTTCGATTTGGTAAACGAGGGAAATTAAATCCAAGGTATATTGGACCATTCAAGATTATTGATCGTGTCGGACCAGTAGCTTACCGACTAGAGTTACCTTAACAACTCGCGGCTGTACATAACACTTTCCACGTCTCGAATTTGAAGAAATGTTTTGCTAAAGAAGATCTCACTATTCCGTTAGATGAAATCCAAATCAACGAAAAACTTCAATTCATCGAAGAACCCGTCGAAATAATGGATCGTGAGGTTAAAAGACTTAAGCAAAACAAGATACCAATTGTTAAGGTTCGATGGAATGCTCGTAGAGGACCCGAGTTCACCTGGGAGCGTGAAGATCAGATGAAGAAGAAATACCCGCATCTATTTCCAGAAGATTCGTCAACACCTTCAACAGCTTAAAATTTCGGGACGAAATTTATTTAACGGGTAGGTACTGTAGTGACCCGAACTTTTCCATGTTTATATATATTAATTGAGATTGATATTTACATGATTAAATGTTTCCAACATGTTAAGCAATCAAACTTGTTAAGACTTGATTAATTGAAATAGGTTTCATATAGACAATTGACCACCCAAGTTGACCGGTGATTCACGAACGTTAAAACTTGTAAAAACTATATGATGACATATATATGGTTATATATATAGTTAACATGATATTATGATAAGTAAACATATCATTAAGTATATTAACAATGAACTACATATGTAAAAACAAGACTACTAACTTAATGATTTTGAAACGAGACATATATGTAACGATTATCGTTGTAACTACATTTAATGTATATATATCATATTAAGAGATATTCGTACATCATAATATCATGATAATATATTAATTTAAAATCTCTTTTGATATTATAAACATTGGGTTAACAACATTTAACAAGATCGTTAACCTAAAGGTTTCAAAACAACATTTACATGTAACGACTAACGATGACTTAACGACTCAGTTAAAATGTATATACATGTAGTGTTTTAATATGTATTCATACACTTTTGAAAGACTTCAAGACACTTATCAAAATACTTCTACTTAACAAAAATGCTTACAATTACATCCTCGTTCAGTTTCATCAACAATTCTACTCGTATGCACCCGTATTCGTACTCGTACAATACACAGCTTTTAGATGTATGTACTATTGGTATATACACTCCAATGATCAGATCTTAGCAGCCCATGTGAGTCACCTAACACATGTGGGAACCATCATTTGGCAACTAGCATGAAATATCTCATAAAATTACAAAAATATGAGTAATCATTCATGACTTATTTACATGAAAACAAAATTACATATCCTTTATATCTAATCCATACACCAACGACCAAAAACACCTACAAACACTTTCATTCTTCAATTTTATTCATCTAATTGATCTCTCTCAAGTTCTATCTTCAAGTTCTAAGTGTTCTTCATATATTTTACAAGTTCTAGTTACATAAAATCAAGAATACTTTCAAGTTTGCTAGCTCACTTCCAATCTTGTAAGGTGATCATCCAACCTCAAGAAATCTTTGTTTCTTACAGTAGGTTATCATTCTAATACAAGGTAATAATCATATTCAAACTTTGGTTCAATTTCTATAACTATAACAATCTTATTTCAAGTGATGATCTTACTTGAACTTGTTTTCGTGTCATGATTCTGCTTCAAGAACTTCGAGCCATCCAAGGATCCGTTGAAGCTAGATCCATTTTTCTCTTTTACAGTAGGTTTATCCAAGGAACTTAAGGTAGTAATGATGTTCATAACATCATTCGATTCATACATATAAAGCTATCTTATTCGAAGGTTTAAACTTGTAATCACTAGAACATAGTTTAGTTACTTCTAAACTTGTTCGCAAACAAAAGTTAATCCTTCTAAATTGACTTTTAAAATCAACTAAACACATGTTCTATATCTATATGATATGCTAACTTAATGATTTAAAACCTGGAAACACGAAAAACACCGTAAAACCGGATTTACGCCGTCGTAGTAACACCGCGGGCTGTTTTGGGTTAGTTAATTAAAAACTATGATAAACTTTGATTTAAAAGTTGTTATTCTGAGAAAATGATTTTTATTATGAACATGAAACTATATCCAAAAATTATGGTTAAACTCAAAGTGGAAGTATGTTTTCTAAAATGGTCATCTAGACGTCGTTCTTTCGACTGAAATGACTACCTTTACAAAAACGACTTGTAACTTATTTTTCCGACTATAAACCTATACTTTTTCTGTTTAGATTCATAAAATAGAGTTCAATATGAAACCATAGCAATTTGATTCACTCAAAACGGATTTAAAATGAAGAAGTTATGGGTAAAACAAGATTGGATAATTTTTCTCATTTTAGCTACGTGAAAATTGGTAACAAATCTATTCCAACCATAACTTAATCAACTTGTATTGTATATTATGTAATCTTGAGATACCATAGACACGTATACAATGTTTCGACCTATCATGTCGATACATCTATATATATTTCGGAACAACCATAGACACTCTATATGTGAATGTTGGAGTTAGCTATACAGGGTTGAGGTTGATTCCAAAATATATATAGTTTGAGTTGTGATCAATACTGAGATACGTATACACTGGGTCGTGGATTGATTCAAGATAATATTTATCGATTTATTTTTGTACATCTAACTGTGGACAACTAGTTGTAGGTTACTAACGAGGACAGCTGACTTAATAAACTTAAAACATCAAAATATATTAAAAGTGTTGTAAATATATTTTGAACATACTTTGATATATATGTATATATTGTTATAGGTTCGTGAATCAACCAGTGGCCAAGTCTTACTTCCCGACGAAGTAAAAATCTGTGAAAGTGAGTTATAGTCCCACTTTTAAAATCTAATATTTTTGGGATGAGAATACATGCAGGTTTTATAAATGATTTACAAAATAGACACAAGTACGTGAAACTACATTCTATGGTTGAATTATCGAAATCGAATATGCCCCTTTTTATTAAGTCTGGTAATCTATGAATTAGGTAACAGACACCCTAATTGACGCGAATCCTAAAGATAGATCTATTGGGCCTAACAAACCCCATCCAAAGTACCGGATGCTTTAGTACTTCGAAATTTATATCATATCCGAAGGGTGTCCCGGAATGATGGGGATATTCTATATATGCATCTTGTTAATGTCGGTTACCAGGTGTTCACCATATGAATGATTTTTATCTCTATGTATGGGATGTGTATTGAAATATGAAATCTTGTGGTCTATTATTATGATTTGATATATATAGGTTAAACCTATAACTCACCAACATTTTTGTTGACGTTTTAAGCATGTTTATTCTCAGGTGATTATTACGAGCTTCCGCTGTCGCATACTTAAATAAGGACGAGATTTGGAGTCCATGCTTGTATGATATTGTGTAAAAACTGCATTCAAGAAACTTATTTTGTTGTAACATATTTGTATTGTAAACCATTATGTAATGGTCGTGTGTAAACAGGATATTTTAGATTATCATTATTTGATAATCTACGTAAAGCTTTTTAAACCTTTATTGATGAAATAAAGGTTATGGTTTGTTTTAAAATGAATGCAGTCTTTGAAAAACGTCTCATATAGAGGTCAAAACCTCGCAACGAAATCAATTAATATGGAACGTTTTTAATCAATAAGAACGGGACATTTCATTTTGACTCAAGATATCCCAACATACGATTTCGTGAATTAGAAAGAGCTTCTAACATGCAACATAAAGAAGCATGTTATGCTTACGGGTTAGTGATGTTTGCTTCTTACCAAAGTGAGAAAAAGAACATCGGATTGCAGCTTTTAAATAAAACTTTCCCACAAGTGACGAATTCAGTAGTTGGGGTGAGAAACAAGGTTTTTAGATTATTACAGGGCTGTTGGACAATACGAAACCCTCGTCCTTTTGACGACATTACAACATGCTGCCTAGCTAATGGTCATAACGGTTATTTTCCACAAGATCAAGGATGGGAAGTCGTCTTAGTAAAACCAAAATGCATGACTTGTTTCTAGACTTATGAATTACGTGTCTTTATTTCCTTTGCCAAACAACTTGCGTATTAACTAGATTTATCTTCAAAACTGTCTTGTATCATAGTGTACTATATTTCATGTTATATGTAATATAGCGAAGTTGTAAGTTTGAAGAATATTTGTATGTGATATATTATTATAATCAGTTTTTCATATGGAATTGTAGTAGTTGAATTGTATATATTAGCTACTAAGTATGAACTTAACGGGTAGATAGTACCCGAATTTAAACTTATAAAACGCTAATATGAAGAAAAAGCTTTTATAAATGAGTTCATATTATGCTACGAGATACTATTGACTACTCTTAATATTCTGTATGATTAAATTGTTTCATTTGACTATTTTGAAGGAAATGGCACCGACTACTCGACACACCTTGAATATGAGCAAATAGGAATTTCGTACCTTTCTTGCTTCAAACATAGCCGCAGTACAGGCCGCGCTACATACCAACAATAACTCTGAATCTAGCAATACAGCTAACGGTGCAAGAAATCGTGTAGGATGCTCCTACAAGGAATTCAGTGCCTGCAAACCTTCAGAATTTGATGGGACCGAAGGACCAATCGGATTGAAACGGTGGACCGAGAAAGTTGAATCGGTGTTTGCCATAAGTAAGTGTGCTGAAGGAGACAAAGTGAAGTACACTACGCATACCTTCACATGTATTGCGTTAACATGGTGGAATACCTATCTAGAGCAAGTGGGACAAGATGCTGCTTACGCGCTACCGTGGTCAGCATTCAAGCACTTGATGAACGAGAAGTACCGCCCAGAAACGAGGTCAATAAGCTCAAGTCAGAACTTAGAGGGTTATGAACACAGGGATTCGATATTACTTTGTACGAAAGACAATTCACAGAATTGTGCCTGTTGTGTCCGAGAGCGTTCGAAGATGAGGAAGAGAAGATCGACGCATTTGTGAAAGGGTTACCGGAAAGAATCCAAGAAGATATAAGTTCACATGAGCCTGCCTCCATACAAAAGGCATGTAGAATGGCTCACAAACTAGTGAACCAGATTGAGGGAAGAATTAAAGAACAGGCAGCCGAAGAGGCCAACGTGAAGCTAGTCAAAAGAAAGTGGGAGGAAAACGGTGATAAGAGTCACCAATACAACAACAACTATCCCAACAATCGCAACATCAATCGCAACTACAACAAATGGCACAACAACAACAACAACAACTACAACAATCATCCCAACAACAATAACAACCGCAACAACAACAACAATCAGAAGCAGCTATGCCAATGGTGTGAAAAGTATCACTAGGGGTTCTGCACCAAATTTTGCAACAAGTGTAAAAGAAATGGTCATAGCGCGGCGAAGTGTGAGGTCTACGGACTAGGGGTTAACAGAACGAAAGGAACAAATGGTGTCGGAATGAGTAATGGCGGAGCAAGTAGTGTCGGAGTAAGTTATGCCAATGTAGTTTGTTATAAATGTGGAAAACCGGGCCACATTATTAGAAATTGCCTGAACCAGGAGAACACGAATGGATAAGGCCACGGAAGAGTTTTCAATATTAATGCGGCAGAGGCACAGGAAGACCCGGAACTTGTTACGGGTACGTTTCTTATTGACAATAAATCTGCTTACGTTTTATTTTATTCGGGTGCGGATAGAAGCTATATGAGTAGAGATTTTTGTGCTAAATTAAGTTGTCCATTAACGCCGTTGAATAGTAAATTTTTACTCGAATTAGCAAACGGTAAATTAATTTCAGCAGATTATATATGCCGGAATCGAGAAATTAAACTGGGTAGCGAAATATTTAAGATTGATTTGATACCAGTAGAGTTAGGGAGTTTTGATGTAATAGTTGGCATGGACTGGCTGAAGGAGATGAAAGCAGAGATCGTATGTTACAAAAATGTAATTCGCATTATACAAGAAGAAGGAGAACCCTTAATGGTGTATGGAGAAAAGGGCAACACGAAGCTACATCTTATTAGTAATTTGAAGGCACAAAAACTAATAATAAAATGTTTCTATGCTGTTCTAGCACACGTTGAGAAAGTACAAACTGAAGAAAAGAGCATCAATGATGTTCCCGTCGCAAAAGAATTTCCCGATGTATTTCCGAAAGAATTACCGGGACTACCTCCACATCGATCTGTTGAATTTCAAATAGATCTTGTACCAGGAGCTGCACCAATAGCTCGTGCTCCTTACAGACTCGCACCCAGCGAGATGAAAGAACTGCAAAGTCAACTGCAAGAACTATTAGAATGTAGTTTGATTCGACCAAGCACATCACCATGGGGAGCTCCTGTTTTGTTTGTTAAGAAGAAGGATGGTACATTTAGGATGTGTAGTGACTACAGAGAGTTGAATAAACTTACCATCAAAAACCATTATCCAATGCCGAGAATTGACGACTTATTTGATCAACTACAAGGCTCGTCGGTTTATTAGAAAATTGATTTACGTTCTGGATATCATCAAATGTGAGTAAAGGAGGATGATATTCCAAAAACTGCTTTTAGGACGCGTTATGGTCATTACGAGTTTATGGTTATGCCGTTTGGATTGACTAACGAACCAGCTGTGTTCATGGACCTTATAAACCGAGTGTGTGGGCCATATCTTGACAAGTTTGTCATTGTTTTCATCGATGACATACTTATTTACTCAAAAAATGATCAAGAGCACAAAGAACATTTGAGAAAAGTGCTAGAAGTATTGAGGAAAGAAAAACTGTACGCTAAGTTTTCAAAGTGTGCATTTTGGTTGGAAGAAGTTCAATTCCTCAGTCACATAGTGAACAAAGAAGGTATCCAGGTAGACCCGGCAAAGATCGAAACCGTTGAAAAGTGGGAAACCCCAAAAACTCCGAAGCATATACGTCAATTTTTAGGATTGGCTGGTTACTACAGAAGATTCATCCAAAAAATCTCCAAAATAGCAAAACCCTTGACTGCATTAACGCATAAAGGGACGAAATTTGAATGGAAGGATGAACAAGAGAAGGCGTTTCAGTTATTGAAGAAAAAGCTAACTACGGCACCTATATTGTCATTGCCTGAAGGGAATGATGATTTTGTGATTTATTGTGACGCATCAAAGCAAGGTCTGGGTTGTGTATTAATGCAACAAACGAAGGTGATTGCTTATGCGTCTAGACAATTGAAGATTCACGAGTAAAATTATACAACTCACGATTTGGAATTGTGTGCTGTTGATTTTGCATTAAAGACTTGGAGGCATTATTTATATGGGGTCAAAAGTATTATATATACAAACACAAAAGCCTCCAACATATATTTAATCAGAAGCAACTGAATATGAGACAACGCAGGTGGATTGAACTGTTGAATGATTATGATTTTGAGATTCGATACCACCCGGGGAAGGCGAATGTGGTAGCTGACGCTTCGAGTAGAAAGGACAGAGAACCTATACGGGTAAAAGCTATGAATATAATTATTCGTACTAACCTTACTACTCAAATACAGGAGGCGCAACAGGGGGTTGTAAAAGAAGGAAAGTTGAAGAATGAGATACCTAAAGGATCAGAGAAACATCTTAAAATTTGGGAAGACGGAACCCGATATAGGGCTGATAGAATTTGGGTACCAAGGTTTGGAGATATGTGAGAAATGGTACTTAAGGAAGCACATAAAACCAGATATTCAATACATCCCGGAGCGGAGAAGATGTATAAAGATCTCAAGAAACACTTTTGGTGGCCGGGTATGAAAGCCGATATTGCTAAATATGTAGGAGAATGTTTGACGTGTTCTAAGGTCAAAGCTGAACATCAGAAACCATCAGGTCTACTACAACAACCTGAAATCCCGGAATGGAAATGGGAAAACATTACCATGGATTTCATTACTAAATTTCCAAGGACTGCAAGTGGTTATGATACTATTTGGGTAATAGTTGATCGTCTCACCAAGTCAGCACACTTCCTGCCAATGAGAGAAGATGACAAAATGGAGAAGTTGGCGCGATTGTATTTGAAGGAGGTTGTCTCCAGACATGGAATACCCGTCTCTATTATCTCTGATAGGGATGGTAGATTTGTTTCAAGGTTCTGGCAGACATTGCAACAAACATTGGGGACTCGTCTAGACATGAGTACTGCCTATCATCCACAAACTGATGGGCAGAGTGAAAGGATGATACAAACGCTTGAAGACATGCTACGAGCATGTGTTATTGATTTCGAAAACATTTGGGATCGACACCTACCGTTAGCAGAATTTTCCTACAACAATAGTTATCATTCTAGTATTGAGATGGCGCCGTTTGAGGCACTTTATGGTAGAAAGTGCAGGTCTCCGATTTTTTGGAATGAAGTGGGGGATAGACAGATTACGGGTCCGGAGATAATACAAGAAACTACCGAGAAAATCATCCAAATACAACAACGATTGAAAACCGTCCAGAGTCGACAAAAGAGCTACGCGGACAGTAAAAGAAAAGATACAGAGTTTGAAATTAGAGAAATGGTCATGCTTAAGGTTTCACCTTGGAAAGGCGTTGTTCGATTTGGTAAATGGGAGAAACTAAATCCAAGGTACATTGGACCATTCAAGATTATAGATCGTGTCAGACCAGTAGCTTACCAACTGGAGCTACGTCAACAACTCGCGACTATACATAACACTTTCCATGTCTCGAATTTGAAGAAATGTTTTGCTAAAGAAGATCTCACTATTCTGTTGGACGAAATCCAAATCAATGAAAAACTTTAGTTCATTGAAGAACCCGTCGAAATAATGGATCGTGAGGTTAAGAGACTTAAGCAAAACAAGATACCGATTGTTAAGGTTCGATGGAATACTCGTAGAGGACCCGAGTTCACCTGGGAGTGTGAAGATCAGATGAAGAAGAAATACCCGCATCTATTTCCAGAAGATTCGTCAACACCTTCAACAGCTTAAAATTTCGGGACGAAATTTATTTAACGGGTAGGTACTGTAGTGACCCGAACTTTTCCATGTTTATATATATTATTTGAGATTGATATTTACATGACTAAATGTTTCCAACGTGTTAAGCAATCAAACTTGTTAAGACTTGATTAATTGAAATATGTTTCATATAGACAATTGACAACCTAAGTTGACCGGTGATTCACGAACGTTAAAACTTGTAAAAACTATACGATGAAATATATATGGTTATATATATAGTTAACATGATTTTATTATAAGTAGGTATCTCATTAGGTATTTTAACAATGTGTTATATACATAAAAATGAGACTATTAAATTAAGAAACTCGAAAATGATATATATAACGATTATCGTTATAATGACGTCTTACTAGGTACATATGAATCATATTAAGATATTGATACACTTGGCTAATTATGTTAAATGATAAGTAAATATATCATTATGTGTATTAACAATGAACTACATATGTAAAAGTAAGACTACTAACTTAATGATTTCGAAACGAGACATATATGTAACGATTATCATTGTAACAACATTTAACTGTATATATATCATACTAAGATATATTATATATCATAATATCATGATAATGTAACAATTTAACATCTCATTTGATATAATAAATAATGGGTTAACAACATTTAACAAGATCGTTAACTTAAAGGTTTCAAAACAACATTTACATGTAACGACTAACGATGACTTAACGACTCAGTTAAAATGTATATACATGTAGTGTTTTAATATGTATTCATACACTTTTTGAAAGACTTCAAGACACTTATCAAAATACTTCTACTTAACAAAAATGCTTACAATTACATCCTCGTTCAGTTTCATCAACAATTCTACTCGTATGCACCCGTATTCGTACTCGTACAATACACAGCTTTTAGATGTATGTACTATTGGTATATACACTCCAATGATCAGCTCTTAGCAGCCCATGTGAGTCACCTAACACATTTGGGAACCATCATTTGGCAACTAGCATGAAATATCTCATAAAATTACAAAAATATTAGTAATCATTCATGACTTATTTACATGAAAACAAAATTACATATCCTTTATATCTAATCCATATACCAACGACCAATAACACCAACAAACACTTTAATTCTTCAATTTTCTTCATCTAATTGATCTCTCTCAAGTTCCATCTTCAAGTTCTAAGTGTTCTTCATAAATTCCATAAGTATAGTTTCATAAAAATCAAGAATACTTCCAAGTTTGCAAGTCTACTTCCAAGCTTTTTAATCCATTCCAAGTAATCATCTAAGATCAAGGAACCTTTGTTATTTACAGTAGGTTATCTTTCTAATTCAAGGTAATATTCATATTCAAACTTTGATTCAATTTCTACAACTATAACAATCTTATTTCGAGTGAAAATCTTACTTGAACTATTTTCGTGTCATGATTCTGTTTCAAGAACTTTCAAGCCATCCAAGGATCCTTTGAAGCTAGATCCATTTTTCTCATTTCCAGTAGTTTTATCCAGAAAACTTGAGGTAGTAATGATGTTCATAACATCATTCGATTCATACATATAAAGCTATCTTATTCGAAGGTTTAAACTTGTAATCACTAGAACATAGTTTAGTTAATTCTAAACTTGTTCGCAAACAAAAGTTAATCCTTCTAACTTGACTTTTAAAATCAACTAAACACATGTTCTATATCTATATGATATGCTAACTTAATGATTTAAAACCTGAAAACACGATGAACACCATAAAATCGGATATACGCCGTCGTAGTGAAACCGGGGGCTGTTTTGGTTTGGAAAATTAAAAACTATGATAAACTTTGTTTTAAAAGTTGTTCTTCTGGGCAAATAATTTTTCATATGAACATGAAACTATATCCAAAAATCAAGGTTAAACTCAAAGTGAAAGTATGTTTTCTACAATGGTCATCTAGACGTCGTTCTTTCGACTGAAATGACTACCTTTACAAAAATGACTTGTAACTTATATTTCCGACTATAAACCTATAATTTTTCTATTTAGATTCATAAAATAGAGTTCAATATGAAACCATAGCAATTTGATTCACTCAAAACGGATTTAAAATGAAGAAGTTATGGGTAAAACAAGATTGGATATTTTTGATCTTTTTAGCTACGGAAAATGTTTAACAAATCTATACAAATCATATCCTAGCTAACTTATATTGTATTATACATGTATTCTAATATATTATGTAATCTTGGGATACCATAGACACGTATGCAAATGTTTTGACATATCATATCGACCCATGTATATATATTATTTGGAACAACCATAGACACTCTATATGCAGTAATGTTGGAGTTAGCTATACAGGGTTGAGGTTGATTCCAAAAATATATATACTTTGAGTTGTGATCTAGCCTGAGACGTGTATACACTGAGTCGTGGATTGGTTCAAGATAATATATATCGATTTATTTCAGTACATCTAACTCTGGACAATTAGTTGTAGGTTACTAACGGGAACAGCTGACTTAATACACTCAAATCTTTAAAACATAATAAAAATGGTTGTAATTATATTTTGATCATACTTTGATATATATGTACATATTTGTATAGGTTCGTGAATCGATCCGTGGCCAAGTCTTATTTCCGAGGAAGGAAATATCTGTGAAAGTGAGTTATAGTCCCACTTTTAAAATCTAATATTTTTGGGATGAGAATACATGCATGTTTTATAAATGATTTACAAAAAGACACAAGTACGTGAAACTACATTCTATGGTTGAATTATCGAAATCAAATATGCCCCTTTTTATTAAGTCTGGTAATCTAAGAATTAGGGAACAGACACCCTAATTGACGCGAATCCTAAAGATAGATCTATTAGGCCTAACAAACCCCATCCAAAGTACCGGATGATTTAGTACTTCAAAATTTATATCATATCCGAAGGGTGTCCTGGAATGATGGGGATATTCTTATATATGCCTCTTGTTAATGTCGGTTACCAGGTGTTCACCATATGAATGATTTTTATCTCTATGTATGGGATGTGTATTGAAATATGAAATCTTGTGGTCTATTGTTACGATTTGATATATATAGGTTAAACCTATAACTCACCAACATTTTTGTTGACGTTTAAAGCATGTTTATTCTCAGGTGAATACTAAGAGCTTCCGCTGTTGCATACTAAAATAAGGAAAAGATTTGGAGTCCATGTTTGTATGATATTGTGTAAAAACTGCATTCAAGAAACATATGTCGATGTAATATATTTCTATTGTAAACCATTATGTAATGGTCATGTGTAAATAGTATATTTTAGATTATCATTATTTGATAATCTACGTAATGTTTTTAAAACCTTTATTGATAAAATAAAGGTTATGGTTGTTTTAAAAATGAATGCAGTCTTTGAAAAACATCTCATATAGAGGTCAAAACCTCGCAACGAAATCAATTAATATGGAACGTTTATAATCAATATGAACGGGACATTTCAAAGTGCGGTTCTGTGAGGAAGATATAGAGAAAACGGCTTTCCGAACTCGTTACGAGCATTTTGAGTTTGTATTTATGCCTTTTGGTCTTACGAATGCACCGGCGGCATTCATGGATCTTATGAACCGGGTGTGCCAACCTATGTTGGACAAGTCGGTAATTGTGTTCATTGATGACATACTTGCTTATTCTAAGAGTATGAAGGAACATGAACACCATCTGCGTGAAGTGTTGAAGACGTTACGAAAGGAGAAGTTGTATGCTAAATTCTTCAAATGTGAATTTTGGCTAAGGGAGGTGCAATTCCTTGGCCATATTGTGAATCAAGATGGTATTCAAGTAGATCCGGGGAAGATTGAGACGGTGAAGAGTTGGGGAAAACCGACTACGCCTACGGAAATTCGAAGTTTTCTCGGATTGGCCGATTATTATCGTCGGTTTATCCAAGACTTTTCTAAAATTACTTTTCCTTTGACGAAGTTTACGAGGAAGAACGTGAGATTTAATTGGGAAAATGAGCAAGAAATTGCTTTCCAATTGTTAAAGGAGAAATTGTGCCAAGCTCCGGTGTTAGTGTTGCCGGAAGGCGTAGAAGACATGACGGTCTATTGTGATGCTTCTTTAAATGGACTCGAGTGTGTTCTAATGCAAAGAGGTAAAGTCATCGCTTACGCCTCTCGACAATTAAAGGAACACGAAAAGAGATATCCGACTCATGATCTTGAATTGGCGGCGGTAGTTCATGCGTTGAAAATTTGGCGCCACTACTTGTATGGTGTCAAGTGTACGATTTATTCGGATCATAAGAGTTTGAAACACCTCTTTAACCAACGAGATTTGAATTATCGTCAACGTAGGTGGATGGATGTGGTAAAGGATTATGCTTGTGAGATACTTTATCATCCGGGTAAGGCGAACATGGTCGCGGATGCATTGATTTGAAAGAGTCAACATCTGGCAATACGAGTAGGATCGTTACGCATGATCATTACTAACGATTTTCTTGTAAAGCTTGGTGAGATTCAAATAGAAGCGTACGTTCACAACAAACATGAAGAGTGGATTGTGGGGCAAACGGAGTTCATTACTTTAGGCCCGCATGGTTTGTTGTCTTTTCAAGGAAGAGTGTGGGTGCTTAAGATGGGTGATTACCGGCGGGTTCTACTTGATGAAGCACATAAGTTAAAGTATTTCATTCATCCGGGTGCAACAAAGATGTACTATGATTTGAAGAAAGAGTATTGGTGGCCCGGTATGAAACGTGATGTTGTTAAGTATGTTGAACAATGCGTCACATGTTTGCAAGTTAAAGTCGAACAACAAAAGCCGTACGGTAAGCTACAACCTTTAGAAGTCCCGAAATGGAAATGGGAGCACATTACCATGGACTTCATTACTAAGTTACCAAAGACGACGAGAACACAATATGATACGATTTAGATGATAGTTGGTCGATTGACAAAGAGTGCTTTGTATCTTTCCATTCGGGAAACGATATCGTCGGAGACCTTGTCCAAGTTGTTTATCAAGGAGGTGATATCGAGACATGGGGTTCCTATATCTATTGTTTTGGATCGAGATACTCGTTTCACTTTTCGGTTTTGGAATAAGTTTCATGAAGATATGGGTACTCAATTGAAAATGAGCACGGCGTATCATCCTCAAATGGATGGTCAAACCGAGCGTACGAATCAAACGTTGGAGGATATGTTAAGGGCGTGTGTTATCGATTTCGGTGGTAGTTGGGATGAACACTTACCGTTGGTGGAATTCTCATACAATAATAGTTATCACACTAGTATTGGAATTCCACCTTATGAGATGCTTTATGGGCGGAGGTGTCGAACTCCTATTTGTTGGGGTGAAGTGGGTCAAAGGGAAATCGGGAGTACCGATTTGGTCCTAGAGACGAATAGTAAGATTGAGATGATTCGGGCTCGACTTAAGGTGGCACAAGATAGACAAAAATCTTATGCCGATAAAGGAAGGTGAACGATTGAGTTTCAAGAAGGTGATATGGTGATGCTTAAGGTATCTCCATGGAAGGGTGTTATTCGGTTTCGAAAGCGAGGAGAGTTAGCTCCTCGGTTTATTGGTCCTTTCAAGGTTTTGGCACGTGTTGGTGAGGTTGCTTATCGACTAGAGTTACCCGAAGAACTAGCGGGAATTCATAACATATTTCATGCTTCCCATCTCCGTAAGTGTCTTGCGGATGACTCGACTTGGGTGCCGTTAGATGAGATTGCGTTGAACAACAAATTAGAGTATGTTGAAGAACCGATAGATATTCTTGATGAAAAGGTTAAATTGTTGTGTAACAAAGAGGTGAGGACCTTTAAGGTCCAATGGCGACATCGAAAGGGTTCCGAGTTTACATGGGAATCCGAAAAGTTTGTTTTGGTTTATCTTCCGGCTTGTCATGCAGCTTGGATCGTGAGGACGCGCTCCGATTCAAGTGGGGGAGAGTTGTAACATCCCGTTTTTCCTCAATATGACTTAAGGTGCGTATATAACCTCGTGTACGTTTAATATTGTATCCATGTTTGATTTTACATAGTTTAAGTGTTAGAAATGTAAGATTGGGGGATCTACTATTAGGATGTCGCGTTTTATGAGGGTTTATCCCGTCCTGGTCGGTCGCGTATCGCGACATGTATGATCGAAACGCGATAATTGATTGAGTGTAGAACTACTGTTAATCTGTCGCGTTCCAAGGTGTAGTATCGCGACCTAGAGCGACGCGTATCGTAAAAAAATGCACTGAAACATGATACACCTAAAATCCTGGCTCCTGTTCTACTCGTCGCGTACAAAAAATACCTATCGCGTTGTGGCATCGCGTATCGCGACATGGGGTCGCGGATCGTGACAGAAGTCGCTGAAATGACTTTTTAAGCCATTTTAAATGGCATCTTTTGGGGGCATATTAGTATTTTCACTTATGGCCGATTTTGGGAGTCTAAAACTGGTTCTAGCTTATCCAAACCTCATTTATCACTTTCTCATCTACTCCAAATTAAATCTAGAGAGAGAGAGTTGAGTTTTTAGAGTGAGAGAGCTCAATTTGGTGAAGAAGAAGGCCAAGTCTCACCCGAACCCAAGCTTTAAAGTTGTTCCCTACGTCACTAGCTACGTTGTGATTGTATTGGTAAGTCTTAACTCTATGTTTTGAGTTTTAATTGGTTTATGGCTAGGGTTTTGGTTACTAGAGACTTGTATGACCCATTTGGGGGTTAAATGGGTGAATTTGGGTTATATTGGTGAAAGGAAACCCAAATAGCTATAACTTAGGGTTTTGGTCATTTGAATTGAGGTTGTAAGTGTTAAATGATGTTGTTAGTCACTAACACACTTGTTAAATGTTGAAAGACTTGTAAATGGGTAAGTTTGACTTGATTTGTGAGTCTAAGTGTTAAAATGGGTCAAATGGGTAATGGTTGACCTAATTGGGTGAAATGGGTATGGAATACCCTATGTTTATGTTAGTTAGAGTTTGTAGACTTTAAATCACTAGCTTTAGTGATTAAAGATGAGTCTTGGCCATTTATGGGCGGTTTTGTATAAATGAGTCATTTAATGCAATCGGGTCATTAAATGCTCAAGTATTAGAAGTTGGCATTTAATTTAACTAGATTGTATGTTAATTATATGCATAATGTAATAGGTGCTTTACATTGAAGTTTGCGAGCTTGTTTCCTAGTTCACCGAAGACGATAAGGTGAGTGGAATAATTATATATGTATGTATATGATTTATTTACTTGTGGGGTATGGGTTAAAGTTCGATGTTGACGATACCATATCCTAGAGTATATTATTTGTTTGGATGAGGGTTAAAGTTCGATGTTGACGATACCTCATGTATGGATTTAAAGTTCGATGTTGACGAAGCCATACCGCTATTGTAGTGACATTTGATGAGGGTTTAAGTTCGATGTTGACGATACCTCATATGTGGGTTTAAGTTCGATGTTGACGATACCACATTTATTATGACGAATGGGAATTAAGTTCGATGTTGACGATACCATTAGTTGGGCTAGCCTTGAGATTTTATATACTAATGGGCGTTGTGAACATCCATGTGTGGTGTGTTGTAGTGTAGCATATTTTATTGTTTATGATATATGCTATTATTATACTAGCTTGCATTGTCGGGATTTAGCATTATACTTTGCCATGGTATGCTAATTATATTGCTAGTATGAATGCGGGAAATGTGTGAGTGAATGCAAGTAAGTAGGTTATATATGTATGTGTATAATTATTGCATTCACTAAGCGTTAGCTTACCCCTCTCGTTGTTTATCTTTTTAGATGCATGCAGGTGCGGACAAAGGGAAGGGGGTTGTTGGGTACTAGTTCCCCGTGTTGGATTATTGTTGAAGCTTTTGAAGTCGACCTAGTGTTTTGGGTAGTTTAGCCCCAAACCATGCTCGGGTGTAGTTTGGATCAAAACTATCATTTTAAGTGGGTCGAACTTGTATCACATTTGATTAATGGCCTTTGTGCCCTTTGTAAACATTTAACTTGTGATATTGTTTAAATGGGTTATATGTAACCGTTATTTTGGGCGCTAATGGTTTATTTACTTCAAAAAAAAATTTATCGTATTAAATGCGGGTTGGGTTGTTTCACTTGGAGTGCAACCGCATGGAAGCAGAATGCATCCATATGGGTCCAACAGGTAATCGCACGATTGCATCCTGCAACAGTACGGTTACACATGCTGTTAGTATTTAATGTTCAATTCGGGTTCATTGTTAGGGTTACGAACTTTAAACCCTTCTAAGCATTGTATCCGATTTCCTAATCGTCTAGCACTCTTGTGGGTTGATCTTAATCATCCTAAAGTCTATTATATCGCTAAGATCATTGTTTTGATTAATTTTTTTTATATAAAACTCAATATCGATTTATTCCGCACTCGATATTGAAAATAAGATCGTTTAATCCTATTTACACGATCCTACATGTGGTATCAGAGCTCTAGGTGTGTTTAAACGATCGAATTTTGTGTCAAAATCATTTTTGAAAGGGTGGGCTTGGTGTTTTTGATAAGAAATCATCAAATCTTTAATAGTTAACGTGTTAATTTGTGTTTTTGTTAGTTAAGAGTGTTAATTTGGTCATAATAGTTGTTTTGGACATAATAAAATCAATCTTTTTTATCCAGATCGAGTGCTAGATCCCATCAAACTTAAAACCCTAATTTTGGTGCAGTTTTCTGGCCAGAATTCGTCAAGAACACAACTGTACAGTTACACACTGCAACTGTACGGATACATCAACTGGATACAGAAACCGTACGGACACCTGTGCATCCGTGTAATACTCCACCTGTTTACCCACAACCGTGAACTTTGCAACCGTACGGATACAACTTGTAACCATACGGATACATAGTGCATCCGTATTATCCTAACCCGGTTAAACCTGCATCCGTGTAACTCACAACCTTCTTTTTGTAACCGTATTCAACTTGCATCTGTGTATTGTTTCTACAACCGTACGGTTACAATGTCAGACCATATTGAAACTTTCGAAACACAATCCTCTTTAGTTGGTGCCTCTTCGTCAGGTCTCCAGAAACTGTTACAAACTTAAAATAAGATAGGGAGTTCCTATAGAGTACCTAGCCTTGAATCTCTTGACGATTATGCTGAATGGAAACCTAGTTTCTTATTTTTGTTAAATGGAATTGACTCTCAATTATACAACTGCTTGAAGGTTGAATACAAGTTCCCTGTAAAGGATCATGATGAACCAAAGACTCCTATGGTAATTTCTGCTCCAGAAAGAGAGGAATACAATTTAGAATGTAAGGCTTACAATCATCTAACAGGTTCTCTCTAATGAAATTTTCCATCAGTTTGAGACACATACGACCATGTATGCGGTTTGAAATGTAATAGAGAGTGTCGTTCAGGGTAGTGCTGAGTATAAGAAGACTAAGGGTAAAGTGTTGAAGAAAGAATGGAAGAATTTCACAGTTCAGCCTAATGAGACTTTAGAAGCTGATGTGGCAAGGTTCCATCATTTGATGACAGAACTAAAGAGGTTTGATATTACTTTCTCGAATAAGAAGATTGTGCAGTGCTTTCGTGAGCGTTTGCCTGAAACGATCCCAACCCGATTTCTAAATTAATTTGTAAAAATACGACATACTTTTTTTATACCATTAACAATAATTGAAACATCCCAAGTTTTGGATCATCATTAATTGCTCAATGTTAAACATAAGTTTCAAAACACAACACATTACGAGTTTACATCATCGAGAACTCATGTCCCACAAATTTAATCAATGTTAAACCAAAACATCCCATTAGTGAGCATGAGCGTCAGGACCATTACCAAAAGCGCCTTCTAAAAATCCACCGCGTGCAAGCTAGGACAATCCCTTACCCTTTTCCTTCGATGTGCCACAACCTATAAAAAGGTAAACAACGAGGGAGTAAGCTACAATGCTTAGTGAGTGCAATACTTATATGCATACATACATAAACCATTTACATGCTCAACTTACACATAACCGCATACAAGATAGCATCACTAACGCATATAAACACAACCGAGTACAAGCTAGCATGTTAATCGCATAAGACAAGTATTTAACACGCTACACTACTTGTAAACAACACATGAACGCAATATGGTTAACCATACCCAAATGTGCTAGTAATCAAATGAGTAACACCAATAACCCGTGTATATGGCCAACAAAAGCGCCTCCCAAATGGCACTACCATATACTCCCGAATGTGGCCAACAAAAAGTGTTCCCAATATTGTCACTTACCACATCCTCACAAGTGGCCAACAAAGAGTGGACTTCTATGCAATCACACTCACCACTTTTTCCCAAACGCAATGTGGTCAACAAAGAGCAAGTCATTAAGACTTCGCTCCAGAGGCGGAGCCAGAAAATATTTTCAGTGGTGGCACAAATGATAAATTTACTTTATATATATTTAGAGTAAAAATTATCGTAATTAAAGAAGCAAAAATAAAAAGTTTAACATTAAGAATTTAGGTGTTATTTTCAAATTTTAATGATAATAGTGCTGTTTAACTAAAGTTGAATACTACACCTGCCGTTTACATCTTAAAAAACGTATACAAAACATATAAAAAAAAAATGTTAGACCTTAACAGTGATTTCCAAATATACTTATAATCAAAAGCTTATTACTTAAAATTAAAAGGGTGAAAAGTTAAAAGATTAAATTACGGGGGTGTAAGAGAAAAAGAGTGTTTAAAATGTGTGCAATTGTGATTGGCTACTGGGACATGTGGTCTTCTTCCCCATAAAACCAAATTACGCTTTCCTCTATGAAAACTCAAATTCCGAGTTTTCTTTTCTGCAACTTATAACAAAAACATATACTCCGTATTATTTTCGAATTAATTTTTGGATGTATCAAATCATTAATTTATCTACCATTTTCAGTGGTGGCACGTGCACCCACTAACTACTAAGTGGCTCCGCCCCTGCTTCGCTCACCACTTTCCTCAAATGCAATGTGGCCAACAAAGAGCGAGTCATTCATTAGATACATCACTCACCACTATGCACCAAGTGGCCAACAAAGAGTAAATCCTTTACAACCGGATGGTTCTCGCCACTAAACCCGCAAGCAAACAATTTATATATACAAATGATGCGCATAGCTGCACATCTATTTGCGCTATATCAGATCAGCATTGCCTCATATAATCGCGTAAGATCATATCCATACACTGGCTAACGCACCATCTAATCACGCTTTGATAATATGCCCACAGACATTGGCCGTACAATTTAAACATAGCGTCGTGCTTAGGGTACGAATAAGGTCAGAAGTGTACGATGGTGACACTAAAGAAGAAAGGACACATGTGGCAGTACGATACAATCCTGACATCGCGGGATTTCCAAAAAAGGACAACAGGGTACAAAGGGGACAACACTAAAATAATGGCAGCACTTGTACAACTTTTTGGAATAAAATGACGGAGACAATACAACGTGGCACCAACATGTCCTTTTGTCCCCCTGCGTGGCACTAAGGGACAAAAGCCCACAAATATAAATAGAAGGAACATCGAACATACACCACACATCCTGGAATTACATCCCATTTCATCCACAGCAATACTCTAAAATATATCCCATTCCAGCTAACCTGCACAGCCGGTAAAGCACTCTCAAACACATCGCGATTTCAGGTAGCACATACAACGTAAATCCTAACATCGCCCTTGGGCCATCAACTTCGGTCAACACGAATGATGGTGGGTTATGTTTAACCACCCTTTCTGAGATCATCATCTCGTATGAGGGTTATTCATGGTGCTCCGGACCGGAGAGTTAAACTCAAAAACCCTTAAACCCCTCTTTGTTGTTGATCTCACATGAATCGAACTCCTTGGACCATTTTATGCTTGATCAAATGGTGCCATCCGTGGGACTCTCAGTTAAAAGGTTTTGTTAAACTCTTTTTTCCTTAAAGTTCTTTACATTCAAACGTTTCTTTTTGTATGTGTATTTCAGTCCCAGGTAACTTCGAGCGTACCACGAAGAGATGACGAGTCAACTAGAGGTTTCAAAGGTAGTACCAGCACGTCTGCAAGCACCACACGTATCCAAATCTACGGGTACATAGGCGAGCAGTGGCACAAATGTACAACCGACAAGAACTATCTTTCCTCCCTCACCGGAGACTCCTACTCGGGATTTCAAAACCCCAGAAGTTACACGACTAATACCATGGGCGAATACTACATATGTGGGAACCATTCCCATCTACGTTGGTGCGTCTGGGTCCTCTGCGCACGGTACTAACGCTGAATTCTCAAGTATCGAGTCGCGCACGCCCACTACACCTGCCAGCGCAATAGAAGCTTTGCAAAAATTGGGCTTTGACACACAAGGGCTGAATATTCAAAACACGCAGCTGAACTCGGGTTTGTATCAGCTCAACACTTTGTCAAGTTTTGAGCCAAGCACTCAAACACTTGAAAAGCCCACCCAAAACAAGCTAATTTGATTTATTCGCTAATGAAAGTTGAACAGGATGATATGGTTGAAGACTTTGAGCAACCAGGAAAGGCAGAGCTCATGATTAGAAATTTGTTCGCAAACATGAAGGGAGTTAGCGTTAAGCCTAACTTTGAGACCGCGCCTACTTTTGAAAAGTTAGCGCCGCACATACTTAACTATGTTGCCCCTTTGAGAGCACCTAGGAAGACTCATGTCAGATATCACGGAATCAAACAAAGACACGGAGAATCTATGGGACAGTTTGTTAATAGGTACAGTTAAATAATCGTGCGCACTCCCAATTTGGTGGAGTCGCGGAGAATTTCCGAATACATTCATGGAATCTGTAGAGAACGCCACTCACAATTATGGAAAAAGTTGTGAAATAGGGATAGGGAACACAACTAAATGCTCGTCAAAAACTTGGCAAAAAGCCTCAAAGATATTCTTGTGACAGAACCGATCTCTCAGACTTTTGGAAGGCCAGCGCGAATGACGGAATATGCAAAGCACGATAAGTCTAAGTTCTGCGATTTCGATAATGATCATGGGCATGAGAATGACAGATGCAAATAAGGTAGTTGCGTGTTTGAAGCGAGGTAAACTTCAGCACTTGAAGGAGCCTGAAGAGAAATCACTAAAGGAAGAGTATGACGAAGAAAAGAAAAAGGAACAGGACAAGGTAATCCATATTATCACAAAATAGCATATCACCGTGAAGACGAGGCATGCGCACTCTTGGGAATACATGCAGGTCCTACTTTCAACCAGCAAAGTTTAATAAGCTAAGAGCGACCTCATCATGGTTGGTGGATGTTTACTGGAGTTAAGACTCAAGATCGGGCGCCTTTGCGTGGACACTGGCAGCAGTGCTGACATCATGTTTGAACGATACTTCCAAAAACTTCCGCGCAAACTCAAGCGTAATTTAAATCCGTCTAAAGATATGTTTCAAGGACTCTCTAGTGAGCCACTACTGACCTTGGGAACCTTGGAGGTCAAATTGCAGCTCGAAGATGATGGAAACTTGGCAAAAAGGATAATTGAAAAGGTGAAGTTTAGCATCGTGTGCACAGCATCAGACTATGATGCGGTATTGGGGTACCCGTCGTTGCGGAAGTTTGAGCCAGTGCTCTCAATCGCGCATGGATTGTTCAAGTTTCCCACGAAAGCTGGGGTTGCAATGATAATGTCAAAATCTCCATAAAGAAACAACAATTAGGTATTTTACTATGCTATTGGTTCCACGATTATAGGATGGTTACTTGATCTGAATAGATGCTTAAACCCGCAAACATTTCAGTGCGCTTACCGCATTTAAGTGAGTACAATCTTGTACAATCCGAAACATAAAACGTACGTTTTAAATGCACATTAACCCATATTCATGCGCATTCATTGATTTACAAAAAATATTGAACTGGTCTAAGTAGCTCCCAAGAGAACAACACAATGGAAGTTGGAGAAGGAAACAACCTGACCAAAGGAGCAAAGAATTAAGGGAACCGTGACACTTAGACATGAAGTCGCGCATAGCAAATGAGAAGACGCATGCAGAGTCTGATGTGTTTAGTCCTGTTTTTCATATGTTGTTCCTAGAAGAAAACAGTCGTATTATCTATGTAACTGCGCTAGCAGAAAAAACCATTGTAATCAATATCAGCAATACACATATGTTTCTTTTATTTTCCAAGATATTGTCTGCAAAAATCTTTGTGCCATGTATAATGCAAAGTAGCTCTTTAACTTGGATTGGTACGTATGGTCGCGAATACCCCATGCACTCCTGCCTTTGAAGGGGTGTTTTCACCAACCCCTGCGTGGCAGAAGCTTGTTGCCAAGCTAGATTTTATTACCGGAGGTAACGGACATTGGTTTGTCCTAGTCACGCCCGAGCAGAATACGAGATCTGTAAGTCATGGCTATAAGCGATAGGGTTGGTCGCCCTTGACCGCAGTCCTAAGTGTTGGCACACTTAGAAGACTCTATATGCACAACTATTAGGGTGTGTGATTTAAGTCTATGTTGTGTACACAATAACATATATGATAAATCACGCGCTGACATGCCTTGAGTATGATATGTGATTAATAAATTTAACTTGTTTAAGCCATGCACACAACATGTTTGAAACGATAAAGTCAATATGCGCACAAATGGTGTCACCACAATTTCCAAGTACAAGTCTATACCCGGTATCATGTGTGCACAATATTCGAATACATGTGATAAAAGTAATAACGCGAGCAACAAGAAACATTACTTAAAGAAACAAAATACTTCATTTAATTAGGAGTTCATTACAAAAGGCGCGACGCGCATATGATACATAAACATAAAAAGCTACAAGACATCGTTTAGCAATTGTTGGGCGGTCGCATTAGCGTTCTGCGTCATAGCAACAAGGTCGGGAACCTCCACATGCTCCAGCGCAAGCGCAACAGATTGTTCCTCTACGACAGCATCTGAAGGCATCTTTTCGGCCACAGCAGGTGGCAGAACAGCAGGAAGTTGAATATGCCTTCTCAAAAACCTCCAGAACCTGCACCTCTCAACCGCCTACATGGCGGATGCAGCTCGGTTATATGCATCATTCATGGCCGGAGAATTGCAAGCACGTGTGATCAAACCTGGAAGCCTGAGTTTCAAAGTAGTAAATTGATCCCCAAGCGTACTTACGTGTGACGCCCCGTACTAAATCATCATGTACGGACCATCAACAACAGGATCATTACAAGGTTAAGTACTATATGCGTTTTCAAAACAGAGTTTGCATTCATTAATAAAAGTGACGTCATAACATACGTCAATTGTTTTACAAATCAAAAGTATGCTTCGCTAAGTAGAAGCATTAAATAAGTGTACGTGACCATAATGGTCGTTACATAACATAAGTTCATAAGTAAAAAGTTTGAATGCAACATAAGTAGTCATGCGATAACAACTCTAGGCAGCGGGTTCTACAGCACGACTAGTAAGATAGCGGAAGCGACTTCAAGCACCTGAGAAAATACATGCTTAAAAAGGTCAACACAAAGGTTGGTGAGCTATAGTTTAAGTATAACAGTAACGTAAGTAGGCCACGAGATTTCAGTGCTACAACGAGCGTTTCAAAAGTATGTAAAAGTATATGCTTAACCGTGGGCACCCGGTAACTAACTTAACGTTTAATGTACCCCCTTAAAGTGCACTTGGCAAGTGCGTATAACCTCGAAGTATTAAACACTCGTTAAATGCTAGCGCTACTAGCCCGAGTGGGGATGTCAAACCCTATGGATCCATATCTAAGATTCGCGTTCACGGTTCAAAAACCAATGATTAAACGTTACCGAGCTAAAGGGAATGTTTCTGCCGTTATATAACCCACACATATATAAAGTTTAAGTACTCGTGCCTAGTATGTAAAACATAAAATCCGCATGTATTCTCAGTTCCCAAAATAAGTTAAAGTAAAAAGGGAATGCTATAACTCACAATGATAAGTAGTAATGGTAAGGTAGTAGTCGGAAAGTGGTGTGCAAGTAACGGTCCAAACGTCCTCAACCTAAGTCAAATAGCACTAAGTCAATAAGTCGTCTCAAAAGGTTTACAAGTACGTAATTAAGGTCATAAGGGTCATCATCAATCATCATTAAACAAAAGGTAACAAGTAAGACTCGTTTATGAAAGTCGTTTAAAACAAAGGCTGACTTCGGTCAGTCACCACGGCCTCTACCCTTACTGAATTAAGGTGAGACCAGTGGTCATGGCTCCGTCTATGAGTCCCTTAAGTGTGGTAAAATTTACAGAAGCAAACTCGTCTTGGTTCGACCGTGGCGACGGTCTAAGTGCGAGTAGGTCAGAAATTTCTGCACAACGTTAAAGGACATGGTAACGATCGGAGGGCCATAAATCCTAAACCGTAACTCGGATTAAGACGAGTCCTATATGAAAATTTATCTACTCGAAAAGTTCTATCTAAAAATCAAGGTTAGAACAGCCCAGGTCTGCTGGTCTGTTCCAGAAGCAGTAGGTCAGTAGGTTTTGGACAGAACAGTGGGTTTTGGAGAGTTCCGGTTGTCTCGGTGCTTGATGTTCATCACGGTTCTCATTCTTGATGCGTATAGCTTCAAGTGTACAACTCGTTGATGTGTTAACATCATTTTGACCAAGGTTTGTCCATCATAACTCAAGTGCAAGTGTTGTAAGTGTTTGATGAACCAAGGTTACATGTAAGTTTATGAACAAGTTCATGAACACTAAGAAAGATCACAACCAAGTGTTGGATCCATGATACTTGCACCAAAGTGTAAGCTCTTGTTGGTTTCATGTCCTTGTTCAAATATGTAGTAAGCAACTAACAATAAGAAATAAAGAAAATAAATGATAAGCCTAAACCAACCATGAAGGTGGTATTCTAGTAACATACAACAAACAAGAACACAAGTAACAATTATAAAGATTATAAACTTTAAATCTTTTGAAACAAAATATGTAGAACATAACTAGATAGATTATGTTCTTGATGTTCTTGTCATAACAAGATAAAGATGAAGAATCAAAACTAGAAAGTTTGATCTTGTAACTTAGTAAAGAAAGACAAGTAAGTAAGTAAATAATAACTTAGTAATCTACAAGTAATTAAACTACAACAAGATTAAGTAACAAACAACAAAAGATGATGATGATTAAGGGTTGTATAAATTCAGTTTTAAGAAGAAAAGAAGAAAAGAAAAAGTCTTCAAGATTACTTACAAAGAACAAAGAACTTGAGAGGAAAAGAGAGAAGAAAATTGCAAGTAAAGTGTGTGTGTGTTTGAATGAGAGATACAAGGAATGAGGTAATGAATAAATGAAAGCAAAAGACCTCTCTAAAGGCCTCCAATTTTCGGCCAGCTGCATAAGCAAGGGGGATTGGGTTTGTTTTGTGGTCTCTTGCAAGTAAAGAGGTTAAAAGTTGGTTAAAAGGGTTGTTTACATGGGGATTATAAGGCAACAAGATTCTAAATATAATAACTAGCTAGTTATTGATGTAAGTATTACTTACATTATGAAGACATGGGCTAATAAACCCATTTAAGATGTAGGGTGGGCTTGTGAGTCTTATTCATGAGTCCATTAAACTAATTAAAGCCCAAGTTGCAAGTAATCCAATAAAAGTCCAAGTTAAGCCCAAGTAACTAACTAAAAGCCTTAGTTAATTAAAATGATTAATAAAATTAATCATGGATGTAAATAATATCTTAAAATATTATTCGTGCAAGTTCCGGGTGTCACAAAGACGTTTCGGGCATTTAAAGTTCAAGTACGGACAATTAAAGCAACATGTAAATGTAATAACATACATTCGTTTAATCAAGCGTATTAATAATAATAATTATTAATAAATAAATGTTGGAAATTCCAGGGTCGTTACATTACGCATCTCATCCATTTCATTGAGCTGCACAGAATGTTGCTCAGCAGCTTTGTTGAGATCGGCGTTGGCAGTTTTCAGTTGATCCCTCTCCGCCTTAATCAACTCGAGCTCCTTGATGAGCGCCTCTTTCTTCGAAGACGCTTGAACAACTGCCGCCTCTGCGTAAGCGCGCGCATCCTGGGCCGATTTCACCTCATCATGAAGCTCATTGAGGCGATCGCGCGCCTCCTGCACACTTAATGCCTCCTGCCCCGAGCAAGATTCCCCCTTTAGCAGCACATACTTCTCTTTAATTCGGGAGGCATCACAGAAAAACGTGGTGAGCGTTGTTTGCACGTTCATGTACAGATATGACTCTGGATTCTCCATTTTGAAAGCTTCATCGCGCTAACAGGAGTATAGTCCATCAAAAACTTCAGCTGGGTCGCAGTAGCTCTAGATGGAACCTCCAAAAACTCCACCAATTTGTTAAACTGCAAAAGGACATCCTGGGGAGTCCGATGCATGTAACATCCTCAGAAAGGGCTTAGATGTAAGATGACTATTTTGCCCTTAGACATAATTATGTGATTATTTATGCTTTTATTTTATTTAAATATGTAATGTTATTTTATTATTTGGTTAAGACCAGTTAGTGACAAGGGTCACAGAACAGGTTCATTTATTTAATTTGGACTCCGTTAGGGCAGTCAAATTAAGTACGAAAGTTATTAGATAACTGTTAAATACTTGTGTGTGATGGGTTATTGTGTTTTAACACTAATATAAGCTTGAGACCAGCTCATTTGTGATATTTCTTCTAGATTATTCATTTTCACACACACACTTAACCCAATTCAAGAACCCTAATCTTTTAAATCTTGTTTTTGTATTGAATCCTTGTGTGTAATCTGTTAATAGTGATTCAGTGTTTGAATCAAGGTAAACTTCAACTAATTTCATGTTCAAATAAGTGGGTTTTGTGTTTTTAATTAGTTTTTGGTTCAAAATGGGGTTTTTGGTCAAATCTTGTGATTTTGGTGTTGTTTTGATGTAATTTGTTGGGGTTAAGTCTCTTTATGCGTTATAAACTTTTCCCGAACGGATTTTAGTGTCAAAACAAGTGGAAATCTAGATTTGGGTGATTTTGGTTCGAAAACCCGTCATTTCTACTGCTGCTGCTCGATGAACACAACCGTACGGTTGCAGTTTTGCAACCACACGGGTACAAGGTGCAACTGTACTGGTGCATGTGCAACCGTACGGATACAGTGGTGTTGGTGCAACCGGGCAGTATGTGTGAAACTGTACGGATGCATGATACAACCGTACAGATGGACTTGCAATTGTACGGATGCATGTGCAACCGTACGGATGTAGATCAGTGATGCAGTATTGTGTAATTTAGCTATTTCCTAGCCGTTTTGCTGTCCGCATGACTTATGATGATCAAGATGTAAATAATGAAAATGCATAAGTGTTAGGTGGACTTTTAGCGGCGCTTTTTGTGACTGATTTACTGTAATGTACTGTTTTGTGTTAACGGACAGAAACTAACTTGATTAGCCTTATGTTCAGGTGATAAGGATCAAGAAGCCGCTCAGTGATAGATTATCTGAGATTGTTGCTGGTATTCGATGAGTGGATCTATCTCGGGATAGAGTATTAAGTAGCTGACACGCTACTTGTTCAGACTCTTTACTCTTATGTATATATATATATATATATATATATATATATATATATATATATATATATATATATATATATATATATATATATATATATATATATATATATATATATCCAGTATGATTGCATGTGTAGTTAGATATTTCCATGCTAGTTAGGACGATTGCATGACTGATTATCTGTGATCTTATGTGCGCACTGTTATTTGGACACCAACCGAGGCGGCAAGGTTGGAAACCCACCGAGGCAGCAAGGTAGGGTTTGTGTGAGGTTGATCATCTGGTCGGGTCATGTTGTTACTGATTGTTCAGTATAGCATAGAAGGATGCATGTGTTGCATATGGATGGTTATACATTGGATTAAGTAAAGCGAACTATCGGTAGACTTTAGCCTGATCAGCTAAGTTGTATGCTCATACAATCCACCGATCCTCATATTGTCAGTTGTTGTTATATGATAGATCATGACGTTAGCATAATTGTGACCCTTGCATTTTCAGTTGCTTATGCTCGGTCTGTTAGATAGTATCCATTCACTTAGCAGTTGTGCTAATTCCCCCACATTTCCACCCCTGGAGGTTTAGGTACTGCTGTAGGACGGGTGTTGCGGACAGGTTAGAAGATATGTTTGACTACGAGCTTAACTTTGATGTTTTCTTATCTTGTACTCTTTCACGTAACACCGACATTGTTTAAGTTGTAATGAATGTTGGATGTTAAACTATGTTTTGTAAATATTAACTAAGGTTGATTTGGTAATTAAATTATTACTTCCGCTGTGATTAAAAAAAATCAGGGTGTTATAACTTGGTATCAGAGCGTGGTTTAGCATCAAGTACGTGCGTGTGATTGTTCCTAAACCCTGAGTTAAGTCAAACATGTCCGTGAGGTGGGGGCTAAGTGAATGTAAGATGTTTGTGCATGTTAGTGTTTAGTAAACTAACAGTTATCCACTAAGCTTTTGTGCGAGTGTTTTGTAGCACAGATGGCAGATGACAGGGATGCAAATGCTACAAACCTGATCTACCCCGGAACGTTCAGTGCTCCAGATGTAGAGGATGAGGCGGGGGTTTACGAGCCTGATTATGTGCATGAGCTTGAAGGCAAGCTTAAGGAAGCTCAGGAAAAGATTACTGAGCTTGAGTTAGCTAGACAGTCGGGTAATGAAGATACACCACTAGGTTTTGATACTGCTCAATCGCACATAATACCGCATATATACCAAAACCAGTACCAATACCCATTCCAGAATCAATTCCCTCAATACATCACGCCACCACAGATCAACTACAAGTACTCAAACCCAATGATGATGAACCAAGTCCAGTCACTCATATATCAACAATCATTCCCACATCAGTAATTCCAACAACAATACCAGCCACCAAAAAGATGCACCTTTAAATAATTCAGAGATTGTGGACCGACTCCATTTTTGGGAAGTTCTGACCCAGCTGTGACTCTCAATTGGTTACGGGAGGTTGAAAAAGCATTTGAGGCTTATCAGCGTGAGCCAGAATTAAATGTGACTTATGCGAGCATGTTGTTGAAAGATAGAGCAATGGTGTGGTGGGATTCTGTGATAGCTAGTGTCCCTCCATAGCAAGTTAGAATGATTACTTGGGAACAGTTTTATATGAAGGTATGTGAACAGTACTGTAATGTGTTCGATATGAACAGAATCAAGATGGATTTCCCAGAAATTCGGATGACTCCACAAATGTCAATTGATGAGGTAATTGAGAAATACATGGATAAGTTGAGGTTTGTACAACAATGGGTGCCGGATGAGCAATCCCTGATATCGGGCAAAAAGTCACGTTTTTACCCCCTAAATTAAGCCCTAAAACAATAAAGATTAAAACTTTGTCGGCAAAATTATCACTTTTTCAGTTGATTTTGTAGATTAAGTAATTACAAAGGCGATGCAAAAAGAATCAAGTAAAACGGAGCTAAAATGAAGATTCTAGAGCGAAAATGGTGAAAGACAAGAAATCAAGTTACGATCCAGTGAATCAAGGCTGACCAGCACCAGATACGGCCTGCCAGTATGGAGTACGGCCTGCCACATGGCCCAGCTAACGCCCCCAAGAAATGGCCTACCAGCCATACGGCCTGCCAAATACGGGCCACCATACGGCCTGCCGGCCATATTTTGGCAAAAACCTTGTCTATTTAAAGGGCATTCTCCATCCATTACAACACACACTCAACTTGCAATTCAATTTATATTTTCAATCTTTTAGTTAGTTTTTAGTAGTAGTTAGCTTAGCTTTTATTTTCCGGAGGATATCCCGGCGAGTCCCTGCGATCCCGGGCAGATTTGTTCAGCCTTTTCAGGTTTTTATCCGAAAAGCTTGTCTTTTGTATTAAACATGTATTCTTACTTTTTATGTTTAATAATGTGTTCTGATATTGCCATGATAGCTTAATTTATCTGTATGTTGCCATGATAGAAGTTTGGATTAGCGTAATTATGTTAATATAGTACGGTTACTGTTATAATACTAAACTAGGAAGTCTGATAGATTTGTATGCTAGCATCTTAAGGATTGACCAACTTAGGTTGTGATCAGGACTTGTCCACCTATATGAAATTAGCTACTTCATAGGATTAAGACCCCTGGTTATACTGTATCTGAAGATTCTATGAACTCGGTATGGTCGGAGTTCCCGAGAGGCATCTAATGCACTTTTAGGACATGAAACCTAGGAATTGAGACATGAATGACCTAGTATGCCTATTGACTATTCCGAAGAGACCTCTTAGGAGCTGTTAATATCTAGTTAGTGCGTTTACTGTATGACCCAAGCCTATTGTATGTTCTTGTCTGATTGTTGCCCTAGGTCTTAGTCATATCAACTGTTTAGGTATTCATTAGGTTTCTATCTGCTTTACTATCAGTATGTTAACTGTGATGCTGTATAATGTTCGATTTGTTGTGATCTCATTAGTATGATGTAATGGTTGTTAGTTTTCATTTAAGGTTTTGCAAACTTAAACCGACGGATTCCTTCCGTTTATGATAAGTGTTCAATCAACACAGCACGTTGTTATTCAGTTACCTAAACTGATAACGAGGATTAGGATTAGAGCTTAACTCACTAATAAATCTAGTACTTTACTGAGGATAACCTTCGAGGTATTGTTACACTTCAGTTATACGACCAAGTGACATACTTCTCACTGCTCAAAGAGAACTTCGAGAGTTCAGAGATAAGTAGGTCTGTGTAATTGGCTCATCTAACCAGATCTACACTAATCCAAGCATAGTCTTAACATAAGCATAATTACCTTTCCCTAACCCAATTCTGATATCTTGGTCAACATTTCCCTGATCTGCATACTCCGGATATCCTCCCACTTTATTTACTTTTCTGCATTTAGGACCTTTAGCTAAAATCAACTACTATCTTCTATCCAGGTAATTTAACTAAACAACAATTATCCACTTGACCTTTAATTCGTTAATCAACAAAAATTCGACACTAGGTTAACTTACACCTTCTACACCTTAGAAAGTAAAAGTAAATTTAGGCCCCGCATAATATAAATAAACGAAGACATTGTGTGTTACCGAATCGGACATCCTGCGACCTAACGACACCGCACAAATAAAACTGTCCATTAGTGGCATATCAGTAGCTCTCTCTTCTTTGGCGCCGCTGTCGGGGATCGAATATTTTGATCGAGAAAGATTTTAAATAGACAAAGTGTTGTTTGGTGGTGTCTAAGAAAGAAAATTATACACGGACTTGGTTACTGGATTTTCCGAACAGTCTCCAATTATATTGGAACCAAAAGGATCATGCCTCTCCGTATTCAGCCTAGCCACCTCTGTGATGCCCCGTACTAAATTAACATGTACAGACCATCAACAACAGGATCATTACAAGGTCAAACACTATATGCGGTTTCAAAAGAAGTTTGCATTCATAAAATGAAGTGACGTTTTAACCATCGTCAAATGTTTAATAATCGAAAGTATGCTTCTACGAATAGCAAGTAATAATAGTACATGACCCATAGGTCGTTACAAATACATCGTTTCAAAAGTAATAAAGGTTATGAATGCAAGATAAACGTTTCATGCGGTGACATCTCTAATAAGCGCAGCGGGTGTCTACAAAGCATGACTAGTACAGCGGAAGCAAGCAAACCTTAAGCACCTGAGAAAAACATGCTTAAAAACGTCAACACAAAGGTTGGTGAGCTATAGTTTGTCTGTAATCAGTAATGTAATGTAGGCCACGAGATTTCAGTGCTTCAACCAGCAGTTTAAATCAGTTATTCAAATCAGTATGATAAAGTATATGTTCAACCGTGGGCACCCGGTAACTAACTTAACGTAATAATAGTACCCCCTAAAAGTGCACTTGGCGAGTGCGTATGTTCACAAAGTATTAAACACCCATTAAATGCTAGCGTGACTAGCCCGAGTGGGGATGTCAAATCCTATGGATCCATATCTAAGGTTCGCGTTCACCGGTTCAAAAACCAATGACTAAAAGTTACCGAGCTAAGGGGAAAGTTTATGCCGTTGTATAACCCACACATATATAAAGTTTAATTACTCGTGCCTAGTATGTAAAATGTAAAACACGCATGCATTCTCAGTCCCAAAATAGTTAAAGTAAAAAGGGATGCTATAACTCACAGTGTAAAGTAGTTAAGTTGATTCAAGATAAGTTTGCAAGTAGTTGGTCCGAAGGTCCTCAACCCAAGTCAAAAGTTACTAAGTCAGTAAATCGTCCCAAAGATTTCAGTGTATGTAAATTAGGTCTTAGGTAGCATCATCATTCATCATCAAACAAAATGTATAAGGTAAGTTTCATTCAAGAATAAGGTTTAAAACAAAGGCTGACTTCATTCAGTCACCACTGCCTCTATACAAACTGAATTGGGGTGAGACCAGTGGCCATGGCTCCGTATATGAGTCCCCTAGGTGCTGACCATTTTACAGAATCGAACACATCTTCGTTTGACCGTGGTGACGGTTTAAGTATGAGTAGGTCAGAAATTTCAGCACAACGTTAATAGGGTGTAGTGACTTTTGGAAGGCCATAAATCCTAAACCGTAACTCGGATTAAGACGAGTCTTAAATGAAAAATCATCTACTCGAACCCATATATCTGGAAATTAACTTTTCCAGTAGTCCAGGTTGCTGATCAGTTCTAGAAACAGTAGCTAAAGGTGTTTCGGTGGGTTCTTGGGGCTTGATGCTCATCACGGTTCTCATCCTTGATGCTTGTAGCTTCAAGTGTACAACTCGTTGATGGGTTTGCATCATATTTACCAAGTTTTGACCATCATAACACTATTGTATGTCTAAGATATATAGCACAACTCATTTAAGTGTTGTAAGTAGTTTGATGAACCAAAGTTACATCAAGATCTTAGATCCGACACATACAAGAGTTCTAATAACAATAATAAGCTATAAACTTGAAAGTAAACTAAATAAGCAAGATCTTAAGTTGTAGAACATAGTTCTTAGTTAGATCTTGAAGATTCTAGACCCAAAAGTCTAGATCCAAAGTTCTTAAGTTAGATCCTAAGTTATACCACTTGAATCTTTACTTTAATGAAACCATAAGTTATGAAACTTAGATTTTCATCTTGTAAAGTGTATGTAAGCTTATAAGCTCTTGTTTATAACAAAATTAGAAGACCATAAGCTATAGAAACTTAGATCCATCACAAGTAATGAAGTTATAACTAAAAAGTTTAACTTCCATGTTCTTGAACTTACAAAGTTAACTTTAGTTCAAGAAAGATGAGATCAAGATTAACTAGTAACACTTGACCAACAAACCACAAATCACTAATTCAAAGCATGTACAAAAGAAGAAATAACTTAAATCTACAAGTAATAAGTTCATGGTTGTTCATACTTTGGATGATTCAAGCCAAGGCTTTGATCTTTAAGAAAGTAAACCTTAAGTTTACAAACATGAACACAAGTATGATAATGAAACTTATGAACTTTAAATCTTTAAAACATTTAAGAGTAGAACCATAAACTAGAAAGTTTAGATTCTTGTTCTTGGTTCTTCATCAAAGAAAAGATGGAAGTAACCAAGATTAGATGAAGATACAAGTTAGA
Source organism: Rutidosis leptorrhynchoides (assembly GCF_046630445.1). Taxonomy (NCBI): domain Eukaryota; kingdom Viridiplantae; phylum Streptophyta; class Magnoliopsida; order Asterales; family Asteraceae; genus Rutidosis; species Rutidosis leptorrhynchoides. Next base: position 136,577,495 of record NC_092343.1, on the reverse strand, counting down.
AAACTTGATCTTTAACAACAACAACAAACAACTAGTAAGTAAACATTAAACAAGAACATGTAATAAAACTAGTAATATGATGATGAATGTGGCAGTTTTTAAGAGAGAAAAAGAGAGGAAATTAAAGCTTGTTACTTAAAAGAAAGGAGAGAAAAGATGAGAGAAAGTTGTAAGTATTTTTGTGTGTGTGAAATAATGAAGTAAACTAGTAGATAAGTAGCAAAACCAAATTGAAAAATGAACTCCCCATTACCCCATAGATGCTGTCGGTTTTTAGGAGGAAAGGAGGGGTGGTCACAAGCTTGCTCTCATGCTTGGGGAGGAGATGTTAGCCTAAAATGGTAATAAAGTAAATTGGCATGGGAAAGATGGTGTAAGTATCTTGTAACTAGTCTCTTTACTTCACTAACTAGTCTAGTTTCCTCTTAAAGTAATACTTGCATTAAAAATGGGCTAATTAGTCCATTAAGTGTGTAGGGTGGGCTTCCAAGTCCATTAATCATGAGTCCATTAATAAAAGACTAAGTATGTAACAAATTAAATAAATAAGCCCAAGTAATTAACTACAAACACTAGTTAATTAAAAATGATTAATATTAATTAATCATGAATGCAAATAATATCCGAAATATTATTTGTGAAAAGTTCGTGTGTCACAAAGACAAGTCGGGACATGTAAAGTCAATCACGGTAACAAGTAAATGTAATAAAATACATTTATTAAATGCAAGCATTAATAATAAACATTATTAATAAAAGATGGAAAAACCAGGGTCGTTACAACCTCGATACGAGTAACATGTGAGAAGTCCTATCAGTTAAGATATCCGATTTGGTTAGCGACCGAATTTCAAGGATAATTGTTTTTATTAAATTATCGATCCTTTTAGTAAATCAATATTTTCTAACAGTTACTTTTAAGTCTTTTTAAACAGAAAAATCTAAAAATGGAACAACAAGACACCCTTGCTTCTATGCATAAGTCATGCTTAGAGGAAAGAGGAGGACCAATCACCTTAGGAACCGAAGGAATTCCTGAAATCAGTTCACACATGGTTAAACTAGTCAGTATGATCTGTAAATTTCAAGAATTACCGACTGACGATCCTAACTTTCATATAAACAAATTTATCAGTCTGGTTGACTCTTTTAAGAAGGAATCAAACGAGAAAAACATTTTAAAACTTCATCTTTTTCAATATTCACTTTCTGCACACGCTTCAACATGGTTTGACGTACTTAACCCGAATTCAATCCATACATGGGAGGATTTAGCCACTAAATTTCTAAACAAATTTTATCCACCCTCCCTGCAAACCTGTTTAATGTAGTGACCCGAACTTTTCCATGTTTATATATATATTAAATGAAATTGTTATTTACATAATTAAGTGTTTCCAACATGTTAAGGAATCAAACTTGTTAAGACTTGATTAATTGAAATAGGTTTCATATAGACAATTGACCACCCAAGTTGATCGATGATTCACGAACGTTAAAACTTGTAAAAACTATACTATGACATATATATGGTTATATATATAGTTAACATGATTTTATTATAAGTATGTATCTCATTAGGTATCTTAACAATGAGTTATATACATAAAAATGAGACTATTAATTTAAGAAACTCGAAAACGATATATATAACGATTATCGTTATAACAACGTCTTACTAGGTACATATGAATCATATTAAGATATTGATACACTTGGTTAATTATGTTAAATTATAAGTAAAATATATTATTAAGTGTATTAACAATGAAATACATATGTAAAAATAAGACTACTAACTTAATGATTTCGAGACGAGACATATATGTAACGATTATCGTTGTAACGACATTTAACTGTATATATATCATACTAAGATATATTATATATCATAATATCATGATAATATAACAGTTTAACATCTCATTTGTTATAATAAACAATGGGTTAACAACATTCAACAAGATCGTTAACCTAAAGGTTTCAAAACAACGTTTACATGTAACGATTAACGATGACTTAACGACTCAGTTAAAATGTATATACATGTAGTGTTTTAATATGTATTCATACACTTTTGAAAGACTTCAAGACACTTATCAAAATACTTCTACTTAACAAAAATGCTTACAATTACATCCTCGTTTAGTTTCATCAACAATTCTACTCGTATGCACCCGTATTCGTACTCGTACAATACACAGCTTTTAGATGTATGTACTATTGGTATATACACTCTAATGATTAGCTCCTAGCAGCCCATGTGAGTCACCTAACACATGTGGGAACCATCATTTGGCAACTAGCATGAAATATCTCATAAAATTACAAAAATATGAGTAATCATTCATGACTTATTTACATGAAAACAAAATTACATATCCTTTATATCTAATCCATGCACCAACGACCAAAAACACCTACAAACACTTTCATTCTTCAATTTTCTTCATCTAATTGATCTCTCTCAAGTTCTATCTTCAAGTTCTAAGTGTTCTTCATAAATTCCAAAAGTTTTAGTTTCATAAAATCAAGAATACTTCCAAGATTGCAAGTTTACTTCCAAGTTTTCTAAATCCATTCCAAATAATCATCCAAGATCAAGAAACCTTTGTTACTTACAGTAGGTTATCTTTCTAATACAAGGTAATAATCATATTCAAACTTTAATTCAATTTCTATAACTATAACAATCTTATTTCGAGTGGAAATCTTACTTGAAATTGTTTTCGTGTCATGATTCTGCTTCAAGAACTTTCAAGCCATCCAAGGATCCTTTGAAGCTAGATCTATTTTTCTCATTTCCAGTAGGTTTATCCAAGGAACTTGAGGTAGTAATGATGTTCATAACATCATTCGATTCATACATATAAAGCTATCTTATTCGAAGGTTTAAACTTGTAATTACTAGAACATAGTTTATTTAATTCTAAACTTGTTCGCAAATAAAAGTTAATCCTTATAACTTGACTTTTAAAATCAACTAAACACATGTTCTATATCTATATGATATGCTAACTTAATGATTTAAAACCTGGAAACATGATAAACACCGTAAAACCGGATTTACGCCGTCGTAGTAACACCGCGGGCTGTTTTGGGTTAGTTAATTAAAAACTATGATAAACTTTGATTTAAAAGTTGTTATTCTGGGAAAATGATTTTTATTATGAACATGAAACTATATCCAAAAATTATGGTTAAACTCAAAGTGGAAGTATGTTTTCTAAAATGGTCATCTAGACGTCGTTCTTTCGACTGAAATGACTACCTTTACAAAAATGACTTGTAACTTATTTTTCCGACTATAAACCTATACTTTTTCTGTTTAGATTCATAAAATAGAGTTCAATATGAAACCATAGCAGTTTGATTCACTCAAAACGGATTTAAAATGAAGAAGTTATGGGTAAAACAAGATTGGATAATTTTTCTCATTTTAGCTACGTGAAAATTGGTAACAAATCTATTCCAACCATAACTTAATCAACTTGTATTGTATATTATGTAATCTTGAGATACCATAGACACGTATACAATGTTTCGACCTATCATGTCGACACATCTATATATATTTCGGAACAACCATAGACACTCTATATGTGAATGTTGGAGTTAGCTATACAGGGTTGAGGTTGATTCCAAAATATATATAGTTTGAGTTGTGATCAATACTGAGATACGTATACACTGGGTCCTGGATTGATTCAAGATAATATTTATCGATTTATTTCTGTACATCTAACCGTGGACAACTAGTTGTAGGTTACTAACGAGGACAGCTGACTTAATAAACTTAAAACATCAAAATATATTAAAAGTGTTGTAAATATATTTTGAACATACTTTGATATATATGTATATATTGTTATAGGTTCGTGAATCAACCAGTGGCCAAGTCTTACTTCCCGACGAAGTAAAAATCTGTGAAAGTGAGTTATAGTCCCACTTTTAAAATCTAATATTTTTGGGATGAGAATACATGCAGGTTTTATAAATGATTTACAAAATAGACACAAGTACGTGAAACTACATTCTATGGTTGAATTATCGAAATCGAATATGCCCCTTTTTATTAAGTCTGGTAATCTAAGAATTAGGGAACAGACACCCTAATTGACGCGAATCCTAAAGATAGATCTATTGGGCCTAACAAACCCCATCCAAAGTACCGGATGCTTTAGTACTTCGAAATTTATATCATATCCGAAGGGTGTCCCGGAATGATGGGGATATTCTTATATATGCATCTTGTTAATGTCGGTTACCAGGTGTTCACCATATGAATGATTTTTATCTCTATGTATGGGATGTGTATTGAAATATGAAATCTTGTGGTCTATTATTATGATTTGATATATATAGGTTAAACCTATAACTCACCAACATTTTTGTTGACGTTTTAAGTATGTTTATTCTCAGGTGATTATTAAGAGCTTCCGCTGTGGCATACTTAAATAAGGACGAGATTTGGAGTCCATGCTTGTATGATATTGTGTAAAAACTGCATTCAAGAAACTTATTTTGTTGTAACATATTTGTATTGTAAACCATTATGTAATGGTCGTGTGTAAACAGGATATTTTAGATTATCATTATTTGATAATCTACGTAAAGCTTTTTAAACCTTTATTGATGAAATAAAGGTTATGGTTTGTTTTAAAATGAATGCAGTCTTTGAAAAACGTCTCATATAGAGGTCAAAACCTCGCAACGAAATCAATTAATATGGAACGTTTTTAATCAATAAGAACGGGACATTTCATTTTGACTCAAGATATCCCAACATACGATTTCGTGAATTAGAAAGAGCTTCTAACATGCAACATAAAGAAGCATGTTATGCTTACGGGTTAGTGATGTTTGCTTCTTACCAAAGTGAGAAAAAGAACATCGGATCGCAACGAAATCAATTAATATGGAACGTTTTTAATCAATAAGAACGGGACAATTCAGTTGGTATCCGAGCGTTGGTCTTAGAGAACCAGAATTTTGCATTAGTGTGTCTTATCGAGTTTGTTAGGATGCATTAGTGAGTCTGGACTTCGACCGTGTTTACTTGAAAAATGATTGCTTAACAAATTTTGTTGGAAACTATATATTTTTAACATGTGAATATTATGTGATATATTAATCTCTTAACGCGTTTGATATTATGTGATAGATGTCTACCTCTAGAACAAGTCCCATTGACTCACCTAATAATAATGAAGAGTCAAATGTAAATTGGAATGATTCATGGACTGATTCATAAGTTCCCGAAGAGGAACCGGAAGAAGAGTCGGAACCGGAAGAAGAATCGGAACCGGAAGAAGAATCGGAACCGGATGAAGAAATAGAACCGGTGGGGGAAATAATAAAACGGTTAAGTAAAAGAAAATCCTCAACCAATCGACCAAGGTTAATTATGGTCAATGGTGTTTCCGCCAAGGAAGCAAAATATTGGGAGGATTACCAATTCTCCGATGAATCGGATTCCGACGAGAATTCCGATGATGTTATAGAAATTACCCCAACTGAATTTAAAAAGGCAAAAGAAAATAATAAGGGAAAGGGCATAAAAATAGAGAAATCTAATTCCAAGCCCGATGAACTTTATATGTATCGTCAACCCCCGAAGTCCTTAAGTTGTAACAATGACCCGGGAACCTCTAAACCACCAGGTTTTTCTAAACCAATGTGGAAAACGACGGCTCGTATTAGGGGAACATCATATATCCCTAGAAACTTGGCAAAACGAACCAAAACCGAAGAAGAAGAAACAAGCGAGTCGGAATAAGATAGTTGTATTCGTGTGGTGTAATATATGTAATATAGTGTGCTTATGCTTTATGATATATGTAAAAATTGCTTGTATTATTAAGTATTTTTTTTATGAATCTAACTCTTGTCTATTTTACAGTATAAAAACACAAAATGGATAGACAACCCAATATTTTAAGAGACCTACCCGGAGACATGATTGATGAAATCTTGTCTAGAGTCGGTCAGAATTCTTTGGCACAACTATTTAAGGCGAGATCAGTTTGTAAGACATTCGAAGAACGTTCCAAGAATGCCTTGTTTTATAAAAGGCTTTCGTTCGAAAGATGGGGGATATCACATTGGGAAATCCATAAGTTACGATGTGTTTACTTTGACGCATATATTGCGGGGAACCCAAATGCTATTTTACGCAATGGGTTAAGAAATTATTTTGACTCAATATATCCGAATATTGAACTTCGTGATTTAGAAAAAGCGGCTAACATGCAACATAAAGAAGCATGTTATGCTTACGGATTAGTAATGTTAACTTCTCACCAAAGTGAGAACAAGAACATCGGGCTACAACTATTAAACAAAACGTTCCCACAAGTGACGGAGTCGGTAATTGGGGTAAGAAATGAGGTTTTTATGTTATTACGAGACTGTTGGTCATTACGTAACCCTCGTCCCTTTGATGACGTTACAACACGCTGTCTTATCAACGGCCATAACGGTTATGTTCCACAAGACCAAGGATGGGAAGTAGTCCTAGTAAAACCAGAATGCATGACTTGTTTCTGGACGTATGAATTACGTGTCTTTATTGCCTTTGCTGAACGACTTGTGTACTAGCTAGAATTATCTTCACAACTATCTTGTATCAAAGTTATTGTGTGCTATATTTCTTGCTTTATGTAAAATAAGCGGTATTGTAAGTTTGTAAAATATTGTATAAAAGTTTGAACGCGAAATATTAGTATAATCAGTTTTTCATATAGAATTGTAGTAGTTGAATTGTATATTAGCTACTAAGTATGAACTTAACGGGTAGGTACTACCCAAATTTAAACTTATAAAACGCTAATATGAAGAAAAAGCTTTTATAAATGAGTTCATATTATGCTACGAAATACTATTAACTACTCTTAATATTCTGTATGATTAACTTGTTCCATTTGACTATTTTGAAGGAAATGGCACCGACTGCTCGACATACCGTGAATATGAATGAAGAGGAATTCTGTACTTTTCTAGCTTCAAACATAGCCGCAGTACAGGCTGCGCTACATACCAACAATAACCTTGGATCTAGCAGTACAGGAAATCGTGTAGGATGCACCTACAAAGAATTCACTGCCTGCAAACTTTTGGAATTTGATGGAACCGAAGGACCGATCGGATTGAAACGGTGGACCGAGAAGGTCGAATCGGTGTTTGCCATAAGTAAGTGTACTGAAGAGGACAAAGTGAAGTACGCTACGCATACCTTCACAGGTTCTGCGTTAACATGGTGGAATACCTATCTAGAGCAAGTGGGACAAGATGATGCGTACACACTACCGTGGTCAGCATTCAAGCACTTGATGAACGAGAAGTACCGTCCCAGAACCGAGGTCAATAAGCTCAAGATAGAACTTAGAGGGTTACGAACCCAAGGATTTGATATTACCACGTACGAAAGACGATTCACAGAATTGTGCCTATTGTGTCCGGGAGCGTTCGAAGATGAGGAAGAGAAGATCGACGCGTTTGTGAAAGGATTACCAGAAAGAATCCAAGAAGATATAAGTTCACACGAGCCCGCCTCCATACAACAGGCATGTAGAATGGCTCACAAACTAGTGAACCAGATTGAGGAAAGAATTAAAGAACAGACGGCTGAAGAGGCCAATGTGAAGCAAGTCAAAAGAAAGTGGGAGGAAAACGGTGATAAGAATCACCAATACAACAACAACAGCAATTACAATAAATCGCAACAATTATCCCAACAATTGCAACATCAATCGCAACTACAAAAAACGGCCCAACAACAACAACAACAACAACAACAACAACTACAATAATCATCCCAACACCAATAACAACCGCAACAACAACAACAATCAGAAGCAGCTATGCCAAAGGTGTGAAAAGTATCACTCAGGGTTCTCTACCAAATTTTGCAACAAGTGTAAAAGAAATGGTCATAGCGCGGCGAAGTGTGAGGTCTACGGACCAGGGGTTAACAGAACGAAAGGAACAAATGATGTCGGAACAAGTAATGGCGGAGCAAGTAGTGTCGGAGCAAGTTATGCCAATGTAGTTTGTTATAAATGTGTAAAATCGGGCCACATTATTAGAAATTGCCCGAACCAGGAGAACACGAATGGACAAGGCCGCGGAAGAGTTTTTAATATTAATGCGGCAGAGGCACAGGAAGACACTGAGCTTGTTACGGGTACGTTTCTTATTGACAATAAATCTTCTTACGTTTTATTTGATTCGGGTGCGGATAGAAGCTATATGAGTAGAGATTTTTGTGCTAAATTAAATTGTCCATTGACGCCGTTGGATAGTAAATTTTTACTCGAATTAGCAAACGGTAAATTAATTTCAGCAGATAATATATGCCGGAATCGAGAAATTAAACTGGGTAGCGAAATATTTAAGATTGATTTGATACCAGTAGAGTTAGGGAGTTTTGATGTAATAGTTGGCATGGACTGGCTGAAGAAGGTGAAAGAAGAGATCGTATGTTAAAAAAATGCAATTCGCATTGTACGAGAAGAAGGAGAACCCTTAATGGTGTACGGAGAAAAGGGCAACACGAAGCTACATCTTATTAGCAATTTGAAGGCACAAAAACTAATAAGAAAAGGTTGCTATGCTATTCTAGCACACGTCGAGAAAGTACAAACTGAAGAAAAGATCATCAATGATGTTCCCATTGCAAAAGAATTTCCCAATGTATTTCCGAAAGAATTACCGGGATTACCCCCACATCGATCCGTTGAATTTCAAATAGATCTTGTACCAGGAGCTGAACCAATAGCTCGTGCTCCTTACAGACTCGCACCCAGCGAGATGAAAGAACTGCAAAGCCAATTACAAGAACTTTTAGAGCGTGGTTTCATTCGACCAAGCACATCACCGTGGGGAGCCCCTATTTTGTTTGTCAAGAAGAAAGATGGTACATTCAGGTTGTGTATCGACTACCGAGAGTTGAATAAACTTACCATCAAGAACCACTACCCACTACCGAGAATCGACGACTAATTTGATCAACTACAAGGCTCGTCTATTTATTCAAAGATTGACTTACGTTTCGGGTATCATCAAATGCGGGTGAAAGAAGATGATATTCCAAAGACTGCTTTCAGAACACGTTATGGTCATTACGAGTTTATGGTCATGCCGTTTGGTTTAACTAATGCACCAGCTGTGTTCATGGACCTTATGAACCGAGTGTGTGGACCATACCTTGACAAGTTTGTCATTGTTTTCATTAATGACATACTTATTTACTCAAAGAATGACCAAGAACACGGTGAACATTTGAGAAAGGTGTTAGAAGTATTGAGGAAGGAAGAATTGTACGCTAAGTTTTCAAAGTGTGCATTTTGGTTAGAAGAAGTTCAATTCCTCGGTCACATAGTGAACAAAGAAGGTATCCAGGTGGACCCGGCAAAGATCGAAACCGTTGAAAAGTGGGAAACCCCAAAAACTCCGAAGCATATACGTCAATTTTTAGGATTGGCTGGTTACTACAGAAGATTCATCCAAGATTTCTCCAAAATAGCAAAACCCTTGACTGCATTAACGCATAAAGGGAAGAAATTTGAATGGAATGATGAACAAGAAAAGGCGTTTCAATTATTGAAGAAAAAGCTAACTACGGCACCTATATTATCATTGCCTGAAGGGAATGATGATTTTGTGATTTATTGTGACGCATCAAAGCAAGGTCTCGGTTGTGTATTAATGCAACGGACGAAGGTGATTGCTTATGCGTCTAGATAATTGAAGATTCACGAGTAAAATTATACGACGCATGATTTGGAATTAGGCGCAGTTGTTTTTGCATTAAAGACTTGGAGGCACTACTTATAAGGGGTCAAAAGTATTATATATACCGACCAAAAAAGTCTTCAACACATATTTAATCAGAAACAACTGAATATAAGGCAGCGTAGGTGGATTGAATTATTGAATGATTACGACTTTGAGATTCGTTACCACCCGGGGAAGGCAAATGTGGTAGCCGACGCCTTGAGCAGAAAGGACAGAGAACCCATTCGAGTAAAATCTATGAATATAATGATTCACACTAACCTTGCTACTCAAATAAAGGAGGCGCAACAAGGAGTTTTAAAAGAGGGAAATTTAAAGGATGAAATACCCAAAGGATCGGAGAAGCATCTTAATATTCGGGAAGACGAAACCCGGTATAGGGCTGAAAGAATTTGGGTACCAAAATTTGGAGATATGAGAGAAATGGTACTTAGAGAAGCTCATAAAACCAGATACTCAATACATCCTGGAACGGGGAAGATGTACAAGGATCTTAAGAAACATTTTTGGTGGCCAGGTATGAAAGCCGATATTGCTAAATATGTAGGAGAATGTTTGACGTGTTCTAAGGTCAAAGCTGAGCATCAGAAACCATCAGGTCTACTACAACAACCTGAAATCCCGAAATGGAAATGGGAAAACATTACCATGGATTTCATTACTAAATTGCCAAGGACTGCAAGTGGTTATGATACTATTTGGGTAATAGTTGATCATCTCACCAAGTCAGCACACTTCCTGCCAATAAGAGAAGATGACAAGATGGAGAAGTTAGCGCGACTGTATTTGAAGGAAGTCGTCTCCAGACATGGAATACCAATCTCTATTATCTCTGATAGGGATGGCAGATTTATTTCAAGATTCTGGCAGACATTACAGCAAGCATTAGGAACTCATTTAGACATGAGTACTGCCTATCATCCACAAACTGATGGGCAGAGCGAAAGAAAGATACAAACGCTTGAATACATGCTACGAGCATGTGTTATTGATTTCGGAAACAGTTGGGATCGACACCTACCGTTAGCAGAATTTTCCTACAACAACAGTTATCATTCTAGTATTGAGATGGCGCCGTTTGAGGCACTTTATGGTAGAAAGTGCAGGTCTCCGATTTGTTGGAGTGAAGTGGGAGATAGACAGATTACGGGTCCGGAGATAACACAAGAAACTACCGAGAAAATCATCCAAATTCAACAAAGATTGAAAACCGCCCAGAGTCGACAAAAGAGCTACGCGGACAGTAAAAGAAAAGATATAGAGTTTGAAATTGGAGAAATGGTCACGCTTAAGGTTTCACCTTGGAAAGGCGTTGTTCGATTTGGTAAACGGGAGAAACTAAATCCAAGGTACATTGGACCATTCAAGATTATAGATCGTGTCGGACCAGTAGCTTACCAACTGGAGCTACCTCAACAACTCGCGGCTGTACATAACACTTTCCACGTCTCAAATTTGAAGAAATGTTTTGCTAAAGAAGATCTCACTATTCCGTTGGACGAAATCCAAATCAATGAAAAACTTCAATTCATTGAAGAACCCGTCGAAATAATGGATTGTGAGGTTAAGAGACTTAAACAAAACAAGATACCGATTGTTAAGGTTCGATGGAATGCTCGTAGAGGACCCGAGTTCACCTGGGAGCATGAAGATCAGATGAAGAAGAAATACCCGCATTTATTTCCAGAAGATACGTCAACACCTCCAACTGCTTAAAATTTCGGGACGAAATTTATTTAACGGGTAGGTACTGTAGTGACCCGAACTTTTCCATGTTTATATATATATATTAAATGAAATTGTTATTTATATGATTAAGTGTTTCCAACATGTTAAGCAATCAAACTTGTTAATACTTGATTAATTGAAATAGGTTTCATATAGACAATTGACCACCCAAGTTGATCGGTGATTCACGAACGTTAAAACTTGTAAAAACTATACTATGACATATATATAGTTAACATGATTTTATTATAAGTATGTATCTCATTAGGTATTTTAACAATGAGTTATATACATAAAAATGAGACTATTAATTTAAGAAACTCGAAAACGATATATATAACGATTATCGTTATAACAACGTCTTACTAGGTACATATGAATCATATTAAGATATTGATACACTTGGTTAATTATGTTAAATGATAATTAAAATATATTATTAAGTGTATTAACAATGAAATACATATGTAAAAATAAGACTACTAACTTAATGATTTCGAAACGAGACATATATGTAACGATTATCGTTGTAATGACATTTAACTGTATATATATCATACTAAGATATATTATATATCATAATATCATGATAATATAACAATTTAACATCTCATTTGTTATAATAAACAATGGGTTAACAACATTCAACAAGATCGTTATCCTAAAGGTTTCAAAACAACGTTTACATGTAACGATTAACGATGACTTAACGACTCAGTTAAAATGTATATACATGTAGTGTTTTAATATGTATTCATACACTTTTTAAAGACTTCAAGACACTTATCAAAATACTTCTACTTAACAAAAATGCTTACAATTACATCCTCGTTCAGTTTCATCAACAATTCTACTCGTATGCACCCGTATTCGTACTCGTACAATACACAGCTTTTAGATGTATGTACTATTGGTATATACACTCCAATGATCAGCTCTTTGCAGCCCATGTGAGTCACCTAACACATGTGGGAACCATCATTTGGCAACTAGCATGAAATATCTCATAAAATTACAAAAATATGAGTAATCATTCATGACTTATTTACATGAAAACAAAATTACATATCCTTTATATCTAATCCATACACCAACGACCAAAAACACCTACAAACACTTTAATTCTTCAATTTTCTTCATCTAATTGATCTCTCTCAAGTTCTATCTTCAAGTTCTAAGTGTTCTTCATAAATTCTAAAAGTTTTAGTTTCATAAAATCAAGAATACTTCCAAGATTGCAAGTTTACTTCCAAGTTTTCTAAATCCATTCCAAATAATCATCCAAGATCAAGAAACCTTTGTTACTTACAGTAGGTTATCTTTCTAATACAAGGTAATAATCATATTCAAACTTTAATTCAATTTCTATAACCATAACAATCTTATTTCGAGTGGAAATCTTACTTGAAATTGTTTTCGTGTCATGATTCTGCTTCAAGAACTTTCAAGCCATCCAAGGATCCTTTGAAGTTAGATCTATTTTTTTCATTTCCAGTAGGTTTATCCAAGGAACTTGAGGTAGTAATGATGTTCATAACATCATTTGATTCATACATATAAAGCTATCTTATTCGAAGGTTTAAACTTGTAATTACTAGAACATAGTTTAGTTAATTCTAAACTTGTTCGCAAATAAAAGTTAATCCTTCTAACTTGACTTTTAAAATCAACTAAACACATTTTCTATATCTATATGATATGCTAACTTAATGATTTAAAACCTGGAAACACGAAAAACACCGTAAAACCGGATTTACGCCGTCGTAGTAACACCGCGGGCTGTTTTGGGTTAGTTAATTAAAAACTATGATAAACTTTGATTTAAAAGTTGTTATTCTGGGAAAATGATTTTTATTATGAACATGAAACTATATCCAAAAATTATGGTTAAACTCAAAGTGGAAGTATGTTTTCTAAAATGGTCATCTAGACGTCGTTCTTTCGACTGAAATGACTACCTTTACAAAAACGACTTGTAACTTATTTTTCCGACTATAAACCTATACTTTTTCTATTTAGATTCATAAAATAGAGTTCAATATGAAACCATAGCAATTTGATTCACTCAAAACGGATTTAAAATGAAGAAGTTATGGGTAAAACAAGATTGGATAATTTTTCTCATTTTAGCTACGTGAAAATTGGTAACAAATCTATTCCAACCATAACTTAATCAACTTGTATTGTATATTATGTAATCTTGAGATACCATAGACACGTATACAATGTTTCGACCTATCATGTCGACACATCTATATATATTTCGGAACAACCATAGACACTCTATATGTGAATGTTGGAGTTAGCTATACAGGGTTAAGGTTGATTCCAAAATATATATAGTTTGAGTTGTGATCAATACTGAGATACGTATACACTGGGTCGTGGATTGATTCAAGATAATATTTATCAATTTATTTCTGTACATCTAACTGTGGACAACTAGTTGTAGGTTACTAACGAGGACAGCTGACTTAATAAACTTAAAACATCAAAATATATTAAAAGTGTTGTAAATATATTTTGAACATACTTTGATATATATATATATATATATATATATATATATATATATATATATATATATATATATATATATATATATATATATATATATATATATATATATATATATATATATATATATATATATATATATATATATATATTGTTATAGGTTCGTGAATCAACCAGTGGCCAAGTCTTACTTTCCGACGAAGTAAAAATCTGTGAAAGTGAGTTATAGTCCCACTTTTAAAATCTAATATTTTTGGGATGAGAATACATGCAGGTTTTATAAATGATTTACAAAATAGACACAAGTACGTGAAACTACATTCTATGGTTGAATTATCGAAATCGAATATGCCCCTTTTTATTAAGTCTGGTAATCTAAGAATTAGGGAACAGACACCCTAATTGACGCGAATCCTAAAGATAGATCTATTGGGCCTAACAAACCCCATCCAAAGTACTGGATGCTTTAGTACTTCGAAATTTATATCATATCCAAAGGGTGTCCCGGAATGATGGGGATATTCTTATATATGCATCTTGTTAATGTCGGTTACCAGGTGTTCACCATATGAATGATTTTTATCTCTATGTATGGGATGTGTATTGAAATATGAAATCTTGTGGTCTATTATTATGATTTGATATATATAGGTTAAACCTATAACTCACCAACATTTTTGTTGACGTTTTAAGCATGTTTATTCTCAGGTGATTATTAAGAGCTTCCGCTGTGGCATACTTAAATAAGGACGAGATTTGGAGTCCATGCTTGTATGATATTGTGTAAAAACTGCATTCAAGAAACTTATTTTGTTGTAACATATTTGTATTGTAAACCATTATGTAATGGTCGTGTGTAAACAGGATATTTTAGATTATCATTATTTGATAATCTACGTAAAGCTTTTTAAACCTTTATTGATGAAATAAAGGTTATGGTTTGTTTTAAAATGAATGCAATCTTTGAAAAACGTCTCATATAGAGGTCAAAACCTCGCAACGAAATCAATTAATATGGAACGTTTTTTATCAATAAGAACGGGACATTTCATTTAAGGAATGACATAACTAACTTTTCTCAAAATGAAAATGTGTCATTATCTCTAGCATGGAATAGAGTAAAGATGATGTTTAAAAGATGTCCGAATCATTCGTTAAGTCGGGCAGACATAATCTGTACGCTTTACAATGGTTTGACCAAGGATGATAAGTCTCTCCTAGACATAGCCTCGCAAGGCAATTTCATGTCTCGAACAGCAGACGAAGCATGGGATCTCTTGGACACAATAGCTGCACAGCAGGAAGATTGGAACAATGAAGCTGCTGAGAAGGATGAAGTCTTCGTTCATACGGTAAAAATGCTGGAAACCAGGTTACAAGATCTCACTCTTCAAAGTTTACCAATTCCTAAAAACCCCGATGCTACTAGAACTAATCTAAGGTATCCTTACCCTAGATGGGAACATAAACAGCAAAATAGCTCGGATCATAATATAATATTCCCATTACACAAACCTACTCTCCACTCTAAGGAAATTTTAGCTGAATTTATGAAAAAGCAATACATGATAAACCTTCAAGTCATAGAATGCCAGAACAAGTTCGACACTTTGATAAAGACTTTTGAAGAATTAATCACTAATTTTCAGCTTACGCTTAAACGATTAACCACTAAAATTGATATAGAGTGTAGTGAGTTTGATGCCCTAGTAATTACTAGAGGAGGGAAAGAAACAACTGTCAACATACCCATACAAGATTTTTCGGATAAAAAACCTTTGCCAATTGACCCAGTCGTCAATCCACCGGAACCTATCTCTCCTAAGGCCCCGAAAATTATTCTGCGCCCGCATACCTTTCCCAGGTAGGCTTAGGAAGGAAAAACAAGAAGCACAATTTGCTAATTATTGGGATATTATTAAGAATTTACATTTGAATGTACGTTTAGTAGATGCTTTAGTAGAGATGCCAAACTGCGCTAAATTTTTCAAAGAACTGCTTTCAAACAAAGAGAGATTAAGAGAGATAGTTAGCTTGCCCTTAAGTGAAGAATGCTCGTTAGTGTTACAGCATGGAATTCCCCTAAGTTAGGAGATATAGGAAGATTTACGGTACCTTGCTACCTGCAAGATGTCCAAATTAGCAATGCGTTAGCAGACTTAGGAGCCAGTGTAAACCTAATGCCCTATTCATTATTCAAAAAGCTAGGATTAAATGACTTAAGGCCAACCAGAATGACTATCCAACCTCTGGGAATAGCTGAAGATGGCCTAGTTAGAGTGGATAAGTTCGCGTTTCCCGTTGATTTCATCATTATGGATATTGAGGAAGACACGAAGGTCCCACTCATTCTTGGCAGACCATTCCTGAATACTGCCAAGGCCGTAATTGACGTTCACGAGAAATCTCTAAAGTTAAGGGTTGGAGGAGAAGAAATCACATTCAATGTTGATCGCCTCATGAACCATCCTAAGGAAGAAGATGTGAATCTCTCTGATTCTTTTCAAGAACTCGTCAACGAATACCTGGAAGAGACTATGGCTATATGCAGTCAAGATCAAATTTCTAAGGATCTGTTGTTTACACCTCCTAAAGGAAATCTCGACAACCATTCCGCCATAAACCTTAGTCAACACATATCTCCCCTCTCTGAAAGTAACTTTCTTGGCAATACTATTCAAGTAGCACCACTGGGGCAAGGTATTCCTTTACCTCTATTAAGGAGAAGACCGAATGAAGAAACAGATTTCATTCCGGTATATCAGGAACCCCAGTCCAGGGAAGACTGTGAGGAGTTTCCCGAACCTACCTTCGAAACTAAAGAAGACATTTGTGAATAGGAAGCATTATGAAGGACAATTTCTAGAAATGAAGAACAGATAGCATCAGTGACCGCTACTGAAGAATCAGAATTCCATGAGAGGTATGATTCGTTAGACCGAAAGGAGATAGCTAGGATGAAGCCATCTATCAAGGAACCTCCGGAGTTAGAACTGAAGAAGTTACCCGACAATCTGGAGTATGCATTCTTAGAAGGAGAATCGCAACTCCCTGTGATCATATTGAAAGACCTCACGCTTCAAGAGAAAGCAAAATTGATTCAAGTTTTGAAATCACATAAGAAGGCAATTGCTTGGAAGATCTCCGACATCAAAGGGATCAGCCCCAACTATTGCACCCACAAGATCTTCATGGAAGATGATTTCAAACCTTCAGTTCAGAGGTAAAGAAGGGTCAACCCTATAATTCAAGAAGTCATCAAGATAGAAGTAATCAAACTTTTAGACGCTGGTCTGATCTATCCCATCTCTGATTCGCCATGGGTCAGTCCTGTTCAAGTGGTACCCAAAAAGGGAGGGACGATCGTAATTCAAAATGAGAATAATGAACTTATTCCAACTCGGGAAGTCACCGGTTGGAGGGTTTGCATAGACTATCGTAAATTAAACGATGCAACCCAGAAGGATCATTTTCCATTACCTTTCATCGATCAAATGTTAGAACGTCTATCAAGAAATGAGTACTACTGTTTCCTAGACGGTTTTTCCGGCTACTTTCAAATTCCCCTCGATCTAAAGGACCAAGAGAAAACAACCTTTACCTGTCCTTATGGAACATTTGCTTATCGACGTATTCCCTTTGGGTTATGCAATGCACCAGCTACATTTCAGCGATGCATGGTGGCAATATTCCATGACATGATTGAACGTTGTATGGAAGTCTTCATGGATGACTTCTCAGTCTTTGGTAGTACCTTTGATTCATGCCTTTCAAACCTTGACAAGATGCTCACCCGGTGTGAAGAGTCAAATTTAGTTCTGAATTGGGAAAAATGTCACTTCATGGTAAAAGAAGGGATAGTTTTAGGACATAAGATCTCTAAAGCAGGAATAGAAGTTGATAAGGCTAAGATTGAGACCATCACTAAACTTCCAGAACCTACCATGGTAAGAGCGATAAGGAGTTTCCTAGGACACGCCGGTTTCTACTGACGTTTCATTAAGGATTTTTCAAAGGTCACACGACCTCTCACTCACCTCCTGGGAAAGGAAGTCCTGTTTGTCTTCGATGAAGAATGTCCAAAAGCATTCAACTATCTGAAAGAGCAGCTAACACATGCACCCATCATGATAGCTCCTGATTGGAGTATACCCTTTGAGATCATGCGTGATGCGAGTGATTTCGCAGTTGGATCAGTGCTTGGAAAACGAGTAGATAAACACTTTCATCCAATCTATTACGCAAGCAAAACCTTAACCGGAGCTCAAGAGAATTACACTACCACGGAGAAGGAGCTGCTAGTAGTAGTATTCGCCTTCGATAAATTTCGTTCCTACCTCATTCTGTCCAAGACTACAGTCTATACAGATCATTCAGCCCTCAAATATATGTTCACAAAGTAAGACGCGAAGCCTAGACTCCTACGATGGATCTTACTCCTTCAAGAATTCAACATTGAGATTAAAAACAAGAAAGGAGCAGAGAACGTCGCATCAGATCATCTTAGTCGTTTGGAGAACCCAACGATGGAAAAAATAACAGAACAAGATATCAGAGATAAATTTCTGGAAGAACAGCTTATGAGTTTAGGACAAACTCACATAGGATCACAGTTTACTGACACTCATTGGTATGCCGACATGGCCAACTACCTAGTTGCCGGAGTAGTACAAAAAAGGATGAGTACCTCCCGAAGAAGGAAGTTCTTCAGGGATGCCAAGTACTACTACTGGGAAGATCCTTACCTGTTTAGAATTTGCCCTAATCAGATAATCAGGAGGTGCGTAGATGAGAAGAAAGCAGCAGGGATTCTTCACCAATGTCACCATGGACCAACTGGAGGTCATCATGGAGCAAACATAACTGCGAGAAAAGTCTACGAATTAGGATTTTATTGGCCGTCTATATTTCGAGATGCACAAGATCTTGTAAAGCGTTGCGACGCATGCCAAAGTCAAGGCATTATCTCTATGAAGAACGAGATGCCTCGGACTAATATCCAAGCTTGCGAAATCTTTGATATATGGGGATTAGACTTCATGGGCCCATTCCCAAAGTCTAATGGGAAAGAATATGTCCTCGTAGCAGTAGATTACATCTCCAGATAGGTCGAAGCTCAAGCATTTCCGACTAATGATGCCAAAGTCGCCACAAATTTCCTGAAGAGACACTTCCACAGATTTGGAGCTCCCCGTGTGATAATAAGTGATAGAGGCACACACTTCTGTAACACTCAGTTTATGAAGGTGATGCAACAATATGGAGTTACCTACAAGTTGTCCACTACCTATCATCCGCAGACCAACGGACAAGCAGAGGTCACGAGTAGAGCACTCAAAAGAATCTTGGAATGAACTGTCAGCCATCATGGAAATAAATGCGCCGAGAAGCTAGATGATGCTCTGTGGGCATTCCGAACTGCTTACAAGAATCCTCTAGGAACTACACCCTACCGCATGATCTATGGAAAAGCTTGTAACCTTCCGCTAGAACTCGAATACAAAGCTCTCTGGGCGCTGAAGACCTGCAACCTCGATCCCTCAGTTACCGGAAGACATAGGAAAATGCAATTAAACGAACTCGCCGAATTGAGAGACCAATCATAGGAAACGTCATACATCTATAAGGAACGAACGAAGCTTACGCATGATGCAAAATTAATCCCTACAAAGTTCGCCCCTGGAGATAAAGTTCTTCTCTTCAATTCTCGGTTCAAGAAGTTCGCGGGAAAATTTAGATCAAGATGGAGTAGCCCATACAAAGTTGTACACGCTTTTCCACACGGAGCTGTGGAATTGGAAGGACCTACTGGTAATTTCAAGGTCAATGGTCACCGGTTGAAAGCTTAATAGAAGACCACGATAAGGAGGAGCATCTCTTCTCCTTTGATCCATTCTGAAGATCTAACAAGGAAAAGTCGAGCTGTAACGACTTGATAAACAAAGCGCTCTTGGGAGGCACCCCTTGCTTATCCTTTTTATTACTTATTTTTACTTTTATTATTTTCAGTCTTAAGATATTATCTTTGTACTACAACTAAGCGCCATACTTGCACTTAGTACTTACAAGTTTGTTGAATGTGTTTAGGCGAAATGCCAAGTTCAGGAGCATCAGCTTACATTCCAGTTCGTAGGAGGAGGACTCCTGTAGTTTACTCTTCCGGAGGCAGTGTTGATCATAACAAGCCATCAACAGGGCAATTAGGCCCAAGGTGATTGATATTAGAGAGCGTTGAGGAGGATATCGGCACAGCATCGCCAGCTCCTCCCATCCGACGATCTAGACGTTTGGCTAGGAGACCAGCCGAGCACACACAGTTGCCAGATACGCATGAGCCAAAGATAGTGATACATTACGGAGCTACGTTGAGTGACCCTGATGTTGCATGGGCACTACTCAGAGATCAGCAGAGACTCTACAGAGCTCTGAGAGCATACCTCCAGCGCGAGGGGATGCCACGCAGTACTCTGGGCCCATCTTCATTTAGGCTAGCCCGCCATGTTCATCCGACATGACGAGCTACGCCCAGGCGTTCCACACCAGCCTCAGTTCACTCCGTTGCCTCAGCTGCTATGCCTACACACGCTACTCCTATCCCCATCACGCTGCCTGCTCCAGTCACCGAGCTAGTTCCAGTTACTGAGTTACCAGAGGGTTGTCACCTAGTCACTATTCCTATTTCAGTGGAGCCACCAACGGCCCAGGTATTTGAGATCACTGGGAGCATACCTGACGAGGAGCCTTTGCCAGACTTATCCCACCTGGAGATACCGACAGACTTATGTCTGGACTCTCTACTTGGCCCTGAGTTGGATATAGGGCAGCCTCTCGAGTACTTGACGAACTTAGAGGATGACGAGATCTTCAGATACTTCGCAGAGCCGACTCAGCACATTGACCAGGATAGTATCCCATAGACTACTTTATCTTTATTTTATCTTTTAGTTTTTATCTTTTTGAAGCATTGTACTGAAAAAAATTATATATATAGTGGAAATGCTGCCTTTCTCTTTTTGTTCTTCATGCAGAAATATTATCAAAAGAGACTGGTATGTAGGAGATTGACCGTAGGAAGGCCCAGCACTAGGAAAGTAACACGACCATAGGGGAGTAATCCTTCCTCAAACTTAATTCAATTATAACGCACTAAAATCTCTAAGTGTGGGGCAACCCCCGCAACTAACTTAGAATTTTAGAAGTCAATATCCTTAATTTATATAGTATTAAAATTTCTTTCTAGATAACATTAGGGACAATGTTCTTCTAAGTGTGGGGTAATAGGTAAGGTTTTTAAAGGTCGAAGTTTTTATAGTCAAGTAACCATAAATCGCCAAGTTTTGAAAAATTATTTTGTCCAAAAGTAATTAAGCAATGGATATTGGGTAATTTTGAAAAATTCTTACTTTGTTTTTGCTCAAAAGATCTAATAAAATTGCTAGAAATCGGTTTTCGGAACATTTATTAGAACGGAAAGATTAAGCTGAAACTTATGTGTTGTGTCAAAAGATTTCTTTTAAGAAAATATGTAAAAGGCTACGCATGATCAAGCATGACCCCTACTCTAAAAAGTGAGGAATATTGGACCCAAAGTATCTGTATGACCCATCAAATCTACAGTGCTTTGTTATTTCAATTGATGAGCGTGCCGGTGTACGGTTCAAATTAGAACTTAGTTCAGTCATACGTTTCAAGCCCAAAGGTTAGTAAGCGCCATACGTGGTGCAGGTGCGATACTCCTTCCGAAATCATCCTGAATAGAGAAGACAAAAAGCCCTCCATTTCCATTTCCACTCCACGCAATTTAAACCGACCAACTCACATAAAAAGTTGATGAATCAGAAATATTCACCCCAAATTCACTCCTAAATACACCATTCACATTCACCCCCCTTTCCATTCATCCAAAGATCCAGAGATTAATGAAGAGATAGATCGATCAAATTTGCTTCAAAAGCACTAGTCGAAAGATTTCGAACCCCTGATTATTTTTTATAGGTCAAAGACCTATTTTTAGTGGATTATCACTTCCTCTCTGGGCACCAGGAACGAAAGACAAAAGTTATGAAGAAAGGGTATGTCGAAAAAAAAAACCAATTTATGAAAGAGCAAAGTCTCTAAGAGCAAAGTCTCTAATAAGGCAAAAAGAAACTCAAGGAGATGCCCTGAAGAAGAAAGCTGGAAGAGCAAAAGAAAATTCTAGACAAAGTTTTAGCAAAATCCGCTCTTCCAAAGAAAACCTTTATGGAATTCTCAGCCATTATCTATCCAAAATGGATACTCTGAAGAATCAAAGTTTATCAATTCTCTCAAATCAAGAGATCTGGATCTCTTTCACCAAACTCATAAATTTCCAACCAAACCCTATAACCCGTCTTCCTCTTGAAAGAATGCTTAGGAAGATGATTAGTGCCGTCCTTACTTAACCGGTGGAGATACCGATGCTTTATCAAGCCTATGATGAGAACTGTTACACGACTGGCTTCTAAGTGACAATACAATTAGAATAGGACACCCTAAATACTTGAGTGATATGAGTGATCCGTCAGTGAGGAGCCTGATCATGTATACTCTACATCTGAGATTTGGAAAGTACGCATTTTCCACTATGAACGCAATTGAAATCTAGCGACCAAATCATCGAAGCTCGAAACTTTTTCTAATACTTTCGAAAGATGTGTCGACTTCTGATGAAGGCATAATAAAAAGACCTACGGGTGGGGCAAGTGAGAATCTATTAGAAAGATCCTTATATTCCCGCTTTCTTGCTTGAGGACAAGCAAAGCTAAGTGTGGGGTATTTGATATCGGGAAAAAGTCACGTTTTTACCCTCTAAATTAAGCCCTAAAACAATAAAGATTAAAACTTTTCGGCAAAATTATCGCTTTTTTGGTTGATTTTGTAGATTAAGTAGTTACAAAGACGATGCAAAAAGAATTAAGTAAAACGGAGCTAAAATGAAGATTCTAGAGCGAAAACGGTGAAAGACAAGAAATTAAGTTACGATCCAGTGAATCAAGGCTGACCAGCACCAGATACGGCCTGCCATACGGGCTGCCAGTATGGAGTACGGCCTGCCACATGACCCAGCAAATGCCACCAAGAAATGGCCTGCCAGCCATACGGCCTGCCAAATACGGTCCACCATACGGCCCGCCGACCATATTTTGGCAAAAACCTGGTCTATTTAAAGTGCCTTCTCCATCCATTCCAACACACACTCAACTTGCAATTAAATTTATATTTTCAATCTTTTAGTTAGTTTTTAGTAGTAGTTAGCTTAGCTTTTATTTTTCGAAGGATATCCCGGCGAGTCCCTGCGATCCCGGGCAGATTTGTTCAGCCTTTTCAGGTTTTTATCTGAAACGCTTGTCTTTTGTATTAAACATGTATTCTTACTTTTTATGTTTAATAATGCGTTCCGATATTGCCATGATAGCTTAATTTATCTGTATGTTATCATGATAGAAGTTTGGGTTAGCGTAATTATGTTAATATAGTACGGTTACTGTTATAATACTGAACTAGGAAGTCTGATAGATTTGTATGCTAGCATCTTAAGGATTGACCAACTTAAGTTGTGATCAGGAATTGTCCACCTATATGAAATTAGCTACTTCATAGGATTAAGACCCCTGGTTATACTGTATCTGAAGATTCTATGAACTCCGTATGGCCGGAGTTCCCGAGAGGCATCTAATGCACTTTTAGGACACGGAACCTAGGAATTGAGACATGAATGACCTAGTATGCCTATTGACTATTCCGAAGAGACCTCTTAGGAGATGTTAAGATCTAGTTAGTGCATTTACTGTATGACCCAAGCCTATTGCATGTTCTTGTCTGATTGTTGCCCTAGGTCTTAGTCATATCAACTGTTTAGGTATTCATTAGGTTTCTATCTGCTTTACTATCAGTATCTTAACTGTGATGATGTATAATGTTCGATTTATTGTGATCTCATTAGTATGATGTAATGGTTGTTAGTTTTCATTTAAGGTTTTGCCAACTTAAACTGACGGATTCCTTCCGTTTGTGATAAGTGTTCAATCAACACGGCACGTTGTTATTTAGTTACCTAAACTGATAACGAGGATTAGGATTAGAGCTTAACTCACTAATAAACCTAGTACTTTACTGAGGATAACCTTCCAGGTATTGTTACACTTCAGTTATACGACCAAGTGACATACTTCTCACTGCTCAAAGAGAACTCCGAGAGTTCGAGATAAGTAGGTCTGTGTAATTGGCTCATCCAACCAGATCTACACCAATCCAAGCATAGTCTTAACATAAGCATAATTACCTTTCCCTAACCCAATGCTGATATCTTGGTCAACATTTCCATGATCTGCATACTCCTGATATCCTCCCACTTTATTTACTTTTCTGCATTTAGGACCTTTAGCTAAAATCAACTACTATCTTCTATCCAGGTAATTTAACTAAACAACAATTATCCACTTGATCTTCAATTCGTTAATCAGCAAAAATTCGACACTAGGTTAACTTACACCTTCTACACCTTAGAAAATAAAAGTAAATTTAGGCCCCGCATAATATAAATAAATGAAGACACTGTGTGTTACCGAATCGTACATCCTGCGACCTAACAACACCGCACAAATAAAGCCGTCCGTTAGTGGCATATCAATCCCGAATCCAACATTTTGTGAACATGATTTTGCCTGAGTATGGGACCTTTGTGAGGTCAGCACCGACATTATCTCAGGCTTTTATGATGGCAAAGATGGTGGAAAGTGATGTAAGAGCAGCTAGAGGTATGAACTGGGGAAACATTGCTCCGAAGGCTAATCAAGCTACCAATCAGTTAGGTTCAAAGTCTAAGAAATCTTTTGGGTTTAGACAAAAGGGTAAAGGTAATTAGGCAAGTTCAGGTTCTGGTTAAGGGAAGAGAAAATGGTGTAAAGGTTGTAAATCTTCCCACAGTGGTCAGTGTTCAGAGGCAACGAGAAGTTTTTTAAGATGTGGTATGGTAGGTTATGAATCTCGTGGGTGTTCCTTCAGGGAGAATGTATGTTGGAGTTGTCACCAGCCGGGTCACCGTTCAGCTAGTTGTCATGCATCAAAGGGCGCAAGTTCTGGGGCAGGGGCAGGGGCACGTTCGGCATCTATTGGGGGTTCCATAGCCTCAAGTGGACAGAAGAGAAAGAACCCGCCGACTGCCCAGGGCCTTTCAAATGACAGTTGAGATCGCAACTAATAATGATGATGTCATAACCGGTATGTTCTTGATCAACTCAATACCTGCTAGAATATTGTTTGATTCGGGTGCAAATAGGAAGTTTATGTCTATAGATTTCTGTACTAAGTTAGGGTTACCTGCTACTGTACTGCCTGAGCCTGTTAAAGTAGAGGTAGCTGATGGTAAGACGGTACTAGTCACAACGTATGTGTCTGGAGCTAGTATAGAAATTGATGGTAGACCGCTTGCAATGTCCTGTTTAGTGCTGCCTATCCCTAGTTTTGATGTAGTATTAGGGATGAACTGGATGAGCCTACACAAGGCCCACATCAAGTGTGATAAGAAGATTGTGACTTTCCATTTGACCGATGGAACCCGTATTGTGGCTCGAGGGGAACAAAGTGGGTTTAGTTTTCTGTTGATTTCTTGGAATAAGGCAAAGAAGTCACTTTATAAGGTATGTGAGTCTTTTATGGCTTATGTTATTGATACTAAAATAGAAGGTTTCGGAATTTCCTGAGGTATTTCCTGATGAGTTACCGGGGTTGCTACCTGTAAGAGAAGTAGAATATAAGATTGAGTTGCTTCCGGGAACAACTCTAGTAGCTAAGGCTCCTTATAGGTTAGCACCTTCTGAAATCAGAGAGATGATGTCTCAGATACAATAATTGTTAGACAAAGGGTTTATAAGACCGAGTTCCTACCCGTGAAGTGTGCCGGTGTTATTTGTAAAGAAGAAAGACGGTACTCTGAAAATGTGTATAGATTATCAAGAGCTAAATAAGAGAACGGTTAAGAATAAATATCCGTTGCCAAGAATCGATGATCTGTTTGACCAGCTTCAGGGTGCGTCGTATTTTTTGAAAATAGATCTTAGATCCGATATCCTCAGGTTCGGGTTGCAGAATCAGATATACCAAAGGCAGCGTTTAGAATAAGATATGGGCATTACGAGTTCTTGGTTATGCCATTTGGGTTAACTAATGCTCCGGTAGTTTTCATGGATCTGATGAACAGGGTTTGTAAACCGTATTTAGATCAGTTTGTTATTGTGTTTATTGATGATATATTGGTATACTCCAAGACAGAAGCCGATCATGCGACACATCTTTGATTGGTGTTAGAGTTGTTAAAGAAAGAGCAGTTATACGCTAAGTTCTCGAAGTGAGTTTTGGCTTCGAGAGGTGCATTTTCTGGGTCATGTTATCTGTGAGGCAGGTATTAAAGTGAATCTGTCGAAAATGAAAGCGGTAATGGGTTTGAATTCGCCGAAGATGCCGACAAAAGTTAAGAGTTTCTTGGGTCTTGCAGGTTATTATCGCCGATTTATAAAAGATTTTTCTAAAATAGCGGGACCATTGACTAAATTGACCAGAAAAGATGTAAGTTTTCGATAGAATGACCAACAAGAACAGGCTTTTTAGACGCTCAAACGGTTGCTGTGTCAGGCTCCAGTGTTAGCATTACCAGAGGGTTTAGATGACCTTGTGGTTTATTGTGATGCGTCTATTGCCGGGTTGGGGTGTGTACTGATGCAGAGAGATAAAGTTATCGCGGACGCTTCTCGTCAGCTAAAGAGACGCGAACGCAATTATCCGGTTCATGATTTAGAAATAGCCGCTGTTGTTGCTGATGCTTTAAGTCGTAAGAAAACTGTAGAAACTGTGAAGTTTATGAGAACCAAAATCGTTTCAGACTTTATTGAACAGTTAAAACAGGTTCAAGCCTAAGCTTTATTGGAGGAGAATTTAAAGACTGAATTGATGACCAAAATAAAAGAATAATTGACTGACGATTCCAGAGGACTTAAGACATTTAAGAACCGAATTTGGGTGCCCATGCTTGGAGATTTAAGGAAATTGATCATAAATGAAGCACACGAATCGAGGTTGAATGTCCATTCGAGTAGTACCAAGATGTAGAATGACTTAAAACTGATGTATTGGTGGCCAACAATGAAGAAAGATGTTGCTCAATTGATAGAAAGATGTCATATTTGTTCTCAGGTTAGAGCCGAACACCAGAAACCCTATGGTTCATTACAGCAGTTGAAAATTCCAGAGTGGAAATGGGATCATATTACGATGGATTTTGTAACCAAATTACCTAGATCTCAAAGAGGTAATGATATGATATGGGTAATTGTTGATCGACTAATGAAGAGTGCACACTTTTTAGCAACAAAAGAGACAGCCTCGTTGAGTACTTTGGCAGAATTGTACTTGAAAGAAATAGTTAGTCGACATGGGGTTCCGTTGTCTATCGTATCCGATAGAGATTCTAGATTTGTGTCTAACTTCTGGAACAGCTTGGGAACGAGGGTAAATATGAGTACATCGTATCATCCGCAGACCGACGATCAGAGTGAGCGTACAATACAGACACTAGAGGACATGCTTAGGTCCTGTGTGTTAGAGTACGGTGGTTCGTGGGATATACATCTACATTTGATCGATTTCGCCTACAACAACACTTACCATTCGAGTATTGGTATGTCGCCTTATGAGATGTTGTAAGGTCGCAAATGTAGAACGCCGACTTGTTGATTAGAAGCTGGAGAGAAATAGTTTGCAGGTCCAGAATTAGTTCAGATAACAGCATATAAGGTAGCGATAGCACGTGAAAATTTGAAAGCGGAGCGTGTTAGACAGAAAATGTATGCCGATCCACGTAGACGTCTGGTAAACTTTGAAGTTGGAGATCACGTGTACTTGAAAGTTTCGCCATGGAAGGGAGTTATCAGGTTTGGTAAGCGAAGTAAGTTAGCTCCGAGGTACTTTAGGCAGTTCAAGATTATTCAAAGGGTTAATGATCAGACAGTGGTGTTAGAACTTCGGACAGAGTTGACAGAGATTCATAACACATTCAATGTGTGTTATCTTCGGAAGTGTAAGGTAGATGATGAGACGCAACTGGTTTCATTGGATGCTTTAAGGGTAGACTTGAATCAAAAGTTAGTTGAAGAACCAGTCAGATTGTCGATAGAAAGGTGATAAATTTAAGAAAGAAGGAGCTCCATATGGTGCTTGTTAAGTGGAAGCATAGTTTAGGATCGAACCTTACGTGGGAGACTGAAGAGCTGATGAAGGCTCGTTATCCACATCTATTTGACCATGACAAGATTCCGAGGACGGAATCTTCTTAAGGGGGTGGATTTGTAACATCCTCAGAAAGGGTTTAGATGTAAGACGACTATTTTGCCCTTAGGCATAATTATGTGATTATTTATGCTTTTATTTTATTTAAATATGTAATGTTATTTTATTATTTGGTTAAGACCAGTTTGTGACAATGGTCGCAGAACAGGTTCGTTTATTTAATTTGAACTCCGTTAGGGCAGTCAAATTAAGTATGAAAATTATTAGATAACTTGTAAATACTCGTGTGTGATGGGGTATTGTATTTTAACAATAATATAAGCTTGAGACCTGCTCATTTGTGATGTTTCTTCCAGATTGTTCATTTTCACACACACACTTAAACCAATTCAAGAACCCTAATCTCTTAAATCTCGTGTTTGTATTGAATCCTTGTGTGTAATCTGTTACTAGTGATTTTAGTGTTTGAATCAAGGAAAACTTCAACTGATTTCATGTTCAAATCAGTGGGTTTTGTGTTTTTAATTAGGTTTTGGTTCAAAATGGGCTTTTTGGTCAAATCTTGTGATTTTGGTGTTGTTTTGATGTAATTTGTTGGGGTTTAAGTCTCTTTATGTGTTATAAACGTTTCCTAAACGGATTTTAGTGTCAAAACATGTGGAAATCGAGATTTGGGTGATTTTGGTTCGAAAACCCGTCATTTCTGCTACTGCTCGATGAACACATTGTAGTTTTGCAACCGCACGGGTACATGGTGCAACCCTATAGGTGCATGTGCAACCGTACGGATGTAGTGGTGTTGGTGCAACCGGGCAGTATGTGTGCAACCTTACGGATGCATGATGCAACCGTACGGATGGACTTGCAACCTTACAGACGCATGTGCAACCGTACGGATGTAGATTAGTGATGTAGTATTGTGTAACTTAGCTATTTCCTAGCCGTTTTGCTATCCGCATGACATGATGATCAAGATGTAAATAATGAAAATGCATAAGTGTTAGGTGGACTTTTAGCGGTGCTTTTTGTGACTGATTTACTGTAATGTACTGTTTTGTGTTAACGGAAAGAAACTAACTTGATTTACCTTATGTTCAGGTGATAAGGATAAGGAAGCCGCTCTGTGATAGATTATCTGAGCTTGTTGCTGGTATTCGGTGAGTGGGTCTATCTCCGGATAGAGTTTTACTCTTATGTATGTATATATATATATATATATATATATATATATATATATATATATATATATATATATATATATATATATATATATATATATATATATATCTCCAGTATGATTGCATGTGTAGTTAGATATTGCCATGCTAGTTAGGACGATTGCATGACTGATTATCTGTGATCTTATGTGCGCACTGTTAGTTGGACACCAACCGAGGCGGCAAGGTTGGGAACCCACTGAGGCGGCAAGGTACGGTTTGTGTGAGGTCGACAGTGGTAGCCTAGTCAGGTCACGTTGTTACTGATTGTTTAGTATAGCATAGAAGGACGCATGTGTTGCATCTGGACGGTTATGCAGTGGATTCAGTAAAGCGAACTATCGGTAGACTTTAGCCTGATCAGCTAAGTCGTGTGCTCATACAAGCCGCCGATCCTCATATTGTCAGTTGTTGTTATATGATAGATCAGGACATTAGCATAATTGTGACCCTTACATGTTTAGTTGCTTATGCTTTGTCTGTTAGATAGTATCAATTCACTTAGCAGTTGTGCTAATTCCCCCATATTTCCACCCCTGCAGGTTTAGGTACTGCTGTAGTACGGGTGTTGTAGATAGGTTAGAAGACATGTTTGACTACGAGCTTAACTCTGATGTTTTCTTATCTTGTACCGTTTCACGTAACATCGACGTTGTTTAAGTTGTAATGAATGTTGGATGTTAAACTATGTTTTGTAAATATTAACTAAGGGTGATTTAGTAATTGAATAATTACTTCCACTGTGATTAAAAAAATCAGGGTGTTACAATGCGCGCCCTTATCACCCTCTGCACCATATCGAAAAAATGAAGTCAAGCGTTAATAAACATTGTAAGAAGAAGTGCGCTTACCACACGTCCTCTTCTTCTTCTTCTTCTTGTGGGCCATCTCCCCACTTTTATCTGAATGGTTGTGCTTCTTCTTCTTGTGAGAAGAAGCACCTTGGACAGCCGTATAACCTTGCCCAGAAACATGAGGAACGGGATCCCTAGTATCATGATCGCTGGATTCCACATCTGTGTGTGGAACCCCCTCCTCCTCATGAGGATTGCCGCTCTCGGCCGCATGAGACTCGATGCTAGAAGGAGGAATGCTATCCTCTGCACCGGTAGTAGGGATGGCATCCCCCTCAACTTGAGGTTCCTCGACCTCCTCACCCCATGACAAGCAGTAATCTCATCAATGTCCTCATCCTGGAGCACAGTAAGGACCGGCATTACTGCAAAACCGACACAGTAAAGTTAGCATGCACAGTAAATAAATAATCTACATTACAAATTATAAAGATAACATATTCTGGTCATCGTACCCTGCCCCTTGAATAGCAACACTGGCGATGGTAGGGTAAGTGCATACTTGATCAACATGAAGAATGTCAGTCGCATATGTGCACACTGGGAGCTTTTTCCCTTGCATATATTGAATATATGGTCCCCATCAGGTGTCATGGTTCAAGTCCCTGTTAACACCACCAGAGTGCCACACACGTACATTGGCCCAAGAATTGGGAATGAAAGTGTTGTCAACAAAGAAGAAGGAATTCTTCCACTTCTCGCACATAGCCGCCTTTGTGCACTGGGCAAACCCCACGCACTCTCGAAATCCAAACCAGCCATTGTCATGTGCCTGGTAGGAATAAACATTTCTTAATTGTTCTGCGTATAAAGTAAGTAATGCATGATTAGTTGATAATCAATTGATAAATTTTGTCGATTGAATTTTTGAAATGAGATGATCACACAAATATAAAGTAAATAATCTTGATAAGGAAATCATGGAAATATTTACAGCGGTTGACGGTAGTCACCTAACTTTCACTGAGAATGTACCGAGAAACAATCGTGCAGGAACTCAACAGACGGCTGAGGTCTCCCCTAATACGATTTATACTCTAGTGACGGATTGCCAAGTAAGTCCATAAGGTGAGTTTACTCTGTTAGAATGTATACCAGTTTCTATTTACCTTTACTGCATGGGCCAAAACGCACCAGTAGGTCGGTCAGGTATCCAAAGGGGGGTGTTCTCACTATGAACGGGTTGAAAAGTGCAATTCTGTATTACCGACAATTATTGATTTGAGTGTGTGTCAGCAATGGGAGGAGACTACTTCAACACCTAAGATAAAGGCTACAGTGTGATTCATCTTCAATGAAATAAGTGGTGCATCATCATCAAAATTGTAATTCAATTTCATGTAGTGTTGTTTTTCCATCATGTTTCTAAAAGTTAAGGTGCAACATCAAAAAATCCAAACAAAAAAATAAAAAATAAATGTATATTGGATTCATGCGTATCTACGTTATTTATGTATTTAAATAAAGATGGTGCACCACATCAACAACAAAGAATCAGAGATATAAATTGGAAATCAATGTTCATTCATCCAAAGATTCAAAGTTTGAACGAGCGTGTTGATCAAATGATATGCTGATCCGAACAACTTAAGTTATCTATATCCGAGGGGGAGAAGTGATAGAGTTTCAGATCTAGAGAACTCAAAACATTCTGTCCAAGAAGCTATCATTTAGTAGGACTTCGTTTTTATTATCTGTGGTATGGGTTGTGCCGATTGAACTAGATAGCTGGGGACATTTTATAGAGAGTATTCTGACTTAGAATTCCAACACTCCCAAATACATCATATCATTCCATCATTATAAGCTTTCCGCTCAAGCATGGGGTTTATAGCCACTGGTACCTAAATGCGTTCTTTCATATTATGCAATAAAACTGAGACAAGCAAAGCTTTCTGATTTAAAAGGTATAAGTTTATATCACACCCCCAGTTAGGGCCTGGGCGAAATGTGATTCAATATCATAATACATACCAACATATTATAAAATGAGAACAATAACTATATGAATAAAACCAAATTGCAGCGGAAGGATTAATAATGTCGTTACAAGAATTATAAATTGTTCAAATGCAGAAAAGTAAATATGCGATAAGTCTTGATCCTAGCCAAGTAAGTCATCACATAAGCAGTAGATATAGAGGTCCTGATCATTCAGTACCTGAGACAAACATGCTAAAAGTGTCAACCAAAAAGGTTGAGTGAAATTCATAGGTTTAACAAATATGATTGACCGTTTGTTCTTAGACCACAAGATTTGTTATAAAAGTAGATCACGCAGATCCAAAATTAGTACTGATTCGTGATATTTTAGACTAAACGTTTGTTTTGTTGCCCCGATGATAAGTTGACAGTACCTTATCACCATGTTTAAATCATTATTAAGAAATACAAAGACATCGCGGTCAAATGTATCGGGGACGTTACTCCCGATAGGCCTACCCCCAATAATTAAGAATGCCTTATCCTAAAAGCAATTAAAAAATATCACTGTGGGGTCTTAGTAGCATAAGCTAGTCATAGTACAGTTTAGGTTCGTACTTGTGTCTAAGTTGTTTAAAGTATAAAAGCAGCATGTGTCTCACCCCAGTAAGTATAAAAAGTGCTATAGCAATAAGAGTGGGGCTATGAAAGTCACCTTAGTAATTCGGTGAGTGAAAGTATTCCTTAAAGAGAAAGTATGGATGATCGAAGCACAGAGAAGTCAACCTAAGAATAAGTTGAGAATAGTTTAGATGTTTTGCCCTTTGTTAAGATAAATTTATGAATGTTTAAGTGTAGTTTACTTTACTAAGTTTCCATGTTTAGTAAGTTTCTTATTAAAGAAGGTTTCTCGTTTTAGAAAGGCTTTTCATATTAGACGAACTTCCAATCTAACACTTTCAATTCGAATGGCCTTTTCAGGTCATAGGGTTCTGAGCCACAGGACCCTTTAAATCGGAAGCCCAAACTCTCCGCCTAGACTTTCGAGCGTCCACTCCTCCGAGAAAGATCAAGATCTATACCCGTCTAATATACCCTTCCCATACGTTTTAGGTTTAAAGTTTAAGTTATACTTATAAGTAATAATAGTAGTATTAGATAAGTATGTTAAATTAGTGTAGTAGTAATTAAAGGTACTATTAAAGGTTTAGGGTTTAGTATTTTAATTTATATCTTATATTTATTATACATGTAAGTATACATATATATATATATATATATATATATATATATATATATATATATATATATATATATATATATATATATATATATATATATATATATATATATATATATATAATTTAAATTTAAGTTTTAGATCAATATAAGCATTAATAATTTTCTAATAATGCTCACTAATATTTTATTGACTTCTTATTAGAAGTTAATATGTTTAAAACTTTATAAAAATTTTCTATACATTAATACTAGTTTTTATGCATTAATTATTATTTGCTATTATTGTTTTAATAGCTAAATACCATTAAATAGATAAACATGTTTTAAATCACATCTAATATTTTTCTTAGGATCTACTGATCAATATAAACATAGGAAAATTTTATAATTCATTGTTATGTTGTTTAAGTATTTATTTCAAATTTTTCTCTCGGTTTACAATAATTCATAGTTAATTATGTATAAAATAACAATTTAACTCAAATAAAATATTTTATATTTTTCATGACCTTCCATAAGTGTACTAAACTCAAGAAAATTATTTATATATATATGTTACAGATTTAAATATTTAATTCAAAATTTTCATTATTTCCAATATTAAATAATAAAAAAAATATAATTCGACTTTGAAATTCAACTTTTATAATTTTCACTTGTTTTTTCAAGTATTACAATCTCAAAAAAATTATTTGTATACTTATATTACTGACTTAACTATTTATTTCAAATTTTATTTTGTTTTATGTATATAATCGGAATTAAATACAAATAAATAGTTAATAATTCTAAAAATAATTTTTACATCATTTTTAATTGTTTTCCAACTGTTTTCCTTCAGTACATATAGTTCTCATTATTTAAAAACCTTTTATCTCTATTTATATGTATTTACATATAATTACTGAAACAATGATAAATAGAAAATAAATATATAAAATGATAAATAAACCAAACATTCAGTTCCAGAAATGTTTTTATATCATGTGTGACACTCGAAAATTATTAGATCAGTTATATAAATTAATTTAATATTTATTATACATTTACATGTATTTACCGATAATTTAATAATTCGTTTTTAAATATAAATTAATATAATTTCTGAATATATAAATCATAAAAATAATTTTTATAACCATTATGATACTTTATACTAATTATCTTGTATTTATTTTATTTATTTATAATTAACTTGAATTTAATTTGTATTTAACAATCGGCTAACATAAAAACATAATAAAAACTGAAATAAAATTATAAAAAAAATATAGAGAACTTACAAAAAAAAATTTCTAGAGATTTGAGAGAGAATTCTTCAAGTTTTTGGTGTACAAAATTTGTGAACTAGGTTATGGTATTTATAGTTACAATTTTTGGTAAAGAGAAAATAAAAAAATACAAAAGTTTATATAAAAAAATAACTAGTGTCTTGTAAAAAAAAATTAAAAGTATTTATGGCCAGTCATGCCACCATTTCAAAATATAAATAAATAAAAGTAAAGTTAAAAGTAGGAATAAAATAAATAAAAGTGGATCTAGATCTAGTTTATATATAAAAAAATACTACTTTTAAAAATATATATATATATATATATATATATATATATATATATATATATATATATATATATATATATATATATATATATATTTCATAGTTCTAAAAATGTTAACTAACTAAATTTCTATTTTTATTTAATTATTAAATACGAATTTTGTTAAATATAAATATATATTCGGTATTTATAAAATTATAATTACTAAATGTGGTTTTTATTTAATTAAATTATTACTTTATAATTTTATTAGTTTTATATATGTTACTACATTTATATATACTTGTATTTATTAATTGTATAATATATTAACTAAATACAAAATTAATATAAGTATTTTATATGTAATCATGTTATGACATAAATTTTTTTTTTTTATAAAAATTCTTACGCGTACGTTGTTGAATAAAATTTATTATTCGTTTAACGTTCGTTAATTTCGTATGTATATAACGACCTTTTATTAGTACTTAGAGTTTATTCATTATACTTAAATCTTTTGTTCGGACATTATATAGATGGAAAAATGAGGGTCGTTATAGTACCTCCCCGTTAATGAAAACTTCGTCCCGAAGTTTTAAGTGGAGTTCCCGTCTGCTTCATCAACAGTTGGGAAGAGATGGGGGTATTTTCGTATCATTTGGTCTTTGCGTTCCCAGGTATATTCGGGGCCTCTACGCGAATTCCAACGGACTTTAACAATAGGTATGTTGCTCTTACGAGTCTCTTTGACCTCTTCTTTCATAATCTCTATAGGTTCTTCGGCAAAGTGCATTTGCTCATCAATGCGGATATCATCCAAAGGAATAACAAGAGTATCTTCGGCGAGACACTTTTTCAGATTTGAGACATGAAACACATCATGTACTTGACTTAGTTCAGCTGGAAGTTCTAATCGATATGCAACGGGACCGATTCTTTGAATAACTTTGAAAGGTCCAACATAACGCGGACTGAGTTTACTTCATTTACCGAAGCGGATAACACCTTTCCAAGGAGATACTTTTAACATAACGTTATCTCCAACTTGGAATTCTAACGGTTTTCGGTGAGGGTCGGCATAACTCTTTTGTCGACTACGAGCGGTTTCTAAATGCTTCTTGATTTGCACGATCTTTTCGGAAGTTTCATGAATAAGTTCAGGACCAGTTAATTGTTTGTCCTCGAGTTCATCCCAACACAACGGAGATCTACATTTGCTACCGTATGAAGCTTCGAATGGTGCAGCTTTAATACTAGAGTGATAGCTGTTGTTGTAAGAAAACTCGACTAAAGGTAGGTGTTTATTCCACCCTTTACCGAAATCGATAACACATGCTCGTAGCATATCCTCCAAAGTTTGGATAGTTCGTTCACTTTGACCGTCCGTTTGTGGATGATAAGCTGTACTCACGTCGAGTCGAGTTCCAAGAGACGCTTGCAAGGATTTTCAGAAATTGGAAGTAAATCGACTATCGCGATCCGAGATAATAGAAGTAGGGACACCATGACGAGTAACAATCTCTTTAACATAGAGTCGAGCTAACTTTTCCATTCTGTCAGTCTCTTTGATTGGTATGAAATGTTCAGACTTAGTGAGATGATCAACTATGACCCAAATCGTATCATTGCCATTTGCAGTCTTAGGTAATTTTGTGATAAAGTCCATAGCTATACCATCCCACTTCCACTGTGGAATATCGGGTTGAGTTAGAAGACCAGAAGGCTTTTGGTGCTCGGCTTTGACTTTCGAACAAGTAAGACACTTACTCACATAAGTAGCAATGTCACCTTTCATGTTGGGCCACCAGTAGAACTCTTTCACATCCTGATACATTTTACTAGAACCGGGATGAATAGAATACCTAGTCTTATGTGCTTCATCCAAGACTAGTTCACGGAGATTACCATAACGAGGAACCCAAATTCGATTACCAAAGTATCTTGTACCATTGGACTTAACTTGCAGTTGGTTTTCGAAATTTATAGGTCCTTCTCCTTCGATAAGTGTAGGTTTGATAGCTTCAACTTGAACTTCGCAGATTCGAGAGATGAGATTTGATTTGATCTTAAGATTCAAGGCACGAAAACGCCTAACTTCGTCCTTTCAACTTAGAGCATCGGCAACTACATTTGCCTTTCCCGGATGATACTTTAGTTCACAATCATAATCATTTAACAATTAGAGCCATCGTCTCTGTCTCATGTTTAGCTATTTCTGATTAAAGACATGCTGAAGACTCTTATGGTCGGTGAATATCGTAAACTTAGTACCGTATAGATAATGTCGCCACATCTTCAGAGCGAATACCACAGCACCTAACTCCAAATTGTGTGTGGTGTAAAGAACTTCATGTTTCTTTAATTGTCGGGAGGCATAAGCGATAACCTTCTTGCGTTGCATTAGAACACAACCGAACCCTTGTTTCGAGGCATCGCAGTAGACAACAAAATCATCGGAACCTTCAGGTAAAGATAAGATCGGAGCAGTGGTCAACTTCTCTTTCAGAATCTTAAATGCAGACTCTTGTTCTTCGGACCACTCGAATTTCTTCCCTTTGTGAGTTAACTTGGTGAGAGGCTTTGCAAGAAGAGAAAAATCTTTAATAAATCTTCGGTAGTAACCGGCAAGTCCCAAAAATTGGCGAATATGCTTCGCAGTCTTTGGCACTTCCCAATTCTGAACAGCGGTGATTTTAGCGGGATCAACATGTATTCCATTACTATCTACAACATGTCCAAGGAATTGTATGGTTCTAAGCCAAAACTCACACTTAGAAAATTTTGCGTAGAGTTTTTCTTTTCTTAAGAGTTCAAGAATCAATCGTAAATGTTGCTCATGTTCTTTCTCGCTTTTAGAATAGATCAAGATGTCGTCGATGAAAACAATAACGAATTTATCAAGGTAAGGCTTCCAAACACGGTTCATAAGATCCATAAATACGGCTGGAGCATTGGTTAAACCGAAAGGCATAACACAAAATTCGTAATGTCCGTATCGGGTGCGGAATGCAGTCTTAGGAATGTCGGACTCCTTGACTCTGAGCTGGTGATAACCGGATCTTAAATCAATCTTAGAATAAACGCTTGACCCTTGAAGTTGGTCGAATAGATCATCAATGCGAGGTAACGGGTAACGGTTCTTTATGGTAAGCTTGTTGAGTTCTCGGTAATCAATACACATTCTCAACGTACCATCCTTCTTTTTGACAAATAAGATAGGAGCTCTCCACGGGGATGAACTTGGACGAATAAAACCTAGATCCAAAAGTTCTTGGAGTTGGTTAGAAAGTTCCTTCATTTCGGAAGGTGCTAAACGATACGGTGCTTTAGCAATGGGTGCAGCACCTGGAGATAAATCGATTTGAAATTCAACTTGACGAGGCGGTGGAAGACCAGGGAGATTTTCGGGAAACACATCGGGAAAATCTTTAACAACCGGGACATTTTCAATACGCGTTTCTTCGGATTCGATCATTTTAACGTGAGCTAGTATGGCGGAGTAACCTTTCACAAGGTACTTACGGGCTTTAAGACATGAGATGATATTAAGATTGGAACAACTTCGTTCGCCTTGGATAATAAGAGTTTCTCCACTTCCTAACGAAATTTGAACGGTCTTATCGAAACACATGATGGCTGCTCTCAATGGACCTAACCAATCCATTCCAACCACTACATCGAAACTACCTAGTTCGACCGGCAAAAGGTCTATCTTGAATTCCTTATCGGCTAGAATTAGGTTGCAGTTTTTATATATTTTATCAACTTTCATTAACTTCCCATTAGCCACTTCTACTAATCGTCTGGTTTTTAGGGTTTGGGGCTTTTCAGTAAAAAGGGTGCAAAACTCATTTGACACATAACTCTTATCGGCTCCCGTATCAAATAAAATAGTGGCATAACAATTATTGACGAGGTACGTACCGGTAATGACCTCATCCTCATCACGGGCTTCTGCAGCAGTAATCACAAAAGCACGACCTTTGGCAGTAGCATTTGCTCCAGTAGCTGGAGTATCTTTCTTCTTTGGACAATTTGGGCTAATATGCCCCTTTTCACCACAAGTATAGCATGTTGGAGGAGCTCTAGCCTGAAAAATGGCTCTATTCTGAGGTAGGGTTCTACAAGTCTTTGCAGCATGGCCTATCTTCTTACATATTGTACACACAGCAGTGCACTTTCTCGGATGATGCCTTTCACATTTAGAACAAAACGGACTAGTACCCTGATAACCGGGTCTCGTACCATTTGCCGGTTTCTTGTTAACATTTTGAGCTGAACCCTGAGATGGTTCAAATTTCCTCTTATTGTCACCGTTTTTAACTTCGACTTGTTTATTAGCCGAAACTCTCCTACGTTTAGCCATCATTAAACTCTGTGCCATGTGGATCACAGCATCCACAGTAACCTTCTCGGCAGAAATCACATTCCCTTGAACATCCTCGGGTAGACCCTCGATATACCGCTCTATCCTGCGGGCTTCAGTTGGGAACATTTCGGGACATAAGGTAGAAAGCTCCAAAAAATGATTGGTATAGCTTTCGATATCGGTTCCTTTAACTCTGAGTTCCCAGTACTCAGCTTCGAGCTTTTGGACTTGACTTCTTGGGCAAAACTTAGTGATCATCATGCCTTTGAGTTCATCCCATGGGGTAGCATTAGCATTATCTATTCCCACAGATTTGGCATGAGCAGTCCACCATGTCATAGCATTGCCAGTGAGTGAACTTGTGGAAAACTTCACTCGATCATTATCTCCGCAGTTACAGATACGGAAGATTGATTCTAGCTTTTCAAACCATCGGACCAGTTCTACGGCTTCTTCTTTTCCACTAAAAGTGGGTGGGTTACAGTTCTTAAAATCTTTATAGGAGCAAGTTTTAGAAGGAACATTATGATTGTTGTTGTTATTGTTATTGCCTTGGGCGGCCGCTAGCAGCAATTGAAATTGCTCAGTAGAAAGAGTGACATTTGGTATAAGATTGTTGTTGTTGTTGTTGTTGCCACGAGTTGAGTGAGCCATTGATCTTCAATACATAAATACATTATTAGTTGAAGAATCAAGATGTTATAAGTTTACAATCATGATTTATAATGTTTGCACAACACACATAGGTGAATAAGACAATATGCTTAAATAAACACTTAACATTATTGGAAACGTGGCATTATATAAGCCTTTATTACACGAGTTTGGAATGGAAAAAGTTTAGGCATAAGCCTTTACATAGATGGGTAAATGGAAAATAGGAAAACAAAAGATAGGTTTTAGTTCTTCTTTTTCTCGTTCTCAGCTTCCTTCATAAATTTCTCTATCTTTTCATTTTTCTCCCTTTGTTTCTCGTGGAGGTATTCAAAATTATCGTAGAGGTTAGTGATGCGGCTGTTGACAAAGTTGTTGTTGAAATCCTTGATAGCCAGTTGATGATTGATTCGGTTTTTCTCTATTTTCATCTTAGACTCAACTAGTTCTTGGAGGTAGGCAAGAGATTGCTTTCCCCAACGGGTATTCCATTCTTCCTCAGTCTTCACTTTCATTACTGTCTCCATTACTTTTTCCATGTTATTTTTCACAAGTTTTTCTAGTTTTTCAGTTTGAGAGTCGAAGGACTCTTTGATGATTTCTTTCAAGATTGTGTTTTCTTTTTCTAGGTTGTTTAGACGCATTTCTATCCGAGCAACATGGCGCCTACTATACTCTTTATTCTTATCACAACTTCGCTGAAGGTTAAGGAGGTTACTCTTCACCATCACGTGCTCAATGTTATTACAAAATAATGGACCGGCTTCTCTAGTGGCGGCGGGTTCGGGTTGTTTTCTCTTTCGAGATGAGTTTTCAGATGATTCTTTAATAGGCTCTTCTTCAGGCTCATAATCTGAGAAGTCACTGTCATGGTTAGGGAGGTCTTGATGAGCATTCCATTCGGGAGTATTCATCGGTTGATGAGAGTCAGAGTCAGCAGAATTGGCAGGATGTTTTCCTTTGCTTTCATTTCTCGGGGTTGGATAATATTCGGGAGACCCACGCGAGTTGTAACGAGTGTTTGGGCTATAGTTCATTGGTGGTGAAGGAGGACTATAAAGTGGGCTTCGAACTGATTTTTCGGTAGAAGATCCTTCAGTATCTTCCTCAGCTGGTTTGAAAAGAGTCATTTTGTTTATTTGATGATAGCTTGACATCCTAACATTAAGATAGAGATTTTGATTAGATTTTTAAGCTAGGATTGTAAAGAATGAGAAGTAGGGTTGAACTCTTTGCTTTAACATTCTAAGGTAATCCTAAGTGCTTTAAAGTCTAAGGCAGGAAAGGTTATAGTTTCCTAGATCGCTAAGGTACCCTAGCTAACAAGTAAGGCACACATAAAATGCAATCCTGGTTCTCTATAATAGCCTGGTTATGCTCTGATACCAATCTATCACACCCCCAGTTAGGGCCTGGGCGAAATGTGATTCAATATCATAATACATACCAACATATTATAAAATGAGAACAATAACTATATGAATAAAACCAAATTGCAGCGGAAGGATTAATAATGTCGTTACAAGAATTATAAATTGTTCAAATGCAGAAAAGTAAATATGCGATAAGTCTTGATCCTAGCCAAGTAAGTCATCACATAAGCAGTAGATATAGAGGTCCTGATCATTCAGTACCTGAGACAAACATGCTAAAAGTGTCAACCAAAAAGGTTGAGTGAAATTCATAGGTTTAACAAATATGATTGACCGTTTGTTCTTAGACCACAAGATTTGTTATAAAAGTAGATCACGCAGATCCAAAATTAGTACTGATTCGTGATATTTTAGACTAAACGTTTGTTTTGTTGCCCCGATGATAAGTTGACAGTACCTTATCACCATATTTAAATCATTATTAAGAAATACAAAGACATCGCGGTCAAATGTATCGGGGACGTTACTCCCGATAGGCCTACCCCCAATAATTAAGAATGCCTTATCCTGAAAGCAATTAAAAAATATCACTGTGGGGTCTTAGTAGCATAAGCTAGTCATAGTACAGTTTAGGTTCGTACTTGTGTCTAAGTTGTTTAAAGTATAAAAGCAGCATGTGTCTCACCCCAGTAAGTATAAAAAGTGCTATAGCAATAAGAGTGGGGCTATGAAAGTCACCTTAGTAATTCGGTGAGTGAAAGTATTCCTTAAAGAGAAAGTATGGATGATCGAAGCACAGAGAAGTCAACCTAAGAATAAGTTGAGAATAGTTTAGATGTTTTGCCCTTTGTTAAGATAAATTTATGAATGTTTAACTGTAGTTTCCTTTACTAAGTTTCCATGTTTAGTAAGTTTCTTATTAAAGAAGGTTTCTCGTTTTGGAAAGGCTTTTCATATTAGACGAACTTCCAATCTAACACTTTCAATTCGAATGGCCTTTTCAGGTCATAGGGTTCTGAGCCACAGGACCCTTTAAATCAGAAGCCCAAACTCTCCGCCTAGACTTTCGAGCGTCCACTCCTCCGAGAAAGATCAAGATCTATACCCGTCTAATATACCCTTCCCATACGTTTTAGGTTTAAAGTTTAAGTTATACTTATAAGTAATAATAGTAGTATTAGATAAGTATGTTAAATTAGTGTAGTAGTAATTAAAGGTAGTATTAAAGGTTTAGGGTTTAGTATTTTAATTTATATCTTATATTTATTATACATGTAAGGATACATATATATATATATATATATATATA
Organism: Rutidosis leptorrhynchoides; assembly: GCF_046630445.1. Taxonomy (NCBI): domain Eukaryota; kingdom Viridiplantae; phylum Streptophyta; class Magnoliopsida; order Asterales; family Asteraceae; genus Rutidosis; species Rutidosis leptorrhynchoides. The sequence goes on along the minus strand of NC_092343.1, from coordinate 136,534,669 downwards.
TATATATATATATATATATATATATATATATATATATATATATATATATATATATATATATAATTTAAATTTAAGTTTTAGATCAATATAAGCATTAATAATTGTCTAATAATGCTCACTAATATTTTATTGACTTCTTATTAGAAGGTAATATGTTTAAAACTTTATAAAAATTTTCTATACATTAATACTAGTTTTTATGCATTAATTATTATTTGCTATTATTGTTTTAATAGCTAAATACAATTAAATAGATAAACATGTTTTAAATCACATCTAATATTTTTCTTAGGATCTACTGATCAATATAAACATAGGAAAATTTTATAATTCATTGTTATGTTGTTTAAGTATTTATTTCAAATTTTGCTCTCGGTTTACAATAATTCATTGTTAATTATGTATAAAATACCAATTTAACTCAAATAAAATATTTTATATTTTTCGTGACCTTCCATAAGTGTACTAAACTCAAGAAAATTATTTATATATATATGTTACAGATTTAAATATTTAATTCGAAATTTTCATTATTTCCAATATTAAATAATAAAAAATATATAATTCGACTTTGAAATTCAACTTTTATAATTTTTGCTTGTTTGTTCAAGTATTACAATCTCAGAAAAATTATTTGTAAACTTATGTTACTGACTTAACTATTTATTTCAAATTTTATTTTGTTTTATGTATATAATCGGAATTAAATATAAATAAATAGTTAATAATTTTAAAAATAATTTTTACATCGTTTTTAATTGTTTTCCAACTGTTTTCCTTCAGTACATATAGTTCTCATTATTTAAAAACCTTTTATCTCTATTTATATGTATTTACATATAATTACTGAAACAATGATAAATAGAAAATAAATATATAAAATGATAAATAAACCAAACATTCAGTTCCAGAAATGTTTTTATATCATGTGTGACACTCGAAAATTATTAGATCAGTTATATAAATTCATTTAATATTTATTATGCATTTACATGTATTTACCGATAATTTAATAATTCGTTTTTAAATATAAATTAATATAATTTCTGAATATATAAATCATAAAAATAATTTTTATAACCATTATGATACTTTATACTAATTATCTTGTATTTATTTTATTTATTTATAATTAACTTGAATTTAATTTGTATTTAACAATCGGCTAACATAAAAACATAATAAAAACTGAAATAAAATTATAAAAAAAATATAGAGAACTTACAAAAAAAAATTTCTAGAGATTTGAGAGAGAATTCTTCAAGTTTTTGGTGTACAAAATTTGTGAACTAGGCTATGGTATTTATAGTTACAATTTTTGGTAAAGAGAAAATAAAAAAATACGAAAGTTTATATAAAAAATAACTAGTGTCTTGTAAAAAAAATTAAAAGTATTTATGGCCAGTCATGCCACCATTTCAAAATATAAATAAATAAAAGTAAAGTTAAATGTAGGAATAAAATAAATAAAAGTGGATCTAGATCTAGTTTATATATAAAAAATACTACTTTTAAAAAAATATATATATATATATATTTCATAGTTCTAAAAATGTTAACTAACTAAATTTCTATTTTTATTTAATTATTAAATATGAATTTTGATAAATATAAATATATATTCGGTATTTATAAAATTATAATTACTAAATGTGGTTTTTATTTAATTAAATTATTACTTTATAATTTTATTAGTTTTATATATGTTACTACATTTATATATACTTGTATTTATTAATTGTATAATATATTAACTAAATACAAAATTAATATAAGTATTTTATATGTAATCATGTTATGACATAAATAATTTTTTTTATAAAAATTCTTACGCGTACGTTGTTGAATAAAATTTATTATTCGTTTAACGTTCGTTAATTTCGTATGTATATAACGACCTTTTATTAGTACTTAGAGTTTATTCATTATACTTAAATCTTTTGTTCGGGCATTATATAGATGGAAAAATGAGGGTCATTATAGTTTAAGGTAGAAGTTCATGGCTGCTAGGGTTACTAGAAACACCGTGAGAACATTCATGTTCGATTAAATCGAAAGTACATCGAGGTCATAGCGGACAACTTCAATAATTTGTACTTAATTGACTACCTAAAAAATATGTGCGATCTCAAATCAGGACTGAGTCTATGATTTAAGCAGACATAGTAATATGTTCAAGTAATTAAATGCTAAAGTGATCTTCAAAAAGTCAGAAAGGAAAATCTGACGAGTTTATTGATTATCAAAGACTAAAAGCGAGGGTACTTAAAATCAGAACAAAAAGGTTTGTAATAAAAGGAATTAACAATGTTGAAACTACTAATTAAGGTTCAGTTCTTATCCTAGAAAAATTAATTAACCTTCTCACAAAAATATGTGTTTATGTTTTGATATCTACTGTACCTGTTCTTGATTATGTAATATAAATAGCGAGTTGGTTAGTTCTCATATTTATGCTTGTAATGTTCACTATGCGGATAGTTTATACTTTCATTTTACCATGTTGTATATGTTTGCATTTGCATATAGATAGAATGCATCTTAATATGAAAAATACAAGAAGATTTTATTGTGTTTTAGCATTTTTGCATGTTACATACTGTAAAGTATTGCATAACAGTCGGTGGTTACTTCTTAAACTCTGTATGTGTGGACTAGGGGGAGATAGTAAGTATGAAAGATCCGAAATAAACGTAAAAGTCAATGACCGGGTATTAGAAGGTTGAGTTGAAATTGGCGTTTAACAACAATGATAAAGTTGAGTTGAAATTATGAGTAATGGCTTGTCTTGGATTAGAAGGTTGAGTTGAAATTGGCGTTTAACAACAGCGAGAAAGCTTTGACTTAAATTTTATAATTTTAATCTTGGGCTGTGCATCCGTACGGTTAAACAATGCAACCGCACGGATACACCATCTAACCACACGGTTACAATTAGGTTAAGGGTCTTTGAACTTAAGGTGCACCCGTATGGGTACAACTTGCACCCGCACGGTTGCAGATTTTATGGGCCGGTTACACACCTGCAACCGCACGGTTGCAGGGTGGGTATAAATACCTAAAGTTAGATTCGGGTATTCTTATGCTTTCATAATATTCAAGTTTAAAATTCATCCAAAATTAAGAAGTGCTAAAGGGAGGTTTTGCTGTTATTTTTCATACTCTACTTGCAATTGTGATCATTTTCGTTTATACGAGGTATCAAATCGACAACTATGCTTCAACTTTTGATTGTTTTAAGTTTTATTTGAACTCAAATCAATGCACTTAGATTCTGTGTGTTTAGACTCAAATTGTTGATCAAAACATGTTAGTCCAAATTTTTAGATGCTTAACCAGTCGATAATTTGATGATCAAAACTAGTTTGTGTGGATTTGGGTTTTTAAAACCCTAATAGACCCAATGAACACAACCGTACGGTTGCACCCTACAACCGCATGGTGAAACACGCAACCGAGTTATGTTTATGTGCAACCGCACGGTTACACACGGAAAGGTCCTGCACGGTTACAACTACAACCGTGTAAAACCATTATGCAACGGTACGGATGCACCTCAGAAACCCTAATTTTGAGTTTGTGTTTTTTTAATGCTTGTGTTTGCGATATTATGCGTACTTTTTAGTTTAAAGATGTCAGGAACTCCTGCTTCTACTGTTCCAACTGCTGAGGGTACCGGCTCTGGTTCCGGGTAGACCACGTGCTGAGAAGAGGTCTAAGCCGAAGCATGTTACTAAGTCTAGATCCAAGAAAGCTGCTGAACACAATAATGAGCTTCAGGTTGGCGGCAACTACAACATGCTGGCTAATTTGAACAAATCTGAGTATCTGACTGATTATCATGGGATTATGGAATTTCCAGAAAGGTCCCGAATCTACAAGGCTATCTCATACGATGTGCCTTCTTACATCTCACACCAGCATAAATTCTGGATACACGGTAATCTTTCTAAGACGATGGAAGGTGATCGTCGAGTTGATGTGATCAATAGTAAGGTGCAAGGGAGGCCCATTGTTGTTACTGAAGGGCATATCAGGAGCTTGTGGAACTTCAACGACTCGAATGAGATGAGAAGTAGGTTGAATATGGGTTTAGTTAAGGGTTGTTTCCAACGATGCAAGTATACGGGAGACATTACTAAGTCAAAGTGCTGAAGTCGGGATTTTGTCCGACGTTTCGATATTTGGCTTATGTTATCATGCACTGTTTGAGCACAAGGACGGAAGGACACGACGAACTGCTGATGATATATGGAAAACTTTAGCTTGGAAGATGAAGTTGAGGTTAGTGAAAGTGGAAATATTTTGTTGTCTTTGAAACGGAGATCGGTTGCTGATGATGAACCGATAAGAGGGAGAATGAAGAGGACAAGGTTCAATGTTAAGAAAAGGACAGATGTGTCTTCATCCGATGTTGCTGCTCCTAATACTCAATCATCTACACCGAGACCTGAGGTTCAACAAACTCGAACTTCACAAGAACCTCTAGTACAACCAACTCAACAGCAGACTCAACAAGCTCTACCACCATTGGTTGCAACTACTCAGGCTGGTAGCTTGACGACTCTTTCTATTCCTCAGCTGAACAATCCTGAGCCTTCAGGCTACTGTGCTGATCCTGGTGAATAAGTATGAGAAGATTAAGTCTAAGAACAAGGAGAAGAATAAGGTGGTTGGTGAATTGGAAGCTAAGGTGAATAATTTGACCAGTGAACTTGAGAAGTCTAAGAAGGAGGCTGCTGATCTCAAAAAACTCTTCGAGCAATAGGCTAAGAGGATAAGACGCTTGGATCGCAATAGGCTAAGAATAGGTTGGAGGCAGATCCTGAAAAATGGTACCATTCGTCAAAAGCCTGAGCATATTGGTGATGATCTGGTCTCAACCAAAAACGAATCCTCCTCGGACTCGTCTTCCAATGGTCCTGAGAATGTAAGTCAAATTCAGGAGGTACATTTTCTTAAACCTCTATCTATTGATATTCATAAGTTAACGTATTTTCTGGACAATCAAGGTACAATGATCAGCTCGCTTAACAATGATGTCGAAGAGGGAGAAATTGTACATACAATGAGTGATGAGGGGATTGCTAGGATATTTGGTATAGAAGTTGAACAGTTGATTGCTTGTGAGAAAACACTGAATACAGCTGGTACACGTGCGAATAGACATACAGGTGATGATAGTGCTGAGGAAGTCATCATTGAAGATGCTTCTGATGATGAAGAGTCTGTGAATGAGGCTAAAGAGGAAGACTTACCAGAATTTGCTGATCTATTTAAACAACAAAGTGATGATGTTTTGAATCGAAAGGTTAATGAGAAGCGCACTGCTGAGGAGGGTGAGTCTTCGGGTGTAAATACGAATGGTGAGAATATCGATACGATGAATAAGCAAAAGAATCAAGAATGGAGGGAATATCAGAAAACTACTACTAAGTCTTGGTTTAAGAAGATACCGTTAGAGCCTAAATGCAAGTTGTATTATGATAGAATGGGAAAGGTTACTGGTGGTAAGATTCTCAGCTGAGCATATCTCAAGGATCTTAATTGTTTTGCGGTGAGAAGAGAGAACGGTGTTGACTACTTCAAACATGTTGTTGATCTCAAAACTCTACCGTACTTTGAGATGATGGAACTTGCACGCTTACCGTTATTGTACTGGGAAACAGATGGTTGGGGTGAGTGGATGCAATTTAAAATTAAGAGAGAATTTAAGTATGGTTGGTCAGTGTTGGCTCCGCAGTTTCCGAAGACATCATATCGTATCGACAAAGAAACTGGAAGGAGAGTTAAAGTAGTTAAGTATAAACGTGCAAAGACGATGAAGTTTGCTCCGGTTCGTAAGATGCCACAAAACTTTGGTAAAAGATTCAAGTGGTGGTACTATGACGAGCGAACTTAGAAGGCAGTGATACTGTTGGAATCTGGTGATAATATGGACCAGAATATGATTATCGATCCGAGGTGGATCAAGAATTTATGCAGAGCGGATATCAAGGTGTTGCGACGACACCCAATCTTTCATGAGTTGCTGAACATGGAATAGGGCATTCAGTTCAACAGGGATGTTCACATTTGTTATGCATATGATCTTTTCACCTAATGTTTTTCTTTTGATTATAAAATTTTGAACTTTGGACTTGAACGTTTCTTTTATTTTCGATTTGGTTGTAATAACGTGACATAAACGTGTGAAATATTTGTTATTTGATTCGATTGAATGCGTGTTTGTTTAACTAATGTAGGTAAATGTTGATTTTATGTGTTAAATAATGAACTGGGTCCTAGGGGGAGTTTGTTGGTGCATAACGTTAGTCCCAAGTTCATTATAATATGAAGTGTGTAATAGTATAAGAGTTGTTATACGTTTAAGGTTTAATTTACACACGGAGTGCAACCGCACGGATGCCAAATGCATCCGTACGGGTCCAACGGGCAACCGCATGGTTGCATCCTGCAACAGCTCGGTTGCACGTGCTGTTAGTATATAATGTTCAATTCGGGTTCATTGTTAGGGTTACGAACTCTAAACCGTTCTAAGCATTGTATCTGATTTCCTAATCCTCTAGCACTCTTGTGGGTTGATCAAAAATCATCCTAAAGTCTCTTATATCGCTAAGATCATTGTTTTGATTAATTGTATTGATATAAAACTCAATATCGAGTTATTCCATAAAAAAACACTTTGGAACTTATCATGTCAAATTCACCTTAAACACATGTACTTGATGTTTGTTTTTATGCAACATTTTATAATGTGATTAGTTGACTTTCTAGTCATCACTATAAATACAAGAAGAAAGAAAGAAAGAAAATTGAATGTCAAAAATTACAAAAGGCTTTTTCACTAACTACCTGCAATAGTACAATAAGCCTTTTTTTTTTTTTTTTTTTAACGGCAAATGATCACGATCGTTTTTATTAAAAAGAAAAAGAAAATCTCTAGCAAGAAACTAGAGGAACAAAAAAGTAAATTACATATGGCCAATTATTCCAATTCCTTCAATAGTACAATAGCTTTTTGCTTGTTGATTAAAAATAGATACTCAAAAGTTCTTCGTGAGTCTATCAAAGAAAACCTCAACTTTTATGTTAAGTGTGAGTTGTATAACTGCATTGTAAAGGAAAGTTTATGTCATGAGAACTAGCCACCAACTTAGAAAAATAAAATGATATATTTAGGTGTTAAGAACGTTTAGATTGCTTAATAAAGAACGTTTGGATCACATCAGATAAATAGATGCCTAAAATATGGCTACGTTGTTTTATTCGAGCGCCTCATAGATACGAATGTATAGAGATTGTCACTAAGATCCCGATTCAGACAACTCGGTATCCACTAATTCATGGATATGCTTGACTTATTTAGACTCAACAAAAGCATAAATGGATCCTATGATCATAAGGCTAGCTAGCCGATGCTTTTGCGACATGAAGGACCTCCGCGAAAAGACCGAAAACCCTCTCGATATTATCAGCCAATGCATATTTAACCGGGATACCACTTAACTCGATCCAAATAAACCGAGAAAACTATATGCGTTCGAAGCAAGAGATGAAATTAGCACCAATTCAACCTCTTTCGGAATGGCTGCCATGGCGTTAGACTAAATTTCTTCATCTGGACAAACACACACAATTTTACATGCATGTATGATTAAGGCTTTACGTTTCAATAGAAACCGAGTTAAATTGAGCTCCGAAAAAGGGGTTTTATCAACCAAGGTAATGGTAAATTTGAGACTCTTATGTTAGGATTAATTAGTTTTAATAATCATAAGTTTTAGTTGGGATAAAATAAGTGTTAGTTATTATTATCATTATTATTATCAATAATACTAAGTCCCATGAACAATTACTATTCACAGGGTTAATTTTGTCGTTTTAGTTAACAGGGTAGTTTTATCCTTTTTACAACACAATCTACACCACCTCTATACTAATGCTGAAACACTACATTTTTACATTTCACTTTTTGGGTCATGCAACCAACACTATATGTCTATATACTAGCCACCGTCCACCACCACAACCTACCTCCTCCGGCCACTACCACCGTCGACCTCACCACCACCATCTCCGGGGTGACCACCACCGTCAATGTCTGTCGATCACCACCGTGTATCTCATCACCACCCACCTCCGGCGAAACCACCGCCGCCACCACCGTCATAACTGTCAATCTACGTCCACCACCTTCACAACTTTCAATCTACATCTACCGCCGCTATTTGATGGACAACTCCATCAAGTACGACCGTGAACCTCAGTTTGCCGAGCACCAAAACCGTCAATTTGTCCATCACCACCAACGACCTTCATACATCCACCATCACCAACAACCTCCACCACCACCACCATATACCTTCCTCCATCCACCACCATCATTATTCATTAACCTCAGTCAACCACCACAACTAACCTCATCGTTATAATTGTTGGATGGCTTGAGGCATCGGAATGATGAGCAGAGTTATAGTAAAGAGAAAAAGAAATTAGATTGTTGTTTTGAAGAAAACTAGTTTAAGACCCGTGAATTTGCGGGATCGTGTAAGAAAATTTGTTGCAAGTTCACATTTTCAAAATATATTTTCAACATTCATAAAGCAAATCTGATACCACATGAGACACAAAACAAAATGTATATTTGAGTTTGAGCATAGAATTATGGTTTTAACATTAAAAATTACAAAATGATATAGAGCATCAGGTAGTATTTGACTACAAGTTGTTTCAAAATAACGCCCAACTCTACTTCCGTTCTTTTAACAACTGTATCTAATAATCTAAAACTAGTGTTCGAACCCTCGCTTCGCGCCGGGGTTCGGTTTTCAATGTATTATATTGCGTTTAGTTTGTAAAATTATTTTGTGGCTAACGATGATATCGTTGAAGCGCAACTCGAGTCGAACTAAAAGGTATAATCCGTGAAAGATTTAAATGTTATTTTAAATTAACAATATATGTACATCTCCGCGTTTCACTATGGAATTGTCGACTTTTAAAAATTTAACGCAAAATCGACGTGTATGAAAAGTACCTCAAATATTTAGCGTTTTTTAAAAAGCGTCTGATTTGCGTATAGTTAGTGACAGTGTGCTCCTAAAATTGTTTCGAGTTTAACGATGGTTTCAGAAAAATTTAACTCGGTGCGAGCGAGAAGATATGGCCCGTTGAATATTTGGGTGTAGTTTTTTTAAATTTTTTTATGAAAATGAGTATTTGACACTTTACTCCCTGTTTGGGGGTCGATTTTAATATCTGAACAAACTATGAGGGTTTTTTTTAAAAAAAAAAAAATGGTGGAAAAGGGGGGGAAAAGTGAAAGAACGAAAGCACCACTGGCGACTATTATTTATTTTTGTCTATTAGGTAGTATATAAAGTATGTAATCGATTTATAACGAATGAGGAGTTTAATGGTTAAAGTAAAAAATGTTAAAAGTTTGTGATAAGTTTGTAAAAACCATAAAGTTAGATATTATATATTTGTTTGGGGCTAAAATGTAAGTAAGTAAAAGAGTGGGGTGGTTTGTGAAAGTTGTGGGTTACTATTCAGTTGGCCTTTGCCTTTTAGATATAAGGTATAATTACTATAACCCATTTGAGTGCTATTGATAAATAATAGAACCCAAATGAACCCATTGATAAGTTCATGAACCAATAGTTACATTGAGAGCTACCACCACAACACAAATAACCCATTAGAGCGTTTGACCTGATTTCAGTGTGTTTGTCGATTTAAATAACTTGCTGGATATCTGCACGAAACAGGTAACTAAATTCCAAAAGAGACATTAGTAAAGTTATAAGTACATTAATTAAAAAAAGTAAGGAAAACTTTCGTATATTTACAATGAATTTAAGACTTCATTGCAAAATTCGAAGTATCATAAGTTTGTAACCATGTTATAAGCATTAGTAATGTATAGGAGTCTAAAAAGAGAAAAGGGTGGTTGTGGGTCAACTAATCTCTTTTTATTAATGGCCCGTAGTTAAACTTGCCAGATGTTCAAGTAGTTTATTTGCCGCTTTAGAGAAATGTGAAATTGAAAAAAGAACAAAGTGAGTGAGGCAGAGGAGGAGGTGAGGGCGCTTCTAGATTAAGCTAAAATACACTGCTAACCACTAAAAGCTATGGTTAGCAGTTGGGTTAATTCGTCCAAGCATGTCATTCACGAGTTGTACTTTAATGTCATTTTAGTCTAACTTTTTATTCCAGATTCAGCTAAAAATACACTACAAACTCCATGTACAATGTTCCTTTTTCTAGTTAGTTGGATTGTTTTCCTAAGAATTTGATCAATAATGATATTAGACAAAAAAGATTACTAAAAGAGATAAGTTTAACAGACTTTGTATACCTGGACGAATTTGCTCAAAAGCTTCAGAATAGCATCCAAGAACTTCATTTTAAAGATATACCATTCTTCAATATATTATATACCAAAAACCAAGTTGCCCTTTCTCATAAATTTGACATCTAACATGTCAAATTAGTAACCTCGTGAAGTTGGTTACACCTGGATATTTGGATATTCTGTCAGAATGTCAAAATGGGCTACATTGGTGAAAGTGACCTTAAAAGATTTGAAATACCTACAACCTATTTAACCACTTTTTTTCATAGCTAAAGCATATAACTTATTCAGTATTTAGTTAGATCACGAGTACACAGATGCTTTGGACCAAGCAAAAACATCATAAACAGAAAATGGTAAAGCAAAATCTTGGACACCATAGATGTCAAATCATGAATCTAAGAAAGAAACACTACACTAAATGTACAAATCGCAAGTCAATTAAACCCACAATTAATACGTCAAATGTAAATCATAAAAAGCATGCATTCATGTTTTGATATAACGATTATTCATCCTTTGAATCGTGAGGTAATAAAGGATTAAAGAAGAGTTTTGATAAAAGTAAATAATGGAAGAGATCGTAAATTTAACTTCCACACAGAACAAAAATAACATACCATATGTTGATTTTGAGCTTCTAATTCCAACGACATGTCTATTGGCTTCAAGCGCGGATTAGATATTAAGAAAGAAATAGTAAAAAATCCATAGTATAAATATTACCTCAATAATAACCTATCAGCTTCGTATTGAAAAATCAGATAAGCGGTGATGAACAGGTTGTGACACGCCGCTGTGAAATCCATATAAACAAAATCAATTACAAAACCCTAATAAACTAAATATTATTTACAAAAACCGAGTTAAAATAAACAAAATAATATATTCAATCGTGAAGAACACGTAAAAAGTAAATTACCAAATGTATAGAAATGGTCTCTCATGCACACTAATGATCCCATTCTTCTAAATCACTTATCGCCAAAACAGAGTTTGAGGCAACAGTGCTACGATTAGGCAAGTGTAAATCACGATATTTTCACCAAAAAACTCTAAAACAACAGTCAGAAGGGCTGCAATCGGGCAAGTGTAAAAATGCAATAAGGCGCACATATGGGGTACGATTATTGTGCATTAGGGTTGCAACGCACACGCCAAATCATTTAACTCGCTTAATAATTGTCATATATACATATAAATAAAAACTTTGCTACTCAAATGTAAAAAAAATACCTGGAAATACTAATTCATAAGACTCTTAATAATCAAGTTAAAAATATATCCAAACACCTCTTAAACTGATGCATACATAGCATAAACTCGAGTTATACTATCAATTCAAGAAATATTCTTTGAATTTTGCATGTTAAAATTTCTCAACTAAAGGATTAAATGTAGTAATGTGGATGGATTTCCTTTCAAATTTTAACTCAGTGTTTACCCAGAGCAATTGTGTTGGTATAATTTGATAAAGTTACCAACTTTTGACTCAAACTGAAAAACCAGAACAAATATATATATTAGAAACTGCACTACTCTGAAGGGGCTCTAGTTATCGAGTCAACAGCAAGCGTCGATTTATTGGCGACTTGACTGATTCTTAGAGCCTAAATGAAATTTCAGGCATGATTTAAAACCCATGGAAATTTGATTTTACCATTTTCATGGGGTCTCAATTTTATTTTTTATTTTATTTTATTTTTTAAAAAACTTTTTCCTACTTATTGGCCGGAGGTCCACTCGGAAGCAATCTCTCTATCAGTCGAATAAAGAGAGGGATGATTTTCTCTACTTTTGAGTGTTTTCACTCTAGGTGGAGAAATGACTTGACTTTATTCTCGGATAGGGGAAGGATTGTCTACATCTCACCTCCCCCATACACCACTTATGTGGTATTGGGTTTTGTTGTTGTTGTTGTGCACTACTCTGAAGCTGGTGGAAATGAAGGGATTCAAATAGGAAAGAAGAAATTTGTTTTGAAAGAGTCAAACTTGACTACTATATGAACCTGGTGATTTCTTTGATTGGCAATAAGAACATTTATGAATAAAAAATTCTTGTATATGAACTAATGACTTGTTTCACTAATATAATATTTATTCTTTTTAAACTTTAGACTTATATGAAGTTTCACATTAAAAGAGAAACACTTGACAAATAACAGACAGACAAATACTTGCTCTCTTAATGTCGAATCCACTGTTCTTAAGAATTTCTGCAGTATTGACAACTGTTGCAATAGTTGAGCAGCATAATAAAAGAACAGATCAATATAATATATGGGATGTTAGATACATACCGTAATTAACAAAACGGCTGTTGATGGCATTTCAAACTCTTGCATTTTTTGTTTCAATACCTATTTGTAGGTGTGGCAATAAAAGCTTTCGAATGTCTCCGATAATTTTTAAACGAAAAACATGATATTGTAGTTACATTATTCACAACACAATAAGTCATCGATAATAAAATTAAAAGACTCGGCATACATGCCGATAGGAAGTACAAAGCGTAAAACATAAATCATCTATAAATATATTTTGCGAGCCTCTTTTTCAAGAAGCGGAGCAGTGTGGCATTGTTACCTATATAAAAAATGACCAAAGGCCGGCGTGTCGTTAGCTTTGTTAAAAACGGATTTGCAGACAATGTTCAATATTCCAGCATCCAAATATCTGTACAAATAAAGCCATACCCACTACCAATAACAATGCCGATCAATAATAGTAAAGAACATAAAAACAATAATGGTATATAACTGAATCAAATTAAACAATTAGAAACAGTACCTGTAAAATGATTTTCCGTCAATTTCTGGTTAATCGGTATTCGCCGAGTCAAATGGCTAGAAGAGGCATGTCGTCGAATGATAATTTTCTAAATCGGGACTTGCAAGATACAGGCTGAAAAAATAAAGACCATTATTAATGCCTATCTTATTAGAATACACACTTAAATCTATGGTCCCTTTAGTAAGCTATAATGAGTTGAAAGTTACCCTGTCAAAATGGACGGGTTGGGTAACTTGGTAATCGCTTGAGCTGATACAGTCTCATTCGATGAAACAAAATATGTTAACGCTTATATCATTTGATGTAAACTCTTAAAATAAGCCATATTCCGTTGGAAATACCTCAAATATCTGTTCAAGAATTGGACTTTTTTATCTGGACGTAAAGATACCAGACCCGTGCTTGCCTACTGAAACTTGATCAATGATGTATGGACTTTACCCATTAAAAAAGAAATTGTCGAGGATCAAGGCAAACAAGTTCTTCACCATGATTGTTCAAATCTGGAAAGCTTATATGTAAATAGCAAAGAATTTATAAATAAAAAATCTAAAGATAATCTTGTTAAATAAAAGTGGCAATTACGAATATTTGCTAATGTTGGCTGAGAGGGCTTTAATTCAAGAATGTGATGGACGACAAATAAAACACATTCCATATCGCCTGGCCACATGTGTTTCTTCTCAGAATGCAAGGATTCCATTCTCCACGGTTGACCATATGCAGTAGGTGCACCAATATTTACTTACTGCTACCAAATTTTCTGATGAGTAAGTTATATAATTTGTAACAAAAACAAAAAATTGCCTTCTATATTGTGAAACCTTTAAACGTATAAACATCAGTATGTTCAATTAAAAGTGCATATGGCGTACAAACCTAATGTTGCATGTAGTATCTACTAATCACTACCAATATTGCAGCTCTTACACTTGATTGAAAATAATAAAAAGTCCCAGTAAATTCTTTCAAGTCCACCACAACTGACAACGATTACATGGTGTAAAAAATCACATCATTAATCTATGCTTAAAGTACAAAACTTTCATTGTACCTGCAAATGGCTCTTCAAATGGTATAATGTCGACCTCTTTAAGCCCATCAATCGTAAAACTGATTTCGGGGTACCTTTGCAGACCGAATACCAAATTAGACAATCCGATCAAGATATTAAAGGCCAATACATAATTCAAAATGTAACGACCCTGGTTTTTCCAACGTTAATTAATAATTATTATTATTAATACTTGTGATTATAAGAACGTATGTTATTACATTTACTTGTTGCCATGATTAACCGTACATGACTTTTGATTGCCCGAAACGTCTTTGTGACACGCGAAACTTTCACGAATAATATTTCAGGATATTATTTACATTCATGATTAGTTTTATTAATCATTTTAATTAAATATGACTACTAGTTAATTACTTGGGCTCTTGTTGGCTTAATTTGTTAATTAATGGAACATGGGCCTTTATTAATGTTAATGGACATAAGAGCCCACCCACCCTACCTCACCTTTATTAATGTTGCGAAATTCTCTAAGTGTGAATTTTGGTTGAAGGAAGTCCAATTTCTGGGCCATGTTGTGAGCGACCAGGGTATCAAAGTTGATCCCGCGAAGATTGAAGCTATCAGCAAGTGGGAAACCCCCACCACTCCGACTCACATCTGCCAATTCCTAGGTCTCGCCGGTTATTACCGAAGGTTTATCGAAGGTTTTTCTCTGATTGCGCGTCCTTTGACCGCGCTGACTCACAAGGGCAAGAAGTTCATTTGGGAACCCGCACACAAATCAGCATTCCAAACTTTGAAGAAGAAGTTAACCACCGCACCTATCATATCGCTTCCTGAAGGCAGTGACGACTTTGTTGTTTATTGTGATGCATCGAAGAGTGGTTTTGGTTGTGTACTGATGCAACGATCAAAGGTTATTGCCTATGCCTCCCACCAATTGATGATTCACGAGCGGAACTACACTACTCATGATCTTGAACTTGGAGCCGTCGTCTTTGCGCTCAAATTGTGGAGACATTATTTGTATGGAACTAAGAGCACTATCTTCACCGATCACAAGAGTCTCCAGCACATCTTTGATCAGAAGCAACTGAATATGAGACAGCGTCGATGGATCGAGACGCTTAACGACTACGATTGTAAACTCCGTTATCACCCTGGCAAGGCCAATGTTGTAGCTGACGCTTTGAGTCGAAAGGAGAGGACGGTACCTCTTCGCGTTCGGGCTCTGAACATCACCATCCATTCGAACCTCAACAATCAGATCCGAGTAGCCCAAGATGAGGCTCTCAAGGAGGAGAATATATCTCATGAACATTTGAACATACTTATCTCTCGATTCGAGGTTAGAGATACTGGACTCCGATGTTATGCCGGAAGAATTTGGGTACCTCGTTATGGAGATCTACGGAACCTTATACTTGATGAAGCACACAAATCGAGATATTCGATTCATCCTGGAGCGGGCAAAATGTACCATGACCTTAAAGAACAGTATTGGTGGCCGAATCTTAAGAAGGACGTTGCGACTTATGTTGGTAAGTGTTTGACTTGCTCGAAGGTTAAAACCGAGCATTAGAGACCTTCTGGGTTACTTCAGTAACCGGAAATCCCGCAATGGAAGTGGGAAAGAATAACAATGGATTTCATCACCAAGCTACCAAAGACGGCGGGCGGATACGATACCATCTAGGTTATCGTTGACCGTCTTACCAAATCTGCACACTTCTTAGCCATGAAGGAAACAGATACGATGGAGAGACTTGCTCAACTATACATCAAAGAGGTTGTATCTCGTCATGGGGTACCTTTATCGATTATCTCAGATCACGATCCCCGATTTGCCTCTAGATTCTGGCGTTCTTTACAAGAAGCCATGGGAACTCGTCTCGACATGAGTACAGCTTATCACCCACAGACAGACGGGCAAAGTGAACGAAAGATTCAAACCTTGGAGGACATTTTGCGTGAAATGTCCCGTTCTTATTGATTAAAAACGTTCCATATTAATTGATTTCGTTGCGAGGTTTTGACCTCTATATGAGACGTTTTTCAAAGACTGCATTCATTTTAAAACAAACCATAACCTTTATTTCATCAATAAAGGTTTAAAAAGCTTTACGTAGATTATCAAATAATGATAATCTAAAATATCCTGTTTACACACGACCATTACATAATGGTTTACAATACAAATATGTTACAACAAAATAAGTTTCTTGAATGCAGTTTTTACACAATATCATACAAGCATGGACTCCAAATCTCGTCCTTATTTAAGTATGCGACAGCGGAAGCTCTTAATAATCACCTGAGAATAAACATGCTTAAAACGTCAACAAAAATGTTGGTGAGTTATAGGTTTAACCTATATATATCAAATCATAATAATAGACCACAAGATTTCATATTTCAATACACATCCCATACATAGAGATAAAAATCATTCATATGGTGAACACCTGGTAACCGACATTAACAAGATGCATATATAAGAATATCCCCATCATTCCGGGACACCCTTCGGATATGATATAAATTTCGAAGTACTAAAGCATCCGGTACTTTGGATGGGGTTTGTTAGGCCCAATAGATCTATCTTTAGGATTCGCGTCAATTAGGGTGTCTGTTCCCTAATTCTTAGATTACCAGACTTAATAAAAAGGGGCATATTCGATTTCGATAATTCAACCATAGAATGTAGTTTCACGTACTTATGTCTATTTTGTAAATCATTTATAAAACCTGCATGTATTCTCATCCCAAAAATATTAGATTTTAAAAGTGGGACTATAACTCACTTTCACATATTTTTACTTCGTCGGGAAGTAAGACTTGGCCACTGGTTGATTCACGAACCTATAACAATATATACATATATATCAAAGTATGTTCAAAATATATTTACAACACTTTTAATATATTTTGATGTTTTAAGTTTATTAAGTCAGCTGTCCTCGTTAGTAACCTACAACTAGTTGTCCACAGTTAGATGTACAGAAATAAATCGATAAATATTATCTTGAATCAATCCACGACCCAGTGTATACATATCTCAGTATTGATCACAACTCAAACTATATATATTTTGGAATCAACCTCAACCCTGTATAGCTAACTCCAACATTCACATATAGAGTGTCTATGGTTGTTCCGAAATATATATAGATGTGTCGACATGATAGGTCGAAACATTGTATACGTGTCTATGGTATCTCAAGATTACATAATATACAATACAAGTTGATTAAGTTATGGTTGGAATAGATTTGTTACCAATTTTCACGTAGCTAAAATGAGAAAAATTATCCAATCTTGTTTTACCCATAACTTCTTCATTTTAAATCCGTTTTGAGTTAATCAAATTGCTATGGTTTCATATTGAACTCTATTTTATGAATCTAAACAGAAAAAATATAGGTTTTTAGTCGGAAAAATAAGTTACAAGTCGTTTTTGTAAAGGTAGTCATTTCAGTCGAAAGAACGACGTCTAGATGACCATTTTAGAAAACATACTTCCACTTTGAGTTTAACCATAATTTTTGATATAGTTTAATGTTCATAATAAAAATCATTTTCTCAGAATAACAACTTTTAAATCAAAGTTTATCATAGTTTTTAATTAACTAACCCAAAACAGCCCGCGGTGTTACTACGACGGCGTAAATCCGGTTTTACGGTGTTTTTCGTGTTTCCAGGTTTTAAATCATTAAGTTAGCATATCATATAGATATAGAACATGTGTTTAGTTGATTTTAAAAGTCAAGTTAGAAGGATTAACTTTTGTTTGTGAACAAGTTTAGAATTAACTAAACTATGTTCTAGTGATTACAAGTTTAAACCTTCGAATAAGATAGCTTTATATGTATGAATCGAATGATGTTATGAACATCATTACTACCTTAAGTTCCTTGGATAAACCTACTGGAAAAGAGAAAAATGGATCTAGCTTCAACGGATCCTTGGATGGCTCGAAGTTCTTGAAGCAGAATCATGACACGAAAACAAGTTCAAGTAAGATCATCACTTGAAATAAGATTGTTATAGTTATAGAAATTGAACCAAAGTTTGAATATGATTATTACCTTGTATTAGAATGATAACCTACTGTAAGAAACAAAGATTTCTTGAGGTTGGATGATCACCTTACAAGATTGGAAGTGAGCTAGCAAACTTGAAAGTATTCTTGATTTTATGTAACTAGAACTTGTAGAATATATGAAGAACACTTAGAACTTGAAGATAGAACTTGAGAGAGATCAATTAGATGAAGAAAATTGAAGAATGAAAGTGTTTGTAGGTGTTTTTGGTCGTTGGTGTATGGATTAGATATAAAGGATATATAATTTTGTTTTCATGTAAATAAGTCATGAATGATTACTCATATTTTTGTAATTTTATGAGATATTTCATGCTAGTTTCCAAATGATGGTTCCCACATGTGTTAGGTGACTCACATGGGATGCTAAGAGCTGATCATTGGAGTGTATATACCAATAGTACATACATCTAAAAGCTGTGTATTGTACGAGTACGAATACGGGTGCATACGAGTAGAATTGTTGATGAAACTGAACGAGGATGTAATTGTAAGCATTTTTGTTAAGTAGAAGTATTTTGATAAGTGTATTGAAGTCTTTCAAAAGTGTATAAATACATATTAAAATACTACATGTATATACATTTTAACTGAGTCGTTAAGTCATCGTTAGTCGTTACATGTAAGTGTTGTTTTGAAACCTTTAGGTTAACGATCTTATTAAATGTTGTTAACCCAATGTTTATAATATCAAATGAGATTTTAAATTATTATATTATCATGATATTATCATGTATGAATATCTCTTAATATGATATATATACATTAAATGTCTTTACAACGATAATCGTTACATATATGTCTCGTTTAAAAATCATTAAGTTAGTAGTCTTGTTTTTACATATGTAGTTCATTGTTAATATACTTAATGATATGTTTACTTATCATAGTATCATGTTAACTATATATATATCCATATATATGTCATCATATAGTTTTTACAAGTTTTAACGTTCGTGAATCACCGGTCAACTTGGGTGGTCAATTGTCTATATGAAACATATTTTAATTAATCAAGTCTTAACAAGTTTGATAGCTTAACATGTTGGAAACATTTAATCATGTAAATATCAATCTCAATTAATATATATAAACATGGAAAAGTTCGGGTCACTACAGTACCTACCCGTTAAATAAATTTCGTCCCGAAATTTTAAGCTGTTGAAGGTGTTGACGAATCTTCTGGAAATAGATGCGGGTATTTCTTCTTCATCTGATCTTCACGCTCCCAGGTGAACTCGGGTCCTCTACGAGCATTCCATCGAACCTTAACAATTGGTATCTTGTTTTGCTTAAGTCTTTTAACCTCACGATCCATTATTTCGACGGGTTCTTCGATGAATTGGAGTTTTTTATTGATTTGGATTTCATCTAACGGAATAGTGAGATCTTCTTTTGCAAAACATTTCTTCAAATTCGAGACGTGGAAAGTGTTATGTACAGCCGCGAGTTGTTGAGGTAACTCAAGTCGGTAAGCTACTGGTCCGACACGATCAATAATCTTGAATGGTCCAATATACCTTGGATTTAATTTCCCTCTTTTACCAAATCGAACAACGCCTTTCCAAGGTGCAACTTTAAGCATGACCATCTCTCCAATTTCAAATTCTATATCTTTTCTTTTAATGTCAGCGTAGCTCTTTTGTCGACTTTGGGCGGTTTTCAACCGTTGTTGAATTTGGATGATCTTCTCGGTAGTTTCTTGTATAATCTTCGGACCCGTAATCTGTCTATCCCCCACTTCACTCCAACAAATCGGAGACCTGCACTTTCTACCATAAAGTGCTTCAAACGGCGCCATCTCAATGCTTGAATGGTAGCTGTTGTTGTAGGAAAATTCTGCTAACGGTAGATGTCGATCCCAACTGTTTCCAAAATCAATAACACATGCTCGTAGCATGTCTTCAAGCGTTTGTATCGTCCTTTCGCTCTGCCCATCAGTTTGTGGATTATAGGCAGTACTCATGTCTAGACGAGTTCCTAATGCTTGCTGTAATGTCTGCCAGAATCTTGAAATAAATCTGCCATCCCTATCAGAGATAATAGAGATTGGTATTCCATGTCTGGAGACAACTTCCTTCAAATACAGTCGTGCTAACTTCTCCATCTTGTCATCTTCTCTTATTGGCAGGAAGTGTGCTGATTTGGTGAGACGATCAACTATTACCCAAATAGTATCAAAACCACTTGCAGTCCTTGGCAATTTAGTGATTAAATCCATGGTAATGTTTTCCCATTTCCATTCCGGGATTTCGGGTTGTTGAAGTAGACCTGATGGTTTCTGATGCTCAGCTTTGACCTTAGAACACGTCAAACATTCTCCTACGTATTTAGCAACATCGGCTTTCATACCCGGCCACCAAAAATGTTTCTTGAGATCCTTGTACATCTTCCCCGTTCCAGGATGTATTGAGTATCTGATTTTATGAGCTTCTCTAAGTACCATTTCTCTCATATCTCCAAATTTTGGTACCCAAATCCTTCCAGCCCTATACCGGGTTCCGTCTTCCTGAATATTAAGATGCTGCTCCGATCCTTTGGGTATTTCATCCTTTAAATTTCCTTCTTTTAAAACTCCTTGTTGCGCCTCCTTTATTTGAGTTGTAAGGTTATTATGAATCATTATATTCATAGATTTTACTCGAATGGGTTCTCTGTCCTTCCTGCTCAAGGCATCGGCTACCACATTTGCCTTTCCCGGGTGGTAACGAATCTCAAAGTCGTAATCATTCAACAATTCAATCCACCTACGCTGCCTCATATTCAGTTGTTTCTGATTAAATATGTGTTGAAGACTTTTGTGGTCGGTATATATAATAATTTTGACCCCATATAAGTAGTGCCTCCAAGTCTTTAATGCAAAAACAACCGCGCCTAATTCCAAATCATGCGTCGTATAATTTTGTTCGTGAATCTTCAATTGTCTAGACGCATAAGCAATCACCTTCGTTCATTGAATTAATACACAACCGAGACCTTGCTTTGATGCGTCACAATAAATCACAAAATCATCATTCCCTTCAGGCAGTGACAATATAGGTGCCGTAGTTAGCTTTTTCTTCAATAACTGAAACGCTTTCTCTTGTTCATCATTCCATTCAAATTTCTTCCCTTTATGCGTTAATGCAGTCAAGGGTTTTGCTATTCTGGAAAAGTCTTGGATGAACCTTCTGTAGTAACCAGCTAGTCCTAAAAACTGGCGTATGTGTTTCGGAGTTTTCGGGGTTTCCCACTTTTCAACAGTTTCTATCTTTGCCGGATCCACCTTAATACCTTCTTTGTTCACTATGTGACCGAGGAATTGAACTTCTTCAACCAAAATGCACACTTTGAAAACTTAGCGTACAATTCTTCCTTCCTCAATACCTCTAACACCTTTCTCAAATGTTCACCGTGTTCTTGGTCATTCTTTGAGTAAATAAGTATGTCATCAATGAAAACAATGACAAACTTATCAAGGTATGGTCCACACACTTGGTTCATAAGGTCCATGAACATAGCTGGTGCATTAGTTAAACCAAATGGCATGACCATAAACTCGTAATGACCGTAACGTGTTCTGAAAGCAGTCTTTGGAATATCATCTTCTTTCACCCGCATTTGATGATACCCGGAACGTAAGTCAATCTTTGAATAAACAGACGAGCCTTGTAGTTGATCAAATAAGTCGTCGATTCTCGGTAGTGGGTAGCGGTTCTTGATGGTAAGTTTGTTCAACTCTCGGTAGTCGATACACAACCTGAATGTACCATCTTTCTTCTTGACAAACAAAACAGGAGCTCCCCACGGTGATGTGCTTGGTCGAATGAAACCACGATCTAAAAGTTCTTGTAATTGGCTTTGCAGTTCTTTCATCTCGCTGGGTGCGAGTCTGTAAGGAGCACGAGCTATTGGTGCAGCTCCTGGTACAAGATCTATTTGAAATTCAACGGATCGATGTGGGGGTAATCCCGGTAATTCTTTCAGAAATACATCGGGAAATTCTTTTGCAATGGGAACATCATTGATGCTCTTTTCTTCAGTTTGTACTTTCTCGACGTGTGCTAGAACAGCATAGCAACCTTTTCTTATTAGTTTTTGTGCCTTCAAATTACTAATAAGATGTAGCTTCGTGTTGCCCTTTTCTCCGTACACCATTAAGGGTTTTCCTTTTTCTCGTATAATGCGAATTGCATTTTTGTAACAAACGATCTCTGCTTTCACTTCATTCAACCAGTCCATATCGATTATCACATCAAAACTCCCTAACTCTACTGGTATCAAATCAATCTTAAATGTTTCGCTAACTAGTTTAATTTCTCGATTCCGACATATATTATCTGCTGAAATTAATTTACCATTTGCTAATTCGAGTAAAAATTTACTATCCAAAGGCGTCAATGGACAACTTAATTTAGCACAAAAATCTCTACTCATATAGCTTCTATCCGCTCCCGAATCAAATAAAACGTAAGCAGATTTATTGTCAATAAGAAACGTACCCGTAACAAGCTCCGGGTCTTCCTGTGCCTCTGCTGCATTAATATTGAAAACTCTTCCGCGGCCTTGTCCATTCGTGTTCTCCTGGTTCGGGCAATTTCTAATAATGTGGCCCGGTTTTCCACATTTATAACAAACTAGATTGGCATAACTTGCTCCGACACTACTTGCTCCGCCATTACTCGTTCCGACACCATTTGTTCCTTTCGTTCTATTAACCCCTGGTCCGTAGACCTCACACTTCACCGCGCTATGACCATTTCTTCTACACTTGTTGCAAAATTTGGTGCAGAACCCCGAGTGATACTTTTCACACCTTTGGCATAGCTGCTTCTGATTGTTGTTGTTGTTGCGGTTATTATTGTTGTTGGGATGATTGTTGTAGTTGTTGCTGATGTTGTTGTTGTTGTTGTTGTTTTTGTTGTTGTTGTTGGGCCGTTTGGTGTAGTTGCGATTGATGTTGCAATTGTTGGGATAATTGTTGCGATTATTGTTGTAATTGCTGTTGTTGTTGTATTGGTGATTCTTATCACCGTTTTCCTCCCACTTTCTTTTAACTTGCTTCACATTGGCCTCTTCCGTAGTCTGTTCTTTAATTCTTTCTTCAATCTGGTTCACTAGTTTGTGAGCCATTCTACATACCTGTTGTATGGAGGCGGGCTCGTGTGAACTTATATCTTCTTGGATTCTTTCCGGTAATCCTTTCACAAACGCGTCGATCTTCTCTTCCTCATCTTCGAATGCTCCCGGACACAATAGGCACAATTCTGTGAATCGTCTTTCGTACGTGGTAATATCAAATAATTGGGTTCGTAACCCTCTAAGTTCTGTCTTGAGCTTATTGACCTCGGTTCTGGGACGGTACTTCTCATTCATCAAGTGCTTGAATGCTGACCACGGTAGTGTGTACGTATCGTCTTGTCCCACTTGCTCTAGATAGGTATTCCACCATGTTAACGCAGAACCTGTGAAGGTATGCGCAGCGTACTTCACTTTGTCCTCTTCAGTACACTTACTTATGGCAAACACCGATTCGACCTTCTCGGTCCACCGTTTCAATCCGATCGGTCCTTCAGTTCCATCGAATTCCAAAGGTTTGCAGGCAGTGAATTCTTTGTAGGTGCATCCTACACGATTTCCTGTACTGCTAGATCCAAGGTTATTGTTGGTATGTAGCGCAGCCTGTACTGCGGCTATATTTGAAGCTAGAAAAGTACGGAATTCCTCTTCATTCATATTCACGGTGTGTCGAGTAGTCGGTGCCATTTCCTTCAAAATAGTCAAATGGAACAAGTTAATCATACAGAATATTAAGAGTAGTTAATAGTATTTCGTAGCATAATATGAACTCATTTATAAAAGCTTTTTCTTCATATTAGCGTTTTATAAGTTTAAATTCGGGTAGTACCTACCCGTTAAGTTCATACTTAGTAGCTAATATACAATTCAACTACTACAATTCTATATGAAAAACTGATTATAATAATATTTCGCGTTCAAACTTTTACACAATATTTTACAAACTTACAATACCGCTTATTTTACATATAGCATGAAATATAGCACACAATAAATTTGATACAAGATGGTTGTGAAGATAATTCTAGCTAGTACACAAGTCGTTCAGCAAAGGCAATAAAGACACGTAATTCATACGTCCAGAAACAAGTCATGCATTCTGGTTTTACTAGGATTACTTCCCATCCTTGGTCTTGTGGAACATAACCGTTATGGCCGTTGATAAGACAGCGTGTTGTAACGTCGTCAAAGGGACGAGGGTTACGTAATGTCCAACAGTCCCGTAACAATCTAAAAACCTCATTTCTTACCCCAATTACCGACTCCGTCACTTGTGGGAACGTTTTGTTTAATAGTTGTAGCCCGATGTTCTTGTTCTCACTTTGGTGAGAAGCGAACATTACTAATCCGTAAGCATAACATGCTTCTTTATGTTGCATGTTAGCCGCTTTTTCTAAATCACGAAGTCCAATATTCAGATATATTGAGTCAAAATAATTTCTTAACCCATTGCGTAAAATAGCATTTGGGTTCCCCGCAATATATGCGTCAAAGTAAACACATCGTAACTTATGGATTTCCCAATGTGATATCCCCCATCTTTCGAACGAAAGCCTTTTATAAACCAAGGCATTCTTGGAACGTTCTTCGAATGTCTTACAAACTGATCTCGCCTTAAATAGTTGTGCCGAAGAATTCTGACCGACTCTAGACAAGATTTCATCAATCATGTCTCCGGGTAGGTCTCTTAAAATATTGGGTTGTCTATCCATTTTGTGTTTTTATACTGTAAAATAGACAAGAGTTAGATTCATAAAAAAAAATACTTATTAATACAAGCAATTTTTACATATATCATAAAGCATAAGCACACTATATTTTATATATTACACCACACGAATACAACTATCTTATTCCGACTCGCTTGTTTCTTCTTCTTCGGTTTTGGTTCGTTTTGCCAAGTTTCTAGGGATATATGATGTTCCCCTAATACGAGCCGTCGTTATCCACATTGGTTTAGAAAAACCTGGTGGTTTAGAGGTTCCCGGGTCATTATTACAACTTAAGGACTTCGGGGGTTGACGATACATATAAAGTTCATCGGGGTTGGAATTAGATTTCTCTATTTTTATGCCCTTTCCTTTATTATTTTCTTTTGCCTTTTTAAATTCAGTTGGGGTAATTTCTATAACATCATCGGAATTCTCGTCAGAATCCGATTCATCGGAGAATTGGTAATCCTCCCAATATTTTGCTTCCTTAGCGGAAACACCATTGACCATAATTAACCTTGGTCGGTTGGTTGAGGATTTTCTTTTACTCAACCGTTTTATTATTTCCCCCACCGGTTCTATTTCTTCATCCGGTTCCGATTCTTCTTCCGGTTCCGATTCTTCTTCTGGTCCCGACTCTTCTTCCGGTTCCTCTTCGGGAACTTGTGAATCAGTCCACGAATCATTCCAATTTACATTTGACTCTTCATTATTATTAGGTGAGTCAATAGGACTTGTTCTAGAGGTAGACATCTATCACATAATATCAAACGCGTGAAGAGATTAATATATCACATAATATTCACATGTTAAAAATATATAGTTTCCAACAAAATTTGTTAAGCAATCATTTTTCAAGTAAACACGGTCGAAGTCCAGACTCACTAATGCATCCTAACAAACTCGATAAGACACACTAATGCAAAATTCTGGTTCTCTAAGACCAACGCTCGGATACCAACTGAAATATCCCATTCTTATTGATTAAAAACGTTCCATATTAATTGATTTCGTTGCGAGGTTTTGACCTCTATATGAGACGTTTTTCAAAGACTACACTCATTTTAAAACAAACCATAACCTTTATTTCATCAATAAAGGTTTAAAAAGCTTTACGTAGATTATCAAATAATGATAATCTAAAATATCCTGTTTACACACGACCATTACATAATGGTTTACAATACAAATATGTTACAACAAAATAAGTTTCTTGAATGCAGTTTTTACACAATATCATACAAGCATGGACTCCAACTCTCATCCTTATTTAAGTATGCGACAGTGGAAGCTCTTAACAATCACCTGAGAATAAACATGCTTAAAACGTCAACAAAAATGTTGGTGAGTTATAGGTTTAACCTATATATATCAAATCATAATAATAGACCACAAGATTTCATATTTCAATACACATCCCATACATAGAGATAAAAATCATTCATATGGTGAACACCTGGTAACCGACATTAACAAGATGCATATATAAGAATATCCCCATCATTTCGGGACACCCTTCGGATATGATATAAATTTCGAAGTACTAAAGCATCCGGTACTTTGGATGGGGTTTGTTAGGCCCAATAGATCTATCTTTAGGATTCGCGTCAATTAGGGTGTCTGTTCCCTAATTCTTAGATTACCAGACTTAATAAAAAGGGGCATATTCGATTTCGATAATTCAACCATAGAATGTAGTTTCACGTACATGTGTCTATTTTGTAAATCATTTATAAAACCTGCATGTATTCTCATCCCAAAAATATTAGATTTTAAAAGTGGGACTATAACTCACTTTCACAGATTTTTACTTCGTCGGGAAGTAAGACTTGGCCACTGGTTGATTCACGAACCTATAACAATATATACATATATATCAAAGTATGTTCAAAATATATTTACAACACGTTTAATATATTTTGATGTTTTAAGTTTATTAAGTCAGCTGTCCTCGTTAGTAACCTACAACTAGTTGTCCACAGTTAGATGTACAGAAATAAATCGATAAATATTATCTTGAATCAATCCACGACCCAGTGTATACGTATCTCAGTATTGATCACAACTCAAACTATATATATTTTGGAATCAACCTCAACCCTGTATAGCTAACTCCAACATTCACATATAGAGTGTCTATGGTTGTTCCGAAATATATATAGATGTGTCGACATGATAGGTCGAAACATTGTATACGTGTCTATGGTATCTCAAGATTACATAATATACAATACAAGTTGATTAAGTTATGGTTGGAATAGATTTGTTACCAATTTTCACGTAGCTAAAATGAGAAAAATTATCCAATCTTGTTTTACCCATAACTTCTTCATTTTAAATCCGTTTTGAGTGAATCAAATTGCTATGGTTTCATATTGAACTCTATTTTATGAATCTAAACAGAAAAAGTATAGGTTTATAGTCGGAAAAATAAGTTACAAGTCGTTTTTGTAAAGGTAGTCATTTCAGTCGAAAGAACGACGTCTAGATGACCATTTTAGAAAACATACTTCCACTTTGAGTTTAACCATAATTTTTGGATATAGTTTCATGTTCATAATAAAAATCATTTTCTCAGAATAACAACTTTTAAATCAAAGTTTATCATAGTTTTTAATTAACTAACCCAAAACAGCCCGCGGTGTTACTACGACGGCGTAAATCCGGTTTTACGGTGTTTTTCGTGTTTCCAGGTTTTAAATCATTAAGTTAGCATATCATATAGATATAGAACATGTGTTTAGTTGATTTTAAAAGTAAAGTTAGAAGGATTAACTTTTGTTTGCGAACAAGTTTAGAATTAACTAAACTATGTTCTAGTGATTACAAGTTTAAACCTTCGAATAAGATAGCTTTATATGTATGAATCGAATGATGTTATGAACATCATTACTACCTTAAGTTCCTTGGATAAACCTACTGGAAAATAGAAAAATGGATCTAGCTTCAACGGATCCTTGGATGGCTCGAAGTTCTTGAAGCAGAATCATGACACGAAAACAAGTTCAAGTAAGATCATCACTTGAAATAAGATTGTTATAGTTATAGAAATTGAACCAAAGTTTGAATATGATTATTACCTTGTATTAGAATGATAACCTACTGTAAGAAACAAAGATTTTTTGAGGTTGGATGATCACCTTACAAGATTGGAAGTGAGCTAGCAAACTTGAAAGTATTCTTGATTTTTTGTAACTAGAACTTGTAGAATATATGAAGAACACTTAGAACTTGAAGATAGAACTTGAGAGAGATCAATTAGATGAAGAAAATTGAAGAATGAAAGTGTTTGTAGGTGTTTTTGGTCGTTGGTGTATGGATTAGATATAAAGGATATGTAATTTTGTTTTCATGTAAATAAGTCATGAATGATTACTCATATTTTTGTAATTTTATGAGATATTTCATGCTAGTTGCCAAATGATGGTTCCCACATGTGTTAGGTGACTCACATGGGATGCTAAGAGCTGATCATTGGAGTGTATATACCAATAGTACATACATCTAAAAGCGGTGTATTGTACGAGTACGAATACGGGTGCATACGAGTAGAATTGTTGATGAAACTGAACGAGGATGTAATTGTAAGCATTTTTGTTAAGTATAAGTATTTTGATAAGTGTATTGAAGTCTTTCAAAAGTGTATAAATACATATTAAAATACTACATGTATATACATTTTAACTGAGTCGTTAAGTCATCGTTAGTCGTTACATGTAAGTGTTGTTTTGAAATCTTTAGGTTAACGATCTTGTTAAATGTTGTTAACCCAATGTTTATAATATCAAATGAGATTTTAAATTATTATATTATCATGATATTATCATGTATGAATATCTCTTAATATGATATATATACATTAAATGTCTTTACAACGATAATCGTTACATATATGTCTCGTTTAAAAATCATTAAGTTAGTAGTCTTGTTTTTACATATGTAGTTCATTGTTAATATACTTAATGATATGTTTACTTATCATAGTATCATGTTAACTATATATATATCCATATATATGTCATCATATAGTTTTTACAAGTTTTAACGTTCGTGAATCACCGGTCAACTTGGGTGGTCAATTGTCTATATGAAACATATTTCGATTAATCAAGTCTTAACAAGTTTGATAGCTTAACATGTTGGAAACATTTAATCTTGTAAATATCAATATCAATTAATATATATAAACATGGAAAAGTTCGGGTCACTACATTGCGTGCATGTGTTATTGATTTCGGAAAGGCCTGGAAAAGGCATTTGCCACTAGCCGAATTTTCTTACAACAACAGTTATCACTCGAGCATTAATGCTGCACCTTTTGAAGCGTTGTATGGCCGTAAGTGCTGATCTCCTATTTGTTGGGCCGACGTAGGCGAAAAGAAAATCACCGGACCTGAGGTAGTCCACGAAACAACGGAGAAGATTGCTCAGATTCAAGCTAGACTTAAAATGCCCGTGATCGCCAAAAGAGTTATGCTGATCTTAAACGTAAAGACTTTGAATTCAACGTGGGCGATCGTGTTATGTTGAAGGTTGCATCTTGGAAAGGTGTGATTTGTTTTGGAAAACGTGGAAAGTTAAACCCACGATACATTGGTCCTTTTGAGATCTTGGAACGTGTTGGACCCGTTGCTTACCGTTTGGACTTACCGGCACAATTGAGCTCAGTTCATCCTACCTTCCACGTGTCAAACTTGAAGAAGTGTCTTGCTGCACCTGAACTTATCATACCATTGGAAGAACTTACAATTGACGACAAACTCCACTTTGTGAAAGAACCAGTTGAGATTATGGATCGTGAGATCAAAACTTTGAAATGCAACAAGATTTCGATCGTCCGAGTACGATGGAATGCCAAGCGAGGACCTGAGTTTACTTGGGAACGAGAGGATCAGATGATGCGGAAATATCCTCACCTTTTCCCGACTCCTCCATCTACCTCAGCTTAAATTTCGGGACGAAATTTTCTTTAACAGGTGGGTAATGTAACGACCCTGGTTTTTCCAACGTTAATTAATAATTATTATTATTAATACTTGTGATTATATGAACGTATGTTATTACATTTACTTGTTGCCATGATTAACCGTACATGACTTTTGATTGCCCGAAACGTCTTTGTGACACGCGAAACTTTCACGAATAATATTTCAGGATATTATTTACATTCATGATTAGTTTTATTAATCATTTTAATTAAATATGACTACTAGTTAATTACTTGGGCTCTTGTTGGGTTAATTTGTTAATTAATGGAACATGGGCCTTTATTAATGTTAATGGACATAAGAGCTCACCCTACCTCACCTTAATGGACTTACTAACCCATTTTAATTATGCTAGTAACTTGTTAAAATAAGTCTTGGAATAACTAGCTTAAATTAGTAACAACACATACAAGCATGCTAACATTTCCCCCATACACTTAAACCTTTACCAATCAACACCAACACCACAACCCAAGACAAGAATCTAGCATGTTGACCACCCCATTGGATGGCCAAAACCGTCGGCCTTGGTGAGTGGGGGGGGGGGGGGAGGATTCCAAGTTTTTTTTTTTTTGACTACATATTACTAGCATGCTGTCATTCAAACTCACACTTCAATCTTGCATTTCATTTTTCTCTCCTTTCTCTCTAAACTTTGTAAGTTACAAGACTTCTTTTCTCTTCCCCTTTCTCTCTAAAAACCGAACCAAAACACCCCTTTCATCATCATCATTTACTTGTTGTAACTTGTTCTTGTTATTGTTACTTACTTGTAGTTGTTTTGATTACTAGTTCCTTGTTGTTACATACAAATTACTAAGAAGCAAACTTTCTAGCTTGATTCTTCATTTATCTTGTGTTAACAAGAAACATGCAAGAACAAAACTCTCTAGTTTATGTTCTACCTCTATTGTTTTAAAAGTTGTAAGTTCATGGTTGTAAAAATCATTACTTGAATGCATGTTAGTAAACCTAAAAGTTTACTTTCTAAGGATCAAGACTTAGGCTTGAATCCTTAAAAGTATGAAACCCATGAACTTGCTACTTGTGTAATTAATTTATTTCTTCATTTGTACATATATTAAAATCGTGATTTTGGTTATAAATGGTCAAGTGTTACAAGTTAACGTTGATCACATTCCTCTTGAACTAAGGATTAACTTAAAAAGGTTCAAGAACATAAAGTTTACCTAATAACTTTAGATCAAGACTTTTGGGTCTTGGATCTTCGAGATCAAACTAACCACTTGAAATCTTGATTTGTTAGTTAATTTCAAGTTTGTTGCATAATAGTACTCTTCTAATTCATGCATGTATTGAATCTATGATCTTGATGCAACTTTGGTTCATCAAACTTCATACAACTCTTAAGTGAGTTGTGCTTCATATCATAGACTTACACTAGTGTTATGATGGTTAAATCTTGGTTAAGATGATGCAAACACATCAATGAGTTGTACACTTGAAGCTATATGCATCAAGGATGAGAACCATGATGAACATCAAGCACCAAGACCACCGGAACTCACTTTTAACTTCCTGTTTTCTGTTTACAGCCCTCTGTCCTACTGTTTATGTAATATACCAGTATACCTGGGCTACTGAGACCTTGTTTTCAAATATATCTTTTCGATTAGATAACTTTTCATATAGGACTCGTCTTAATCCGAGTTACGGTTTAGGATTTATGACCCTCCGATCATCACTATGTCCTTTTAACGTTTTGCAGAAATTTCTGACCTACTCGCACTGAGACCGTCTCCACGGTCAAACGAAGATGAGTTTGCTTCTGTAAATTTTATCACACTTAAAGGACTCGTATACGGAGCCATGGCCACTGGTCTCGCCTTATTTCAGTAGGTGTAGAGGCCGTGGTGACTGACCGAACTCAGCCTTTGTTTTAAACTACTTTCATGAACGAAACTTACTTTATGCCTTTTGTTTGATGATGAATGATGATGACCCTTAAGACCTTATTTACATGCTTTTAAACCTTTTGGGACGATTTACTGACTTAGTACTATTTGACTTAGGTTGAGGACCTTCGGACCGATTACTTGCACACCTTTTCCGAACCGACTTTACGACTACATTATCATTGTGAGTTATAACATCCCTTTTTACTTTAACTATTTGGGACTGAGAATACATGCACGTTTTATGTTTTACATACTAGGCACGAGTACTTAAAACTTATATATGTGTGGGTTATACAACGGCACAAACATTCCCTTTAGCTCGGTAACGTTTAATCATTGGTTTTTGAACCGTGAACGCGAATCTTAGATATGGATCCATAGGGTTTGACAACCCCACTCGGGATAGTCGCGCTAGCATTTAACGAGTGATTAATACTTCGTAATCATACGCACTTGCCAAGTGTAATTTCAGGGGGTATAAACATTAAGTTAGTTACCAAGTACCCACGGTTAAGCATATACTTTATCATATCGTTTTGAAACGCTCTTTGTAGCACTGAAATCTCGTGGCCTACCTTATATTACTGTTATACTTAAACTATAGCTCACCAACCATTGTGTTGACATTTTAAGCATGTTTTTCTCAGTTGCCTAAGGTTTGCTTCCGCTGTGTTACTAGACTTGTTGTAGACACCCGCTGCTCTAGAGATGTCAACTGCATGAAACACTTTATTTTGCATTTAAACTTTAAAACTTTTGAACTACGTTTTGTAACGACCTAAGGGTCACATTCGTTTATTCATGCTTGCTATTCGTAGAGGCATACTGTTGGTGTAAAACATTTGATGTCGGTTATGACGTCACTTTTTAATCGTGAATGCAACTTCTTTTATTACAGCATATAGTACTTAACCTTGTAATGATCCTGTTGTTGATGATTCGTACACGATGGTTTTGTACGGGGCATCACATTTGGTATCAGAGCATTGGTTGTAGGGAATTAGGTTGCATTAGTGAGTCTAAGACCGACCCGAGTAGGATTCACTAATAGGACTAATCTACAACTTGCTAGTTTACTTGTTTCCGCTGAACTTACTGCATGCTGCTGCTTACTTTTACTGCTATATGCCGTATGCTACTACATGATTTCACTACTGTATGATATTACTTGCTTTCGATTGCATGCTACTTTCGTACTATTTGCTATTATTGCCATGCTACTTATTGTTATACATGATTTAAACTGTTGGCCTAATACGTGCTTGCTTTATAACTTACTGACATGGAAAATTTATTTTTCCTTGTTCAGATGTCGGATGTACCACCTGCTAGCGTTTTGGGCAGTTTAGACTCTTCATCTACTCCACCTACCACCGTTGCCAATCCACCAATCCCAATACGCACGAGTGACCCAGGCGCTTCATCTTCCGGGACTAGCAGCTAGCCGCCTGCACTAGTGGCTACTTCTGATGGACACGTGAGCCCTACGGAGATTCTAGCTCCGTCTGCTCCCTGATGTTATGCGAGGTGTATATAAAATACTATTAAATTTTACAAGGAAATACTATTAAATACGATACAATTTTACACAAGATATTTATTTATTTATAGAAAGGATATACTTAAACCTTGCTACAACACTTATAGGCAGTGTACCTAATCGTACAGTAGTGTAGTTTTTAGTAAGTCCGGTTCGTTCCACGGGGAATCTTTTTAAACAAAGCTTAACGCTATATTAGTTTTATTTTATAAAAATACAAATATATATATAAGTAATATTATTATTATTATAAAGGGGGTTTTTACCGTTTAATGACCGATTTGTCGATTTTAAAACTTTAGTCGCAGTTAAAACCACATGTAAAATATTAAAAATAAATACAACTTAATTTAAAGCGTAAAGTAAATAACGATAATGAAATTGCGATAAATAAATATGCGATAAAATAAACTTGCGATAATTAAAAAGTACGATAATTAAAAGTGCAATTAAATACAATAACAATAAATAAAAGTGCGATAATTAGAAGTGCAATTAAATATAAAATAAAGGAAATTAAATATGAAATAAAATAATTATGCTTATTTAAACTTCCGTAATCATGATGTTTGACGTGTTGATTTTAGTTTTATGCACATAGGTTAATTGTCATTTGTCCTGGATTATTTAATATGTCCGTCTGATTTTTGTCCATAAAAGTCCATTAGTCATAAATATAAAGTGCGAGTGTCCTCGTCAAATTATTCTTATACCCGAAGTTAAATATTTCAACTAATTGGGGACTTAAACGGTAACAAGGTTTTAATACTGTTGGAATTCATCATATAAACAAGTTTCATGTACATATATGTCAAAACCCAATTTTAACATTAAGAGGAAGCATATTTAAAACCAAATTAATATGAAGTTTAACCTTTTAAACATGAATTCCAAAACCATATCAAGTCTAGAAAATATGCTTACAAAGTAAAAGAGCTAGTAAAGAGGATATACCTACTCCAAGTTAGGAGGTTAAAAGGATGATGAAGATGATGAAGAAGATGATGAATAAGCAAGCTCCAAAACTATGAAACCTCAAGAGATAATACCCCAAACTTGTCACCAACACTTAGCCTTTGGTTAGGATTTAATTACCACTTGAAAATAAGCTTGCAAACCACAAAATAAACTCTCTTTCTCTCCCTATACCTCATGGCCTAAAGACAGTAGCAAGGAGCTGAATGTGCAGTTTTTTTGTTAGTTTAAATGTGTATTGCAAGCTCACATTGAGTCAAGGCCCTTGGTAAACTAATAGGCATGTACCTTGGCACTTGTGTGGTCTTAAAATAAACAAAACAAGCATGGATGTGGCATCTTGGAGACCAAAATTCTGCACACCACATATATATATTTTATAACAAGATTTATTTTATAAAACTTGTATATATTTTATAAAACTTGTATAAAATAAGCATGTATTTGTTATTTGTAATTATTTTATAAACCATTTTATAAAATATAACACAAAATAATTATTTAAACCTATAAATAATTAAATCCACATCATATATAAATTATCTAAATAATTTATCTCAAGTGATCATAATTTAGAAAACCGATTTTCTAAAGTTCAAGTGTCGCGTATTCATTTAACAATCCAACCGTTAAAATAAATACATATAAAGTATTGGTAAGCTTGTTATTGGGTATGACCCGACTTGGATCATAACATAGTGGCCACGTTAATTTAATATGTCTCTCGGGCATACGAAATACCTTCAATTTCCCACTTGCACGAGAAACATAAGAAATTAATGCAAGTGATGGATACCACCTAACGACCGTCCATCACCCCCAATATGTTATGACTTTGTGTCATTCAATAACATCATCCCTTTCGAGTTCCCGTCTCGAATATGAATAGGTGAATCTTTTCATTATATCCTTTTGTCCTAGATGTCATGTTAAATCCAAGAGACATAGAGTGATCACTCTCTTATAGATTTAACTTTATCAGGCCTTAGATATCTGACTCTCAACAAATAAGAGGGACAAATTCCATCTTGGCTACATACGTCTTAGACACTACACTTTGTACCATACATGAAGCCTCCCTTATGAGCTACCTTTTCAGAATAGCGAAGGAAAGAATCAAGGTACGATATTCGGTGAATATCTGAACCCAATATGTATCTCAGGTCAGAGGATACAATGATATTCTCCTTTACTCAAGATTACATGTGATCAACCACAAAGGCTCCATACAGTAAATCATGAGAGCGGGTCTTCCAATATTTGTATCCCACAAATATCTATGAACCTTGGTTGCAACCTTGCCCTACATTCACCAATCGAATGTTAACCAATCCAAGTTCATAATAGTCTAGACCTCACACTTGTTCCCACAAATGTGATCAACTACGGAATTTAGAATAATTATTTATTCATGGATAAAATATGCAAAATTGGAACATAACTCAAAATTAAAATAATACCATAATTATATTAATGAGTTTGAACTTATTCGTTCCGTTACAATACATAAAATAGATCATTTCCAATCACTAGAATATCGAAGACCTAATGCACAAACATGTCCCTCATGTTTTGGCCCATGTAAAAGCTTCGTGAGTGGATCTGCAACATTATGATCTGTGTGAACTTTGTGAATACATATCTTTCCTTTTTCAACCTCATCCCTGATGTAGTTGAATCTTCGCTCAATGTGACGAGTCTTTTGATGAGCACGAGGTTCCTTGATTTGAGCAATCGCACCCTCGTTGTCACAAAAGATCTCAAGAGGGTCCTGAATGGAAGGGACCACTCCTAAGTTGTCGATGAATTTCTTCATCCATGCAGCTTCCTGAGCTGCCAATGATGCGGCAATGTACTCCGACTCTGTAGTGGATAACGCAACAACATCCTGTTTTGAACTCTTCCAAGAGACCGCACCTCCATTTAACATGAAGTCATAACCGGATTGTGATCGAGAATCATCTTGGTCAGTTTGGAAGCTCGCGTCCACGTAACCTTTTACAGCGAGTTCCTCCTCACCAGACCCATATATTAGAAACATATCCTTAGTCCTCCTAAGGTATTTCAATATACTTTTAACAGCAACCCAATGACTGTTTCCTGGGTTATTCTGGTATCTACTTGTCAAGCTTAGAGCGCATGACACGTCCGGTCTAGTACATATCATTGCATACATGATTGACCCAATAGCATATGCGTATGGGACATTTTTTATCCTCTCTTGTTCATCTTTTGTGGTAGGACATTGAGATGAACTGAGAACGGTTCCTCTTTGAATAGGTACCAAACCTTTCTTAGAGTTTTCCATCTTGAACCTTTTCAAGACTTTATCAATGTATGTACTTTGACTTAAACCTATCAATTTCTTGGATCTATTCCTATAGATCCCTATCCCCAATATATATTGTGCTTCTTCAAGGTCCTTAATGGAGAAGCAACTTTTAAGCCAAGTTTTGAATCCTTGCATTGTGGTAATATCATTCCCAAATAACAATATATCATCCACGTATAGTACGAGGAACATGATGGTGCTCCCACTAGCCTTCTTGTATACACAAGCTTCATCACCATTTTTAATGAAGCCAAATTTCTTTGTCTCCTCATTAAAACGATGATTCCACATTCTAGATGCTTGTTTCAATCCGTAGATTGATTTCTTTAACTTGCATACCTTTTTAGGATGTTTCAGATCAACAAAACCTTCGGGCTGTACCATATAGACATCTTCCTCAAGATATCCATTTAGGAAAGCGGTTTTGACATCCATTTGCCATATTTCATAGTCATAGTGAGCAGCAATGGCAAATAATATCCTAATAGACTTTAGCATTGCCACAGGCGAGAAAGTTTCATCATAGTCAATCCCTTGAGTTTGAGTGAAACCTTTTGCTACAAGTCTAGCTTTGTATGTATCCAAGTTTCCATGTATGTCGGTTTTCTTCTTGAAAAGCCATTTGCAATCAACTAGCTTAGAGCTAGGGGGTTGCACAACAAGTTCCCAAACTTGGTTTTCATACATGGATTGCATCTCAGCGTTCATGGCTTCCTGCCATTTGTCTTTATCAATCCTTGATAAAGCATCTTCGTAGTTTGTGGGTTCATCCAAATCAACCGTATAGCAACCATCCACGAGAAAACCATATCTCTCAGGAGGATTACTAATCCTACTAGATCTTCGAACGTCTTGTATACTTTGATCAACCACTTGATCATTCTTAACATTTTCATGTTGAGTGCTAGTGTCAACCAATTGTGTATCATCTATTTGATCTTGAACCTCTTCAAAATCTATCTTCCTTTCACTATTTCCTTCCATTAAGAACTTAGTTTCAAGGAATTCCGCCTTTCGAGCAACAAATACATTTTGCTCGGTCGGATCATAGAAATAGTATCCCATATCATCCTTGGGATATCCTATGAAGATACACTTCGTGGATCGAGCGTGCAACTTATTAGCATTATAGCGCTTTGGATAAGCTTCACATCCCCATACTTTTAAGTATGATAGAGAAGGAGGTTTTCCAAACCACATCTCATGAGGAGTTCGTTCCACTTTCTTGGTTGGGGCCATATTTAAAATACGAGCCGCGGAGCTTAGACAATAACCCCAAAATGATAGAGGTAACGAGCTTCTTGCATCATAGATCGAACCATATCCATTAGGGTTCGGTTCCTCCTTTCGGACACTCCATTAAGTTGAGGTGTCCCTGGTGGAGTAAGTTGTGAGATAATCCCATAACTCCTAAGATGATCTTGGAAAGCATCGCTTAGGTATTCACCTCCTCTTTCAGTACGAAGTACCTTAATTGTCTTATTGAGTTGATTTTGTACTTCGTTTTGATATTCTTTGAATGCTTCAAAAGTTTCGTCCTTGTGTCTTAATAAGTAGACATATCCGAAACGACTAAAGTCATCAATGAAAGTAACAAAGTATCTTTCACCATTCCTAGTCATGGGCTTAAAGGGTCCATATACATCCGAATGTATTAATCCCAATAAGTCTTTAGCCCTTTCATTGGTCCCTTTGAAAGGTGCTTTAGTCATTTTGCCTTGTAAACAAGATTCACATACATCAAACGAGTCTATCTCATTTGATTTCAAAAGTCCATTCTTTTGAAGTGTATGCATTTGGTTCTTGTTTATGTGACCAAGGCAACAATGCCATAAGTAGGAATCACTCAAATCCCTTTTGAGTTTCTTGGTGCTTGTATGGTATATTGAGATACTAGATGATGTGTCATCATGAACCAATTCATAAATTCCATTTGAAGGCGAAGCCTTAAAATAGAATACATTATCTAAATAAACGTGGATATCATCATTAACAAAATTAAGATTAAAACCACATTGTTTCAAATGGGAAACTGAAATAATGTTTCGACATAAATCCGGTGCATACAAAACATTGTTCAAAATAAGTTCCAAATCACTTGGAAGCTTTAACACAAAGTCTCCTTGAGCCTTCACTTGCACTTTGGCTCCATTACCCATAAAGAGACTTGATGTTCCCGCTTGCTTGCTACTTCTTTTGAACCCCTGCAATGAATTGCAAATGTGAGTTCCACATCCAGTGTCTAATACCCATGTATTAGAAGAAGTAATACTAAGCTCTATATATACCATATATATATTACCTGAGGATTGCCCTGCATCTCTCTTTTCCTTCAACTCCTTAAGGTAGACCGGACAGTTTCGTTTCCAGTGACCCATTTCACCGCAACCGAAACATGGGTCTTCCTTGGGGTTTGCTTGTCCGGCAACCTTTTGCTTCTTATTCTTGTTTTTGGTTGGGGTAACCATCTTCCCCTTTCCCTTGCCTTGATGAGCGGGTCCTTTCCTCTTAGCCGCCTTAGGCTTAGAGGTGTTATTACCTTTGGACCCACCATCATTGATCATTAGCACGGGTGAAGCCCTTTTACCCATGCTAGTTTCGGCTGTCCTTAACATGCCATGAAGTTCACCAATTGTCTTATCCATCCCATTCATATTGTAATTAATTACAAATTGATCAAACCTCTTTGACAAGGAGTTTAGGATAAGATCGGTGGCTAGCTCATTGGATATGTTGAGATTGAGACGGTTAGCGCGATCAATGAGGCTTTTCATTTTAAGGACATAAGATGAGACGGATTGGGTGTCATCCATACGACATGCATGTAGCGCTCGAACCGTTTCGAAGCGCTCGACACGAGCTTGTTGAAGGAACATCTCCTTCAATTGAGTGATCATGTCATATGCACTATGATGCTCGAAATCCTTTTGGAGTTCGGGTATCATAGTCCCAAGCATCAGGCAAGTGACTTGCATCGAATCGGCGCAATACTTATCATAATAAGTGTGACAACCCAGAAATTTCCAACCAAATTTAAACTTTAATCTTTATATGTTTCTGACACGATAAGCAATATTTGTTAAGTTAAATTTCAAGAATTTTAAACTATGTTCATACATTCATTCAACCTCGACCAAGTTCCAACGATTCACGAACCATTAAACGAATATGATTATATATGTATATGTGTATATATATTATAACTTGAAACGTAAACAAAATATTAGATTAAATACTTTATATGATTGTATCTGTTTCAAAATGTTTATCAATGAAATTAGAAGATAAGATCAAATGATTGAATTATCAAATATATTGAATTATGATTACAAGTCTCTGTTGAAAGGCCCACGTTGATTTGAGAAATCTTTCCATTTTAACAATATTCGAAAAATGGTAAAGTGATTTATAAATAAGAACAAATTGTCAATCATTGAGAACTAGACAAAGGATAGTGGAAGATTGAATCTCATAAAGACTCGATTGATCTATTAAGTTTCAAACGTACAAAAACGTTTTCAGTTTAAAAAGAACTTTATTATTAAAACGTATATAACTTTTATAAATATCTAGAACCACTTTTGACAACTCATTACTTAACTTGTATGATAAAGATAATAATATTTATATTTTATTTTATTAAATATATATAACGATTTAAATTAATATTATATATATATATACGCGTATTATACATACATAGTTTTATACTTTTACTATACTTAAACTTTACCTTTACTTTATTTTTACTTTACTTTAACTTTAATAATTCACTTTAATAATTCATACTTTAATAATTCACTTTAATAAT
Source organism: Rutidosis leptorrhynchoides (assembly GCF_046630445.1). Classification (NCBI taxonomy): domain Eukaryota; kingdom Viridiplantae; phylum Streptophyta; class Magnoliopsida; order Asterales; family Asteraceae; genus Rutidosis; species Rutidosis leptorrhynchoides. The sequence continues at coordinate 136,494,059 of NC_092343.1, read as the reverse complement.
TCATAATTTAATAATTCACTTTAATAATTCATACTTTAATAATTCACTTTAATAATTCATACTTTAATAATTCACTTTAATAATTCAAAAATCTATTATAAATAGAATTCAATAGGTTTCATTATTTCATAGAAACTTGAAAATATTTTTCTCTAAACTCTTTCAATCGATTTACATATATATATTTACTCCGTATTATTTCAAGATATTATTAGTATACATAAAATATTATGACGGAGTGCTGTCCGAGTGATTTCGAAATTGTTTTTCGAGTAGAATAGGATTAAGGAAATTATGTGTTATAGCTATGGAGGTGATTGAGTATGGTTCGTGGGTATGCTCGCGAGGTCAATATAGTGTTTATCATTTACGTTGCGTCTACGTACCTTTCCTGCAATATTGAATCCCAATATTGATACGTGAGTACTCATAATTTAACTTTTACATACTAATAGTGTATCCCTGACTAGTGCTCGAGTATTTAGGATTATGCATGCTTGTACTTTTGATATTGCCATTAGACAGGTTAGGTTGAATCTTGAATTAGTTACACTTGCGGTTGAGATAAGGTATAAGATATGCATGTCCTTGGAAAGCTAGTGAAAAATTAAGAACTTTTCCTTTAGATATCGAATGGTTTCGATGAACGGATTAGAAGTTATAATCAATTGAATTTTCGATATTTTTATTAAAAATGATTATTATTATCGTCGTTTTTATCGCCGTTCTAGTTTTATCTTATTATTATCATTATTATTATCTTTATCAATAAAAGGGATTTATCATTAAAAATTGTTAATTTTTTTATTATTACTATCGTTATTATTGTTAAAGTTATAATTAGTATTATTATTATTATCCAATTATTATTATTATTATTATTATTATTATTATTATTATTATTATTATTATTATTAGTATTATTATTATTATTATCATTATTAATATATATATCATTATTTAAAAATGGTTATTTTTATTGTTATTATTATTATTACTATATTATCATTAAGATAATTATTAGTATTATCGTTAATAATGTTATAGTAACTATCATTATTAATATTAGTGTAATTAAAACAAATATTTGTAACACCTAATTATTTTGATTACTATTATTATCATTATTATGGACACGATATAAAAGACGATTAAAAGCTATTAAACGAAACGATTAGGAAATAATGAGTAAGAGTATCATGATGAAATTAAAATATTATAAGATATTGATTTAGATAAAATTATCGTTCTTATTATTTTTATCATTACTATTATTATTAAAAGTATCGTTAGTATTAAAACTATCATTTTAACAAAAATTATCATTTTAATAGAAATGTCATTGTTACTATAAAATATCATTATTATTATTATTATTATTTTAAATAGAATTATTATTTTAAAGATAATATTAAAAAAATTATCGTAAATATTAAAGTTATCATAATTAGAATTATCGTTTTATCATAATGTCATCTTAGTAATTATAAATATCGATATTTTTATAATAATAATTATTATTACAAAATAATACAACTTTTACTTACTATCATTATAGATATTATTTTATCAAATAAATATGTGATACAAACATATTTTATTACGTGTAATAACTTACTTTAATAATACCTATCATATTATCTTTATGATATTAAATAAACCCTATAAATTTTATTACTTAATATATATAAAAGTATATTTTATTATATAAATTTAATATAAAATTTTATTTATTAATAAATAAATTATATTATTTACTCTAATAAATCTTTTAAAAATATTTAAAAATATAAAAGGACGATATTTAAACTATATATTAATCATGTATAGATTTTTGAAAATTATTTTGAGTCAAATTTACTTTTGTTGACTTTTGCATATTAGTCTCGAGCATTAGGATTGTGGTACATTATGACTTGACCTAATTTGTTAGACAAATATTGACCAACACATAAATATATATAATTAATTTAGGTTCGTGAATCCGAGGCCAACCTTGCACTTGTTCAATGACGTTATATGTATTTTTACTACGAAGTACAGTATGGTGAGTTTCATTTGCCTTTTTACCCTTTATATTTTTGGGACTGAGAATACATGCGCTTTTATAAATGTTTGACGAAATAGACACAAGTAATTGAAACTACATTCTATGGTTGAATTATCGAAATCGAATATGCCCCTTTTTATTAAGTCTGGTAATCTAAGAATTAGGGAACAGACACCCTAATTGACGCGAATCCTAAAGATAGATCTATTGGGCCTAACAAACCCCATCCAAAGTACCAGATGCTTTAGTACTTCGAAATTTATATCAAGTCCGAAGGAGGATCCCGGAATGATGGGGATATTCTTATATGCATATTGTTAATGTCGGTTACCAGGTGTTCAATCCATATGAATGATTATTTTTGTCTCTATGCATGGGACGTATATTTATGAGAACTGGAAATGAAATTCTTGTGGTCTATTAAAATGATGGAAATGAATGATTATGATAAACTAATGAACTCACCAACCTTTTGGTTGACACTTTAAAGCATGTTTATTCTCAGGTATAAAAGAAATCTTCCGCTGTGCATTTGTTTGTTTTAAAGATATTACTTGGAGTATTTCATGGCATATTTCGAAGAACGTTGCATTCGAGTCATTGAGTTCATCAAAGATTACTATTAAGTTAATTTATAATTGGATAGTGGATATTATGAAATGGTATGCATGCCTGTCAATTTTCGATGTAAAGAAAGTTTGTCTTTTAAAAACGAATGCAATGTTTGTAATATGTATCATATAGAGGTCAAATACCTCGCGATGTAATCAACTATTGTGAATCGTTTATAATGTATATGAACGGGTCCTTTCAGTTGGTATCAGAGCGGTGGTCTTAGCGAACCAGGTCTGCATTAGTGTGTCTAACTAATAAGTCGTTAGGATGCATTAGTGAGTCTGGACTTCGACCGTGTCTGCATGTCAAAAGTTTTGCTTATCATTTCTAGTCAGAAATCATCTGCTTATCATCCTTAGAAAATTACCTGCTTATCATTATTAGTCTAGACACGTCTTGCTACATTAATTGCATGAGTAGTGTATAGACAAAATTCATATCTTAGCGTATCTGCTAAATCATATCTTATCGTATCTATTACTGTAAACTTTGCCTGACATATTCCGTAAATTCCTCCGTAATCTACGAAATCTTTTGATCTATATACATATATGGATATCCTATGTAAATAGAATACCACCTGATAGCCGGAAAATCATTTTATATCGAAAAATCCTTTATCCTATCGTACGAAATGGAAGTTGTCATCAGTTCAAGTCACTCGGATTCTGAAATGGAATCTCACTCAAGCTTCGAAAGCAGTGTGACTGGAATGGATCAACCAATCAGTCATCATCTATTCTGGATGAATTGGGGATGGGTTCGTAGTCTCCTCAATCATTGGAGACAAGAAGAAGGTGATCCTTTCCATCCACCACATTGCCCTCTTGACGAAGAACCTGAAGCACTTACCGGCGAACCTGTCCGAAACACCATTTTCTCTCTCATTTCCAGAGTATCTCGTCACGATTATATACTCCATCAAATTCTAGATTTTATTTATCCGCTCGTCCGAACCGACAATCACCCAGGTGTAATAGAAGAAGTCAACGAGCTTCGCGCTCGGGTAGTAGCTTTGGAGAATATGGTGCAGAAATTACAAACACCAGTAGCAGCACCAGCAGCATAACCAGTACCACCATCATCAACGCCAACAGTACCATTACCACCTCCAACCACAACCGCGTCGTAAACCTCAACTTCACAATCTGTCCCACGAGCATCAACGTCATACGCACCATAGATACCAAGGAGTACCAACAACAATAACTGACGAAGTATTAATTCATAACTTCATTGGAGAAACATTCCGCGGCGATTATGTAATCTCTAAAGTCTTAGAGATTATCTAATCTAGCCCTAACCATAAATCAGTTAAGCGAACCAAAATGATAGAAGGAAGAGTAGAAACCCTGACAAAAATGGTGTGTGATTAACAAGCTAAACTTGCTTTACCAACAGCATCAACAGTATCGTCAGCGTTACCAGCATCGTCAGTACAGTCAACATCTAAATCAACAACACCGATAACATCACAAACTCCGTCAGTTCAAGAATCACTGTGGACATCATTACGAATCAATAACGTGTATATTGTATCAACGAGTTATGAAGAATTAACTCATTCCCTCTGAAGAAATTATATGTATATTATATATATATATATATATATATTTTGAAATAAATCTTTCCGTGCTAAGCTATTGTGTGTGAATCTTAACTACTCGGTTAATTAATAGTACAAATATGCAATAATGTACGTCCTTCGGCCGCAACTTAACCAGCGTTAACTACAATCTCTGTCGCAATTCAACAAATTCCAATTCATAATAAATCAAGTATATATTTGATTTTACACTTTCATCATCGATGTACTCGAAACTTTTCAGATAACATCATTCGTACTTTGCGAAATTCACAAGAATTCCACGAACCGAACATCATACATCAACAAATAACGAAGTATTGATTCATAATTTCAATGTCATTAAAGAAATACTGCGTAAAAGTTATGTACTTTTTAAAGCCTTTCGGGATTATTCAATTCTAGTTTCAACCGTAAATCAAATGAGTTTAATTTAACATTAACTCATTAAATCTATGTTACATCTGAAGAAAATATATATATATATATTTTCATAAAGACTGTAATAAAATTCTTTTGTACAAAATATTAATTGTGAATTTTTTTTTAACGGGTAGGTAATACCCGAGAGATATATAAATTCACAATTAATATGTTACATTCTTCGAATCTGATCAAGCAAATTATCAACTATACTTCCTACTTTCACAATAATATACATTCTTTCATAGAGATCAAAACAACCATACTCATTCAAACCCAATTACAAATTTTGATTTTGAAACCTCAGAATTCAATTCGAGATATAACCGGTATCATCACTTATAGATTCCTACATCTTTCAAAGCTATACTTTGACTTCAAAACTGTGTTAGAACATCAAATGTATATTAACGATTACAATCTGTGTTCAAACCCTTCGAAAATATCTGAAGACACTTCAAATAATGAGCAATCGAGATGATGATCCAACCACATGTTACCCACAGTTATGTACCCAAAAAAAAAACTCTTGAAACCAAAGTAAAAGTTTAAACAACGTATCCGCGTCAGATTCTTTGGCATTTATTAGCAAAAATAACTTTGCGACTCCTATTCAAAGTAGCCAGTTTTGTCACAGCTCCAGCAAGTCAACTTCGACTTTTCAGTCAGACTAACCTTATTATAACCTCGATATATACACCATCGTTACCAGGGAACCTTTTACATCCCACCACATTATTAGCAGATGTACCAACAACTTCATTACCCTTTGACTTTAGCCTCTCCAAAAAGTCATTATAATTATTCATTGAAACCCCATCATTTACTCATTCGCATCTTGTAATGAGAATTGCCATACGAATCATTGGGAATTAGCAATCAGTATTTTGAAATCTCGCAGCATGTCTACGCCAACAGTTATATGTGTATATATAACGTCTATCTTCTGGACTTAATTTGAATGTGAAGTTTCTGAAAAACACTCCGAACTACGAATTGGTTCTCCGAAAATGGAAAAAAAATGCTGATGAAGTAGCAAAAACTATAAACGACTTTAAACGTAAAAGCTGGATGATAATGATGAAGTGTGCTGGCAAAGCGCAGAAAAAGAGAAGTTTTGGAACTGGAAAACGGATTGAGCAAAGTAGGAAGGAGGCTGTGGACAAATTACAAAGACTGAACCTGACTTCAAAGGATCCAAATGATTCAGTACCTGCTGAAGTCATTAACGAATACCTTGCTCCTGACTCTAAACTCCTGCGGACAATATTCTTCATCATCATCTGATATTAGAAATTCTAAAATATCATCATATATTTCATTATAAATATCCTCCATATTTCTGAAGATATTTTCTTAATTTTCTTATTTGAAATCATTTACCTCTTCGCGCTATCTGTATTACATCATAAAAGAAACTATTTTAGTTTCTAAATTCTGAAACATTCAAGTTTAAGATAGGAATATTTTGAAGTAGTGTTGGGAACTGAAGCATGAATTAGTATAATATAATGACACTTGATCAATGTGATTATATTACAGTAAGTCATGCTGAGTTTCTAAATGGAACGTGATGATTCACAGATCATAATATCATCATGTGCCATGTTATACGACTCTTGTATTCTATTTAACCTCTAAAAAATCAAGAAAATATTTCTTGATGATTCGGCCTTTTCCAAGGTATTCTAGTAATTTGACAAGTCAAGATCGTGCCATCACAATTTCCTTCCTAGAACATTAACAATGTTCATTCCGAAATTCATATCTGTGAATTCTGGACCATTACAAGCGGTGCTTAATCGCAAGAAGAAGAAACGAAAGGACAAAACTCCGAAATAGAAATTGGGGTATAAATTGCAGCAAATAAAAGAGAGCATTAACTGTGAATGATAATGATTATAGAAGACAGAAGCAGAGACTTTGAAATATAAGGGAACATATAAAGCCCAACGACAAACCAGAAATTATAAACCATATATATCAATGCATATAGCAATATAAAAACACGGGAGAACTAGAAACACTATAAACCCAAGAGTATAGTAGAAGTAAATAGATTCTTCCGGCGGTAGATGAAAAAGAAGAATGACCGATATGAAAGTTAGAAGCATATCGAGAATCAGAACTGGATGGAGCATATTGTGAATACTTTAAAATATGAGTTGAGGGGAAAAGAATAGAAGGTGATGAAATATGACTAGGAACTTAGAAATCAACAGATTTAACTCACACAATGGCGGAATAAGTGAATCAAACCCACTAGTGAATAGGTTAAGTTTTTTTTTTTGATTAATTTAGTCAAACCACAACTAAATCAAGTGTGATTAGATCAACACCTAGAGCTATTATTCACCACCTGGGTGATTTGGACTGAGAGAGAATCGGAGGAGCTCACTAGATCTGAATGTGTGTAGCAAATGAGAGGCTTAACCTAAAATGAAGAACATAAGACTTTATATACCCCTGTTGTTGACTCACCCATACGATTCATTCATCACACGTACGAGTTGGCTTCATCAGCTGTACAGGTGATCACTCACTCGTGTCTTCTCATTTAGGTTGTAATTGTGACTTAGCTCAGCATCAACCGTGCATATGAGCCTGTCAGCCGTACTAGTGAGGCTTCACTCGTACGTCTGACTAAGTCTAACATAGTCAAACATCTAAATCTCATTCCTGCAGTTCCTGTAACCACATACAAACACGGATAGGATAATAACGAGTAATCATGCTGGCCTGTAAACTGTTGTACCTGCAATAGACGTGGGTAGATGTCTAGGGACTTGCATAAAATGCATCAACAGAAGGTGTGAGTTGTAAGAAAACGAATGAGGTGAATTTATAAGAAAATCTCCGACAGAACAATTAAAATGGACGATCGCATTTAAATCGGATCCTAATTCCCTTGATTACCGGAGAGTCAAATCTTATTAAGAAGATTTTCTTCAAATCCCTTGAAATCTGGGAATCAATCATATCTACGTCAAATGATAAGATGAATCTACACTTACTCATTTCACTCTTCTATGTTAGCTTCATTCGTACTCTTCATATAAATGGACTGTTTATCCAAATTATTCGCTGATGATAAAACTCTAATTTTCAGCCCGTATGCATCATGAAAACATACTTATTATCATTCACGACCTTTCCACTCAAATTTCGGGACGAAATTTCTTTAACGGGTAGGTACTGTGACAACCCAGAAATTTCCAACCAAATTTAAACTTTAATCTTTATATGTTTCTGACACGATAAGCAATATTTGTTAAGTTAAATTTCAAGAATTTTAAACTATGTTCATACATTCATTCAACCTCGACCAAGTTCCAACGATTCACGAACCATTAAACGAATATGATTATATATGTATATGTGTATATATATTATAACTTGAAACGTAAACAAAATATTAGATTAAATACTTTATATGATTGTATCTGTTTCAAAATGTTTATCAATGAAATTAGAAGATAAGATCAAATGATTGAATTATCAAATATATTGAATTATGATTACAAGTCTCTGTTGAAAGGCCCACGTTGATTTGAGAAATCTTTCCATTTTAACAATATTCGAAAAATGGTAAAGTGATTTATAAATAAGAACAAATTGTCAATCATTGAGAACTAGACAAAGGATAGTGGAAGATTGAATCTCATAAAGACTCGATTGATCTATTAAGTTTCAAACGTACAAAAACGTTTTCAGTTTAAAAAGAACTTTATTATTAAAACGTATATAACTTTTATAAATATCTAGAACCACTTTTGACAACTCATTACTTAACTTGTATGATAAAGATAATAATATTTATATTTTATTTTATTAAATATATATAACGATTTAAATTAATATTATATATATATATACGCGTATTATACATACATAGTTTTATACTTTTACTATACTTAAACTTTACCTTTACTTTATTTTTACTTTACTTTAACTTTAATAATTCACTTTAATAATTCATACTTTAATAATTCACTTTAATAATTCATAATTTAATAATTCACTTTAATAATTCATACTTTAATAATTCACTTTAATAATTCATACTTTAATAATTCACTTTAATAATTCAAAAATCTATTATAAATAGAATTCAATAGGTTTCATTATTTCATAGAAACTTGAAAATATTTTTCTCTAAACTCTTTCAATCGATTTACATATATATATTTACTCCGTATTATTTCAAGATATTATTAGTATACATAAAATATTATGACGGAGTGCTGTCCGAGTGATTTCGAAATTGTTTTTCGAGTAGAATAGGATTAAGGAAATTATGTGTTATAGCTATGGAGGTGATTGAGTATGGTTCGTGGGTATGCTCGCGAGGTCAATATAGTGTTTATCATTTACGTTGCGTCTACGTACCTTTCCTGCAATATTGAATCCCAATATTGATACGTGAGTACTCATAATTTAACTTTTACATACTAATAGTGTATCCCTGACTAGTGCTCGAGTATTTAGGATTATGCATGCTTGTACTTTTGATATTGCCATTAGACAGGTTAGGTTGAATCTTGAATTAGTTACACTTGCGGTTGAGATAAGGTATAAGATATGCATGTCCTTGGAAAGCTAGTGAAAAATTAAGAACTTTTCCTTTAGATATCGAATGGTTTCGATGAACGGATTAGAAGTTATAATCAATTGAATTTTCGATATTTTTATTAAAAATGATTATTATTATCGTCGTTTTTATCGCCGTTCTAGTTTTATCTTATTATTATCATTATTATTATCTTTATCAATAAAAGGGATTTATCATTAAAAATTGTTAATTTTTTTATTATTACTATCGTTATTATTGTTAAAGTTATAATTAGTATTATTATTATTATCCAATTATTATTATTATTATTATTATTATTATTATTATTATTATTATTATTATTATTATTAGTATTATTATTATTATTATCATTATTAATATATATATCATTATTTAAAAATGGTTATTTTTATTGTTATTATTATTATTACTATATTATCATTAAGATAATTATTAGTATTATCGTTAATAATGTTATAGTAACTATCATTATTAATATTAGTGTAATTAAAACAAATATTTGTAACACCTAATTATTTTGATTACTATTATTATCATTATTATGGACACGATATAAAAGACGATTAAAAGCTATTAAACGAAACGATTAGGAAATAATGAGTAAGAGTATCATGATGAAATTAAAATATTATAAGATATTGATTTAGATAAAATTATCGTTCTTATTATTTTTATCATTACTATTATTATTAAAAGTATCGTTAGTATTAAAACTATCATTTTAACAAAAATTATCATTTTAATAGAAATGTCATTGTTACTATAAAATATCATTATTATTATTATTATTATTTTAAATAGAATTATTATTTTAAAGATAATATTAAAAAAATTATCGTAAATATTAAAGTTATCATAATTAGAATTATCGTTTTATCATAATGTCATCTTAGTAATTATAAATATCGATATTTTTATAATAATAATTATTATTACAAAATAATACAACTTTTACTTACTATCATTATAGATATTATTTTATCAAATAAATATGTGATACAAACATATTTTATTACGTGTAATAACTTACTTTAATAATACCTATCATATTATCTTTATGATATTAAATAAACCCTATAAATTTTATTACTTAATATATATAAAAGTATATTTTATTATATAAATTTAATATAAAATTTTATTTATTAATAAATAAATTATATTATTTACTCTAATAAATCTTTTAAAAATATTTAAAAATATAAAAGGACGATATTTAAACTATATATTAATCATGTATAGATTTTTGAAAATTATTTTGAGTCAAATTTACTTTTGTTGACTTTTGCATATTAGTCTCGAGCATTAGGATTGTGGTACATTATGACTTGACCTAATTTGTTAGACAAATATTGACCAACACATAAATATATATAATTAATTTAGGTTCGTGAATCCGAGGCCAACCTTGCACTTGTTCAATGACGTTATATGTATTTTTACTACGAAGTACAGTATGGTGAGTTTCATTTGCCTTTTTACCCTTTATATTTTTGGGACTGAGAATACATGCGCTTTTATAAATGTTTGACGAAATAGACACAAGTAATTGAAACTACATTCTATGGTTGAATTATCGAAATCGAATATGCCCCTTTTTATTAAGTCTGGTAATCTAAGAATTAGGGAACAGACACCCTAATTGACGCGAATCCTAAAGATAGATCTATTGGGCCTAACAAACCCCATCCAAAGTACCAGATGCTTTAGTACTTCGAAATTTATATCATGTCCGAAGGAGGATCCCGGAATGATGGGGATATTCTTATATGCATATTGTTAATGTCGGTTACCAGGTGTTCAATCCATATGAATGATTATTTTTGTCTCTATGCATGGGACGTATATTTATGAGAACTGGAAATGAAATTCTTGTGGTCTATTAAAATGATGGAAATGAATGATTATGATAAACTAATGAACTCACCAACCTTTTGGTTGACACTTTAAAGCATGTTTATTCTCAGGTATAAAAGAAATCTTCCGCTGTGCATTTGTTTGTTTTAAAGATATTACTTGGAGTATTTCATGGCATATTTCGAAGAACGTTGCATTCGAGTCATTGAGTTCATCAAAGATTACTATTAAGTTAATTTATAATTGGATAGTGGATATTATGAAATGGTATGCATGCCTGTCAATTTTCGATGTAAAGAAAGTTTGTCTTTTAAAAACGAATGCAATGTTTGTAATATGTATCATATAGAGGTCAAATACCTCGCGATGTAATCAACTATTGTGAATCGTTTATAATGTATATGAACGGGTCCTTTCAATAAGCCATGCCCTCTACATCTTCCTCGTCCGGTTGGTCGGGAATAGGGTCCTCCAACACATACGCTTTATCCTCAAGTTTGAGGACAATTCTAAGATTACGGAACCAATCCATAAAGTTCATATGGTTGAGTTTGTCTTTCTCGAGGAGAGACCTTAATGATAGGTTGTTTAGGTTAAGTGGTGCATTTTGCATGTTGTTGTTATTGGCAGCCATCTACAAAATTAACAAAGTTCATTTAAGTATCAATTTTAAATTTAATAAACAATACCCTTTTGAAATTAATTGTCTTATTAAATATTAGAATCCAACGGTAAATCAAATTTCGGTTAGGTGACCTTTATCCCGTTATTTGATTTAGCTAGGTAGTCATTTATATGACAATTGCAATCCTTTTGCAACTTCTAAATTATAGGATCATGCAATCCTTTTGTATGGCATATTTATCCCATCAACGCCTATTTGTTCCTCATGCTTCGGTGACCCTAAGTTCATGATTCCCAAATCAAGTCGTCCTATTTGTGTAAACATGTAAAATTAACATACAAGTGGTTAGGTGACCTTTATCCCACAAGCATGCGAATTTTACCTTAACCATATTAGTTAGCTCATAATGGTTAGGTGACCTTTATCCCGTTATGAGTTCCCTACTATGTTTAAGTGTCCCACAAAAGGATGGCGTTTAACTTGTTTACCTTGTTTTAGTTAAGGGATTTTAAGTCTTCATAAATTCTAGTTTAAGAAAACATTTTGCCATACACCAACATGAATTTGGTGTATAGTACATTATGAAAAACCAATTATCATGTCTTAGTAGTAAAACCAATTACTTGATATAAACCATTTTATATACATTGTCATCATGTCCTTAATAACCATTTATTAGTGTCCTTTTGTTATTTTAATTATAACCAATTATAATGTCATTTTGCAAGTTGTTTCATGTGATATTTCTTGTATCAACCAAGCATACAAACACAATAATCATACAAGCATGCATAACAACAATGTTCACAATCAAGCCAAAGTGGTGAATACTTGTTTAGCCGAAAACAAGTGTTACCGATAAGGGTTAAAACACAAAGTAAGAGATTTCAAATCTCCCACTAACTCTTGCATCCATATGCTCCATCTTGTGCTCTTCATTCATCTTGAACCTTCATTTCTTTTACAAAAAAATATACAACCTAATACATTTTTTCTAGGAAAAGGAAATTACAACCTAATCTATTTTACATACCAAAAATTACATTGCCAAATTACAAGATTATTACAAACCAAATGAATGAATAAATATTACAAACCATAAGAATGAATAAATCAACCAAACATACACACATGCAACCACAAAGCCAAGGCTTGATTGTGAACAACAACTAACAACAAAACATGACCAAACTTGAAGTTCCAAACCACTTTTGGAACCCCAAAAATTCGGCCAACATTATATCCCACCCAAAACCCAAAATTTTTACATTCTAGTTTCATGCATGTTACTATATTGTAATCTAAATGGGTTTTCAAGCCAAATACAAGAAGCATATTTCTATGACCTTGGCTCTAGATACCATTGTTGGAATTCATCATATAAACAAGTTTCATGTACATATATGTCAAAACCTGATTTTAACATTAAGCGGAAGCATATTTAAAACTAAATTAATATGAAGTTTAACCTTTTAAACATGAATTCCAAAACCATATCAAGTCTAGAAAATGTGCTTACAAAGTAAAAGAGCTAGTAAAGAGGATATAACTACTCCAAGTTAGGAGGTTAAAAGGATAATGAAGATGATGAAGAAGATGATGAATAAGCAAGCTCCAAAACTATGAAACCTCAAGAGATAATACCCCAAACTTGTCACCAACACTTAGCCTTTGGTTAGGATTTAATTACCACTTGAAAATAAGCTTGCAAACCACGAAATGAACTCTCTTTCTCTCCCTATACCTCACGGCCTAAAGACAGTAGCAAGGAGCAGAATGTGCAGTTTTTTTGTTAGTTTAAATGTGTATTGCAAGCTCACATTGAGTCAAGGCCCTTGGTAAACTAATAGGCATGTACCTTGGCACTTGTGTGGTCTTAAAATAAACAAAACAAGCATGGGTGTGGCATCTTGGAGACCAAAATTCAGCACACCACATATATATATTTTATAACAAGATTTATTTTATAAAACTTGTATATATTTTATAAAACTTGTATAAAATAAGCATGTATTTGTTATTTGTAATTATTTTATAAACCATTTTATAAAATATAACACAACATAATTATTTAAACCTATAAATAATTAAATCCACATCATATATAAATTATCCAAATAATTTATCTCAAGTGATCATAATTTAGAAAACCGATTTTCTAAAGTTCAAGTGTCGCGTATTCATTTAACAATCCAACCGTTAAAATAAATACATATAAAGTGTTGGTAAGCTTGTTATTGGGTATGACCCGACTTGGATCATAACATAGTGGCCACATTAATTTAATATGTCTCTTGGGCATACGAAATACCTTCAAATACTTTGTTTAATAATTACACCAGGTTATCGACTGCGTGTAACCCAAGGTTTTAATACTTTGTTATCAATTATACCAAGTGTCCTTGTATATAATTTCACCCATATTTTAATAATTCTAGTGACTATTAATCCATTCCCGTGTCCAGTTAAATGAACGATTATTCGTACATATAAATACCCCGCCCATCGTGTCCGATCGAGTGTATATGGTTATTTATAGGGACATCCAATTGTAAATCTTTATATTAAAATTAACAAACTATCATTTAGTTAAACAAATATAAAGTCCATTATTAGCCCACAGTCTAATTTCTACAAGTGTCGTTCTTTTGTCCAAACCCCAATTATGGTACAAAGCCCAATTACCCCGTCTTAATATTTTAGCCCAACATCACAATTACTTCGGCTTAAATAAGCATAATAATAACTTAGCTACGAGACATTAATGTAAAAAGGTTGAACATAACTTACAATGATTAAAAATAGCGTAGCGTTACACGGACAGAATTTCGACTTACACCCTTACAACATTCGTTAACATACCCTTATTATTATGATTTAAAATTAAAATTAAAATTAAAATTAAAATATAAATTATATATATTTACGTATACATATATAGAGAGAGATAGATTTTAGGATATTTTTTTACATCGAACTGCGCTGGCTTTTATAGGGAATTGAGTCCAGGTGAGCTCCGCGACTTGCGGCCTTTTTCTTCTTCAAACTCCGCGAGTCGCGGAGTTTGTTTTTACAGCTCACCCAGCTTTGGCTCTTTGTTTGCCGATGATTTTTAATAATAATATAATATATATATAATTTTTAAGAATTATTTATATATTATATTATATTCATGTGCATAGTTGACTTGTAATTTTTAGTCCGTTGTGTCGAGCATTGAGAGTTGACTCTGGTCCCGGTTCCGGATTTTCAAACGTCCTTGCGTACAATTTAATATCTTGTACTTCGCGTTTTGAATCTTGTACTCTTGTAATTTCGAGACGTTTCTTATCAATAATTGGAACCTCTTTGATTGTATTTTGTACTTTTGAGCTTTTTGGTCATTTGCGTCTTCAATTCGTCGAATCTGTCTTTTGTCTTCACCTTTTAATATTTAAATGAATATCACTTGTAAATAGAACAATTGCAACTAAAAGCTTGTCTTTCTTGAGGAATAATGCTATGAAATATATGTTCGTTTTTAGCATTATCAAATATTCCCACACTTGACGTTGCTTGTCCTCAAGCAATATAGTCTTGAAATACTAGAATCACTTCTTTATTCTTCACACTTTGTACATCAGTGATTTCTTTACGGCGGTATAAACAATGGTAGTAACGATATGGTTTACAGTCCCACATGACTATAAAAATTTAGATCCTTTAAGAAATTGGATCTTTATGAAAACATTTGATCTCTTTGAAAATTCAATCTAGCTTTTACCCTAGATAAGTTTTCCGGAATAACCCTTCACCGGTGTTTGCAAATTCTTTTTGTGGGTTTGGTGGGTTTCATATTTGAAAATTTTAGCTCAAAACTTGCGGTTTTGTGTCACCCACTTGCTAACCTTGTATTAGGAAAGCAACACGTCCAGTATACTTGCTCCGAATATTACCTTTCGGTAAACTACCGTCCGGTTGTAAAGGAAAGCGTTGAACAAGCAACTGTTAAGGAAATGTCCCCTGACATGCTTTTAATTATGGTCTATAATGTGTCGGACGCAATTACTATCCTTTGTAGGAGCAATAGTAAAGCCCACCCTTATAATTTTTCGGTCTGGCACAAGGTCCTGTCTTTGACCATGCTATGCAACCACCGTTCTTACGGTTGACACCCGATTTGGTTCAGGTGACCTAATGAATTCCAGGTGAATTCCTAGGATTTTACGTTCAATGGTAATGAACGCATTGAAAATGGGTTTTCAGAAAACAAATCGGTTTGTAATTTTTGATCAAAATATTTCTCGTTCAAGCTCGAGTTTAGATATCATCGAATTCCATGAGTTTGAATTCTCAATCTTTAAGGTCAATCTCTAGGATTGAGTAATATCAGTCTTAAAAGCTGATTTTTGATCTTTAAGGAGATTATCCTTTCTGGGGATCTGATTCATTAGTCTTATCCAGCTAATTTGCACGGCGCCCTCCCCATTTTACAAGACAGATCCTCTCATGGTTAGGATAAGTCTGACCACTTGGCAACCCTGTTTGATGCTGAGGTCCGTGGATTTCCTGCTGATTTTAGAGATGACTTTTCTAGATTTTTCGTCAACCTACAGCTGGTCTGGACGACAACTTCCTGACCTAAATCAAGAAGCGCGTGTCTTTTTCGGAAGACTTTACTTCCTTTTAACGATGAAATTGATTCATCGTGTAGATCCATCTTTCTTACAAATATATTACAGTAAACCGGGTAAAACTGATTATTTTAGTCCAAAACAAAAGTATTTTCAATTATTTGTACAAAAATATGTGACATATGTTTAAGATAACTTGGTGAATTTTCCCACACTTGGCTTTTATTTTTCCTTTTTGTTCTCCTCTATTCCATTTTAAATGAATTCTAACATTTTGGTTTGTTTCTCAATTTATGTCCTTTCCGAGGTAACAATAATTTCGGTGTTAACACCTAGTTTTCATCGTTCATAAATATGTATAAACATGATTTTGAATTCATTTAATTGAAAATTTTGAAAAATTTTACTAGAATTGGGTAGTCAGTATATAAGACTATGGCTGTTCTTTGTTATCAGAGAGCACTAGATTCTAATACAACTACTGCTTTACTAGTATTTTTAATGATAACCAAGTGTTTAAGATAAAAATTTTAAAAATCCGAAAGAATTTAACCCCTTTCCACACTTAAGATCTTGCAATGCCTTCATTTGCAAGAAATCAGTAACAATTTAAATTATTGAGGGTGATTAGCGTAGAAATGATTAAATTTTACCAAAGTTTCCAAACATATTGGCATTTGTTTTGAATGATAAATGGTGCACATCATTTGTTCATTCCGTCTTGTTGTTATTTCACATATATTTTGCATCTTGTCGTCAAAATTAGTTGCTTTTGCTGAACTTAATGTCAGTCTTTGAAAATGCATTGTTTTACCCTGTTGTGTACATAAGATAAACTGCAAACATATATACATATTTTTGAAGTTTGGTATATTACCCCACATTCAAAAATTATTAAAATCTAATAATAAAAGTTAGAAAATTATAAAAACTATTACAATATTAACATAAGTATTAAATGTATCAACATTACAAATAATAAAATAAATAAAACTAAGTAGACTAGGGATGATACTGATACCAGTAGGGGTTTCATGCATAACCGTATGTGTTATAGAATGCTTCGGCTGAGTTATACGTAGGATACGGTGGTTGCATCTCTATAGACCAGGGAGGGAATATGGGCGTTGGAGTAGGAATATAGTTTCTACCTATATGTTGGCAATAAGCTATGATTTGGTTTTGATGAACTTGCCAATCTTCAAATGCTCGATGTCTAGCATTTTCATATTCTTGTGAAGCTATAAACCTTTGCATTTCTGTCATTTCATTTCCCCCTTCCACATTACCTTGCTGTTGATTTCTCTCAACCTTGGATGTCTACCATTATATCGTACTGCGGCATTATTTCACCTCTTCAAAACTTTAGCACCATGGTATACATTTAAACCAACTGTATCGTAGGGTTCTGGTTCTTCGATTAATAATCCCCCCCGACTTATATCCACATTGAGATACTCAGCAATCAATGTAATAAATATATCACCTCCTATTATACTGTGCGGTCTCATTCTCCTAACCATAGCTGATAAATAATAACCCACACAATAAGGTATACTTACAGCGCTTTGTGGGTCTCGAATACACATGTGGTAAAACAAATCCTGTTCATTTACCTTTTCCTTATTCTTACCTCTTTGTGTAATCGAATTGGCTAAAAACCTATGAATTACTCTTAACTCAGCTCTATCTATATCCAAATAAGAGTAATTTCCCCCTTTAAATCGGTGATGGCTAGTCATTTGACTCCATACACCATGCGTATCAAAATTTTCATCTATCTTCCTACCATTTAATATTAACCCTCGACAATCGGCAGATGCTAGCTCCTCAGGCGTATATATACGTAAGGCCTGAGCCATGTCTAGTAGAGACATGTGTCGCATCGAACCTCCTAACAAAAATCTAATAAAAGATCGATCGATTAAACTAACTACCCGATCATTTATTTCTATACTACACAATAATTCTTCACACCATACTTTATATACAGGTCTACGCATGTTGAATAAACGTACCCAATCGTTAAAAGTAGAATTACCATACCTCTGAGTAAGTAATTCCCTAATTGGCTCGGCTAATTCTACAGCTTCTAATGATTCCCATTCTATTACCCTAGGTACTTCAACAGCTTTAGAATGAAGAGTATGCAAGCCCCTTTGGTATTTTGGATAATCTATCCAACGTCTGTCAAATCTCAAGTTCGGGTGCAAATTCTCCACGTGCATATCTGAAAATGTCATAACTGGATGAGGTATATCTTATTTGTAATAGCTATCAACATCCTATTGTTCCGCATTCTCAGGAGGAGCATTGCGAGCCTGGGATGAAGATTCACCCCTTTCAGTCTGCAAAACACATCAAACACAATTTTTGTGCATCCAAATATGCATTAGTGTCAGCAAAATCATCAATCAAAATAATTACAATGACACGTTCAATTTATATCAAACTTAAGCTCATTTTCATATTTTTATCAAATCTACACTTTTTTCAAATAAGCATATACGAAAATGTTCGCCAAGTTCATAAGCATTCAACTCAAATAATATGTCAAAATAATCATTACTAGCAATTAAACAAGTTTCAAATGGCATTATCTCTCAAAAATTAAGTTCATGAATTTTAGACTTGAAAAAGTCCACTTTAATTCTCAAAAATCATGTTTAGGCTCAAAGTTTGGATCATTTAACTATCTAAACATGTTACACTACTTAATTTAGCAATAATTCATGACAAAAATGGGCCATAATCTGTTTATATCAAAAAGCCCCAAATTGCTCAAGAACACAAACCCTAGATTACTCAAAATTTGAAGTTTAAGGCTTCTAATCATGTTAAATAGCATCAATCTAGGTTATACAAGCATAATACATAAGCAATTTAAGCATAATTACACTAAAAAGCATCAAAATCGAATTGGGTATAAAATTGCTCAAGAACACTAATTTTCGGATTAAATGGTGTTTAGGTGTAGAAATTTACCGTTTTTCTTGAGTAATTCCTTGATAGCATCCTTCTCAACATGATTTTGTGAAAGATTTGATAAAAAATGGTGAAAAATTACGAATTTGGTGTGTGTTTTTCAGGTTTTTTTTTTCGCAGTATATGTGTGTTTTGTGTTGTGGACTGATCTGTTCAGCTCGTTTTATTTTTTTCTGTATTTTGCATCCTCCGCGACTTGCGGTGTTTGCTTCTTTCAAACTCCGCGAGTCGCGGCCATTTTTTTTTTTAAATAAACCTTAACTTATAAAACAAATATAAATTAAATTAAAAATTTTGTTTTCCTTTGTTTTAGGACGAGGTCGTTTCGGATCGATGTCCTAGTCCGTCCCTCGACAAAATTTTAAAATTTGTCTTTTTCAAGCGATTGTTTTAAAAGCTTAGATTTTTGGGTTTTTTAATTTTTTTTTTGGCATACTTTAATTCAATAAGATTAAAAATAATGATAATAAAAGTTCTCGTCCCTCCCTTGGGTAGAGCAATTTCGGTTCAACGACCTAGTCTTCAACTCACGACGAATTTTAAAAATCATATTTTTAACTTAGCGTAATAAAGTAAATTTTTGTTTTTAAATTCACACCAAACTTAAATTTAAAATGCATAAAATTAAAAATTCACACCAAACTTAATTAAAAATTCATATTATAAATTCACACCAAACTTAAATTTAAAATGCATAAAATTAAAATTTCATATTTTAAAAATTAAAAATTCACACCAACCTTATATTTTATTTTTGTTTTTATACATACAAACTTATATTAAAAATATTAATTTTTCAAATATTTACAATTTTAAATATATTGATTTAATTTTAACAAGTTTACAATATTATTTTAATATTAATTTTAAAAACAAAGTAAAAATAAAATTAAAAATCTTTTTGGCTTTTATCCCACTTTAATCAATCAAATATTATCAAAAATATGCGCCCCTCTTTTCGGTAAAGTAATTTCGGTTCCATGACCTAATTTAACTCATGACGAATTTTTGAAATATTTTGGGTTGATTGATTAAAGATATTTATACCTTAAGAATAAACGTTAAATTTCGCAGTGATGTAATAAATTTTTGTATGATATCAATAATTTCGGTCGCCAAACCTAATTTTATTCAATACCAATTTAATACTTTATAGCGAACAAATTAGCGTTTATTATCAAAAGGTTAAAAGTAAAAATAAAAAAATTAAAAACTGTACAGACTTACCTGTGAGATAGTATTCTTAGTGATACGATCTATCCCACTCATAAGATAGTCGGTTTAATTGGTTTTCCATAGCTACATAGGCGTAACCTCGAGCATTCAGTGTTTTTTCTTCTAAACATATGAACGGTCCGTCTTTGCATAAAGTAACAAATTCGGTGTTTGAATAAGTTTGATTATTTGAACATTTACCTCCATGTGACCATTTTCCGCATTTGTGACATTTTTCAAGGTGTCGTGCTCTTCTTTTCGCTGCGGATTTTGATTTTTCTTTACCAAATTGTAACTTATTATCTTCGCATCTGGATTCTTTTCTTACTCCGTCCAATCTTTCTCTGATTACTGATACTAGTTCACTCGAAAGTGTGTCATTATTACGTTTAGTGATCAAAGCGTGTAGCATTAGACCATGGTTTAATTCACAGGAAGTCTTCATTTCGTAAAAACCTAAAAAAAATTAAAAATTCAGAATGGGGGGAGAAGACTAGTTCTTTAAGGTCTGCTAGGGAAAGACCATTCGGGTTCCATTTTCGAGAACTACACGAAAACAGAAAATCTAACTCTAACAGAAATACATATTATCCTTTAAAGACTTGATTCTCCCCACACTTAGTTAGCTGTGGTATCGAAATTGTGATTAACTTCGTTGTCAACTTCCATCGGACTATCTATGTAATGTTTAACTCTGTGACTATTAACTTTAAATTCAATCCCATTTGAATTTATTAATTCTATCATTCCGTATGGGAAAACTCTTTTGACTATGAATGGTCCAGACCATCTTGATTTCAATTTTCCAGGAAATAGCTTGAATCGTGAATTAAAAAGAAGAACTCTGTCTCCTTCTTTAAATTCTTTTGAACTTCTGATTCTTTTATCATGCCATTTCTTTGTTCTTTCCTTATAGATTAACGAATTTTCGTATGCTTCATGTCTTAATTCTACTAATTCGTTTAGTTGACTTAACCGTAGACGTCCAGCTTCATGTAAATCAAGATTACATGTCTTCAAAGCCCAAAATGCTTTGTGTTCAATTTCTACTGGAAGATGACATGCTTTTCCATAAACGCGTCTAAAAGGTGTGGTTCCAATTGGAGTTTTGTAGGCTGTTCTAAAAGCCTTGAGTGCATCCTCCAATTTAATGGACCATTCCTTCGGATGTGATCCTATGGTTTTCTCTAGAATACGTTTTAAAGCTCGGTTGGTATTTTCAACTTGTCCACTTGTCTGTGGATGATATGCGGTGGAGATTTTATGAGTTACTCAATATCTTTTGAGAACTTTCTCAAGTTGATTATTACATAAATGAGTTCCCCGATCACTTATTAAAGCTTTCGGTCTTCCAAACCTTGCAAAAAGACGTTTTAAAAAGTTGACTACAACTCGTGCATCGTTAGTTGGGAGAGCTTGTGCTTCCGCCCATTTAGATACATAATCAATGGCTACGAGAATATAGAGATTATTATGAGATTTTGGAAATGGACCCATAAAGTCAATACCCCAAATGTCAAATACTTCACATACTTGAATGACATTTTGTGGCATTTCATCACGTTGACTTATTTTTCCGGCCCTTTGACAAGCATCACAGGATTTGCAAAGAAGGTGTGCGTCTTTGTAAATTGTAGGCCAATAGAATCCAGCATCATAAACTTTTCTTGCTGTTAGTTGAGGCCCATAATGCCCTCCTGTTGGTCCTGTGTGACAATGGTTTAAGATTTTACTAGCTTCATCTCCGAATACACATCGGCGTATTATTCCATCGGGACAACTTTTAAACAAATGTGGATCTTCCCAGAAATAGTGTTTTATATCACTGAAAAATTTCTTTCGTTTTTGGTACGATAATCCTTTTTCAAGGAATCCACATACTAAGTAGTTTGCATAGTCTGCAAACCATGAAATTTCATTATAATCTATCTTCAATAGATATTCATCAGGAAAGTTGTCTTGTATGGCCGATTCATTTAGAATTTCTAATTCGGCATTTTCAAGACGAGAAAGATGATCAGCGGCGAGATTTTTTGCTCCTCTTTTATCTCGGATTTCAATATCAAACTCTTCTAAGAGTAAGATCCAACGGATTAATCTTGGTTTAGCATCTTGTTTCGAAAATAGGTATCTAAGAGCATAATGGTCGGTATAGACCACCGTTTTAGCTAGAACGAGATATGATCGAAATTTGTCAAATGCAAAGACAATAGCAAGGAGTTATTTTTCAGTAGTTGTGTAGTTCCTTTGTGCTCCTTGTAACATCTTACTAGCATAATATATAGGTTGAAATCATTTTTCAATCCTTTGTCCTAAAACGGCTCCCATTGCAAAATCACTTGCATCGCACATTAGTTCAAACGGTAGATTCCAATTTGGTGTTATCATGATCGGCGCATTAGTGAGTTTCTCTTTAAGAATATTAAAATATTTGATACATTCATCTGAAAAGATGAATGGAGCATCCTTTTCTAGGAGTTTATTCATAGGAGTGGCAATTTTAGAAAAATCTTTTATGAAACGTCGGTAAAAACCGGCATGCCCTAGAAAACTCCTAACTCCTCTAACATTGGTGGGATGTGGAAGTTTAGCAATTACATCTACTTTAGCTCTATCCACTTCAATTCCTTCCTTTGAAATTTTATGACCAAGAACGATGCCTTCTTTAACCATGAAATGGCATTTTTCCCAATTAAGAACTAGATTTGATTGTTCGCATCTAATAAGCATTCGTTCAAGATTAGCTAGACATGATTCAAATGTATCACCGAAGACTGAAAAGTCATCCATGAAAACTTCCATGCATTCTTCTATCATGTCGTGAAAAATCGCCATCATGCACCTTTGAAAGGTTGCAGGGGCGTTGCAAAGTCCAAATGGCATGCGTTTGTAAGCAAAAGTACCATAAGGGCACGTGAACGTGGTTTTCTCTTGATCTTCGGGTGCTATTGGAATTTGAAAATATCCGGAAAAACCATCAAGAAAACAATAGTAACTATTTTCGGCGAATCTTTCCAACATTTGATCAATGAAAGGTAAGGGAAAGTGATCTTTTCTGGTGGCGTCATTTAATTTTCTATAATCAATACACACACGCCATCCTGTTACAGTCCTAGTAGGAATAAGCTCATTTTTCTCATTTGTAATGACAGTCATGCCACCCTTCTTAGGCACGCATTGAACTGGGCTTACCCATTGACTATCAGAAATTGGATAAATTAAACCTGCATCAAGCAGTTTAATAATTTCTTTCTTAACTACATCTTGCATATTAGGATTTAGTCTTCGTTGGCGTTGCACATACGTTTTATGACCTTCTTCCATAAGGATTTTATGTGTGCAATACGAAGGACTTATTCCTTTTATATCATGAATCTTCCATGCAATGGCTGGTTTATGAGCTTTCAATACAGAAATGAGTTGTGATTTCTCATTTTCAGTAAGAGAAGACGATATTATTACAGGTAATTCAGATTCACCATTTAAATAAGCATATTCCAAATGGTTTGGAAGTGGCTTTAACTCTAATTTCGGAGGTTCTTCTATCGATGATTTATATCGATATCTGTCTTCTTCTTTTAGCATTTGAATTTCTTCTGTTGTTGGTTCATATCCATTAGCTATTAGTGTAGCTAACATTTCAGCTTCATCAATTGGTTCAGTTCCTTCTCCTAAAGAACATTCTCCTGTTCCTTGTAATTCTGGAAATTCTTCTAACAATTCTGCATGTGAATCTATAGTTTGAATATAATAGCATGTATCATCTGCAGATTGCGGTTGTTGCATTGCTCTATCAACTGAAAAGGTAACACTCTCGTCCTCTATACTTAGGGTCAGTTTCTTACCAAACACGTCTATCATTGCTTTAGCCGTGTTTAAGAATGGTCTTCCTAATATGAGAGGAACTTGAGAATTTTCTTCCATGTCCAGAACAACAAAATCTACTGGAAATACTAAAGTACCAACTTTAACTAGCATGTTCTCCATTATCCCTCTAGGATATTTTATTGATCGATCGGCTAGTTGTATGCTTATTCTTGTTGGTTTCAATTCTCCAAGGTCTAGTTTAGCGTATAGTGAATACGGCATTAAATTTATACTAGCACCTAAGTCTGCCAATGCTTCTATTGAACTAAGACTACCCAGAAAACATGGAATTGTGAAACTTTCTGGATCAGATAATTTTTCTGGTATCTTATTCAACAGCACTGCTGAACAATTAGTATTCATAGTAACGGCCGAGAGTTCTTCCATTTTCTTTCTATTTGTGATTAGATCTTTCAGAAATTTAGCATATCTAGGCATTCCTGAAATTACATCAATGAAAGGAAGATTTACATTTATCTGTTTAAACATATCCAAGAATTTGGATTGCTCGGCTTCAAGTTTCTCTTTCTTCATTTTACTCGGGTAAGGAAGTGTTGGTTGGTATGGTTTAACATGAGGTTTATCCTTAACTGTGTTATCTTCATTAACCTTTTCAACTACCGGTTCTTTTTCATTATCTTGCTCAGGTTGTGGTTCTTGCGGAGTAGGAATAGCTTCATCAGAAGTTACAGGTATTTCAGGTGGTTTAAGTGTTGTACCACTTCTTGTGGTAATGGCTTTAGCTGTTTCATTCCGGGGGTTAGCATTTGTATCACTAGGTAGACTTCCCGGTTTTCTTTCACCTATTAACCTTGCTAGGTTACTTACTTCTTGTTCCAGATTTTGAATAGAAGCTTGTTGATTTCTAAATGCTTGAGCATTTTGTTCATTGGTCTGTTTTTGTGATGTGAAAAACTGCGTTTGAGTTTCAACTAGCTTCGTCATCATATCTTCTAAATTCGGCTTTTTATCATCGGTTTGTTGTGGTGGTTTGTTTTGAAAATTAGGTCGTTGCTGATTGTAAGTATTATTGGATACTTGTTGATTGCTAGGACCTTGTTGGCTGTTGTATGGAACATTTCGGTTATAATTCTGGTTTTGATTATAAATCGGTCTTGGCGGTTGATAATTATTCTGATAATTATTTCCAAGCCTTTGGTTTATGTATGAAACATTCTCTCTTTGTTCCATTGTTAGTTCAATACTAAGACAATCTTTTGTCAAATGTGGTCCTCCACACTGCTCACAACTAATTCGTATTGAGTGAATATCTTTAGTCATCTTTTCCATTCGTCTCTCGACAGCATCTATCTTTGCGAAAATGGAATCTAAGTCATGGCTAGAATCAGCTCTAGCTGCTTTAGATGATCTAACGATATCTTTTTCTTGGTGCCACTCATGTGAGTGGGAAGCAGTGTTATTAATAATTTTGTAAGCATCAGTTTCGGTTTTCTTCATAATAGAACCACCAGCTGCTATATCGATGTCTTTCCTTGTAGTGATGTCGCATCCTTGGTAGAATATTTGTACTATTTGACAGGTGTCTAAACCATGTTGCGGACATCCTCTTAATAACTTTCCAAATCTTGTCCATGCCTCATATAGAGTTTCATTTGGTTTCTGTGTGAACGTAACAATTTCTCCTTGAAGTCTTATGGCTTTAGATGCCGGAAAGAATTGTTTAAGAAATTTTTCAACTAAAATGTCCCATGTATCGATCGCCCCTTCAGGTAACGATTCCAACCAATCTTTGGCTTCTCCCTTTAAAGTCCAGGGAAATAACATGAGATATATCTGTTCATCTTCCACTTCTCGGATTTTAAATAGTGTGCAGATCCTATTAAAGGTACGAAGATGTTCATTTGGATCTTCCTTCGGCGCACCACTAAATTGGCATTGATTAGTCACCATATGTAGAATTTGTCCTTTGATTTCATAATCTGGCGCATTAATGTCTGGATGAGTAATTGCGTGACCTTGGCCAGTGCGTTTAGCTCTCATTCGGTCTTCCATACTTAAAGGTTCCAGATTTTCCATGATTGAATTTGTTGAATCGGAATCACTAGAAGATTCTGATTTAATGGTTCGTTCCTCAACAATCTCTATTTGAATGATTGGTGGTTCCGGAGGAAACATTAATGGTTCAGGATCTATGAATTGTCCCTGAATATTCTCCGGATTCTCAATTGTGAGGTCGTGTTCAAAAAATGGATTATCGGAAATTTGAATTGGAGTACTTGGTCGACGGGATGACGATTCTAAAGAAAAATCAACAGCGGTAATATTTGCTAGATGTCTTGATCTAGTTACAGGTTGTGAACGTACAAAAGGTGGTGAACTTCACTGAATATCCTATTAGTTTTTAAAAGGAAAGAAAAATTATATAAGTTATCCAATTAATAGACTTTTCTGATTTTGCCAACGTTTCGAATAGCCAAAAGATGCAGCAGAGGGGCAGGATTCGTTTGGTCTCAATATAATTGAGGACTGTTTGGCTCCAATAACCCGGTCCACGTACAAATCCAACTATTACTACGAACCAGAAAATTTTGATGTCTATCAATTTAACCACTTAAAATAAATTTTTGTAATTTTAAGAAATTTAGATAAGAAGTAGAATAAAAATCTATGTCCTAAAACTAGAATAGCGAGAAATAAGAAAGAAAAAGAGCGCGTCGAAAAAGAAAAGGGTTGAAAAATAAAAGGCGTCGAAAACATAAGAAAGAAAAAAAAATACTATAAAACTTTAAAATACTCGACTAACCCAACCTTATTACTATCACTAACTTAAAATTATAATCGCAAATTGAGATTACTAATTGGAATGATAATTGATACATAGGTAAAAGGCGTCTAAAAATATTAAAGCTTACAAGTAAAACTATATTCCAAATGGCAATATCTTAAAAAGGTACTAAAAATTAAAAAGGCGTCGCAAAATTCTAAAGCACCTAAATCTTAGTCTAAAGAAAAAGCACTTAAGGGATTTTACGGCAAAGCCTAAAAATCTAGAAATAAAAATAACTATGGCAAAAACTATATTTTAAAACTAATTATGAGCGAAAAACACAAAAGATACGCTAAAACAATTAAAAAGGAACAAAAAATAAAAATATACTAAAAGTTGTGAAAATTACAATTTTTATAAAAATATTATTTTTATATTATTTGTTTTATAAAACTATTAATTTTATAAATTAATTAAACTAAATAAAACTAAATAAAACAAAATAAACTAATTAAAACTAAATATTATAATAAAAATACCCTAATTAGGGTTTAGAATTAATAATAATAATAATAATAATCCCGTAATTAATGCTGTTAGGGTTCTGTGTGGCCCGTGTCAGACGGCTCCGCGAGTTGCGGTTCTCGAAGCTGGAAAACTCCGCGAGTCGCGGTGGATGAAAATTCAACTCAGGTGCAGGTTTAAATTCGACGTTTTACTTTTTTTTTTTTTTAAATTTCTGTTTTATATTTTCTGTTTTAATAAAAATATTTATATAATAAAAACTTATATTTAGAAACTAAAATAAAAATAGAAATACTTTATAATTTTATAAATAAAAATCTTAAAAATAGATTTTTATATATATATATATATATATATATATATATATATATATATATATATATATATTTGGTTTTTGATTTTATGTTTTAAATAAAAATAAAATATTTAAATAAGACTTATTGTGACGACCCAGAAATTTTCGATCAAATTTAAACTTAATCTTTATATGTTTCCGACACGATAAGCAACGTCTATTAGACTGCATCTATTTTTAAACTATTTCAAGAAATCATTTGACCTCTGACTATTCCCAACGATTCACGAACAATTTCTTGTAAATAAATACATATTTATAGATAAATGTAAATATAAATAATAATTTAAAATTTAAAATATAATTTAAACATTAAAATTAATTAAGTAAAATAAGATACAGAATAATTAAGTAAAATTTGTAATGAATCTATATAAATATATATGATCCTTATGCATAATATTTTTTTTATATGTACATTGTAATAAATAATCAAGATATGTTATTATATATAGTAGATAGTTGATAAATATTACATATTTAATAATATGTAAACATAATGAAATTACTTATAAGTTAAAATATAATTGTTATTAGTATTTTCATTATTAACATTAATACCAGTAATATTAATATTATTAATACATATAGATATGAAATTTGATATGTGTGATTTGTTAGATCAACATTTTTATTTTTGTATTCATTATTAAGATTAACAATAACATTATTATTAGTATTAATATTATTATCATATGATTAGTAATATAAGAGTTATTAAAATTATCATTATTACGTTTACTATTAAAAATTAACATTTTTTTATTATAATTATTAACATTATTATCAAAAGTATAATTTTTATCATTATTATTTTGTTAACATTACTATTATTTTTATGGATATTATTATTATTATTATGAATATTACTTATTAATATTAATTATAAAATTTATGAATTCATTGATTAAAAACTAGGTAATAGTATCTAAAAACATTTTTATTAGTAATCTTAACATATTATTATATTTAATATATTTATTAAATTATTAATATTAAATTTAAATTATATGATACAGATAAATACGCATACCATTATTTTTTTTTAACCTCTTCTGTCTTTTATTGTTGGTCCGTGAACCCTGGTCGACTCTCACGATTTTCCTATATATCAATCGGTGTTTACACTAGACAGAAATCCATTCAAGTATCGTACTTTTATTGTCAATTATCAAATATATCTGTTTTTCTTTTGTTTTAGGCTGTTAATTTAAACAGAAATTAAAAACGAACTGGTATATGTATTCGATATACTTTTTAGTCAAAAGCTCGATTGTGATTTAATTTAAAAATTTAAAAATGCAGAGTTGTGTGGATTCATATAACGAAATTACCTGCAAGTTTTCAAATCCTAACTCGCAAAATTAAGGATTAATTTCGAAGTCAAGACTTTTGAAACAAAAAGTCAATATGAGTTCTTCAACCAAATTCGAATCCTCTGTTTTGAATTAAGTTAAATTGATAACTGAAATAGATTCTAGTAATGATTTTAAACTTATTTCTTGTTGAAACTTTTGTCCAAAACGATTTCAAAATCATAAATCAAATTTTTTTTTTTTAAAAGCAGCTGCAGCAGCTTTTGTTAATATTTGTTTTATTTGTTTTTTTTTGTTAATCCAAATTATACTAAGTAATTATCTATGTGTTAGATATTACATCCTAAAATTTAATTGGTAACCATTATTAAGTTTAAAAGGATTTTAGATTGATTGATTTGGTCGTTGAGTTTTTAAGTGTCACGACCCGGAAAATTTCGACTAATTTTAAACCAAACTCTCGATACGATTAAGTATTTTGACACAATAAGAAAAGTCTGTAATGATGAGTCTCAAAATCTTTGAACTATTCTTATGAATCCATTTGACATTTGATTATTTTCGACGACTCATGATACGATTGCTTGTAAATAGATATATATATGTGTGTGTGTGTGTGTGTGTGTATAATAATATGAAATATTATTTATTGTAATTGTTATAATTAATTTTGTAAATAATAAATTTTATTTACAAAGTATCTATAAATAACATATATAGAATATATATATATAAATAGGATTTCGAAGTTATTTAGTAAACAACGGCAACGCTCAATTGTCATTTGATTGATAGTTAACGAGTTAAAAATGAACTTATGTGATTTTAAAATAAACGATGATCCGGAAAGAAGTTATATAATTTATAGGCTTATTAAGTATATATTTAGGAATTATTTGTTAAGTTTTACACTTAGCATATTTTACTTAGGATTGTGAGCTAATAATTAATTTAATTTAATAAATTTAAACAGTTAATGACCGAATTCTTTTACAATAATGACAAATAAATAAATTTAATTACTATAAAAATTTGGAATTTTTGCGAAGACTTTTTTTTATCCGCCCCTAATTATCAACGGAGCACGAAATAATAACGGAGTTAAAAGTGACGGCAGCTAAAGTATCTGTGATTGAATTATTAAAGGGCCACTATTATGGATTTCAATTTCAATCTGTCACCATTCAATAAGAGTCACGAGATTAAATTATGGACATTATTGTGCTTTTGCTTTTTGACTTCTTAAACATTTCATATACAATTTACATATTCAATAATCTATATATACACACTTATGTAAATGCAATGCATATCAACTGCATCATCACCAACCGGCGACCACTCCTGCAATTACCTCATCACCACTAACACATCGACCACCATGGAAACCACTGTGGATTCACCAACTTTAACCACCCTATAACAACCATGAACCTCACACCTCACGGCCACCATTTAACACTACCATCGAGCCACCTTTGAAGCAACCATCGGTCACTCCTTATCACTCCATCGAACAAACCCACTTACTGTTTTGATTCCGGTCTCTATCAAACAAAACCACCCTCTTCACCATTGAACCCATTTATTCACCACCATTGAAATCACTTAATCAAACAGACTAAATCATCGAGCCTGTTGATGTATCCGTACGTGAACCAGTTCCCATAACTTGATGCACTCGGTGGTGATATTATTGCTTTAAAGTTTCTGTCAAACGCGAAAGTGATGAAGAGATAATACGCGTATGAGATTGAGAAGGAAGAAAAAGGGGCTGCTACTTATTTTATTTTTTATTTTTTTGTCGACAATTATAAACCCTTGCACATTCAAGTTGTCGGCCACTAATTTTGTTAATGCATTTGAATACCGAAATTTTTATTTAATGGATGGGACTTGGGCCGATTAATAAATAATGGACTACATAGGGTTTATGCATGGCCTGGGCCGAGATCCACTACGAATTTCTGTTGGGCCGTGATATTTTTCTTTGAACTAGACAAGAGGGTCGAATAAACCTTTGAAATGTTGGGTTAAGATCCGTTCATGTCTATGTTAAAACACATTATAAATGATGACTGTTTTGATCAAGAGGTGATGATCGTGATAACTGATAAAGATGTTGATGGTAGTAATAGATTTAAGGACGATAACGATCGAGATTAAATGAATCGATAAATGATTATGATTATGATTAAGTTATGATATGGATTAGATTATAATGAGGATTAGATGATGAAGAAATCCTGATTTTATGGTGATGATCGGATTCATGTTCTATAAAAATGATGATGATATTATGAATCACAACTAGAATGGATTATGTTAATTGGGTTTAAAAAGAAGAAGACTGAAATATGGAATAAAACAATTTAAATCCGTATTACACCAGAAATGAAATGGCAGAGCTATGGTTCAGGGTGTTTGGTTTAACTGAGAGGTCGTGAGTTCGAGCCCTGACAATGGCATTTTTATTTGGAAACTTGTTACTTTAAGGTAGTATTTATATTTTTTATTATTATTATTATTATTATTATTATTATTATTATTATTATTATTATTATTATTATTATTATTAGTCTTAATGTAAAAATATTACAACTTTCTATTATTAAATAAATATTAGTTTTATAAAAACATATTTTAATATAATCATATATATATAGATATTAATTTTAATTTAAGCATTAATATATAATATTTATAATGAATGACATATATATCATATATATATTCTAATTAAAATGCTTTATTATGAATATGATATATAAATACTAAAATATATAAAAGAATTATAATTAATTTATTTATTAAATATAACATAAAAATTATTAATATAACTAGTATATTAACCATAGTAAAACTTGTTTAAATATTATTATATGTGTTAATATATATAGTATTGGTATAGGTTCGTGAATCCGAGATCAACCCTACACTTGTTAAATGTCGTCATATGTATTTTTACTACAAAATACATTAGGTGAGTTTCATTTGCTCCCTTTTTAATTGCTTTTGCAATATATATTTTTGGGCTGAGAATACATGCGCTGCTTTTATAAATGTTTACAAAATAGACACAAGTATTTAAAAATATATTCTACGTTGAGTTGTACCACTGGCATATTTCCCTGTAGCTTGGTAACTACTATTTACATGGGTATTGTAAACGCGAATCCTGTTGATAGATCTATCGGGCCTGACAACCCCAACCGGACTGGACGACCAGTATTCAACGGTTGCACAGTACTTCGTTTCGGTGACTACACTTGGTACGGTGTAGTGAGATTTCATAATAAAGGGAATATGCGACGTGATTAAATGTTAAGTATGGTTACCAGGTGCTCAACCACTTAGAATGCTTTACATACACTTGCGAGTGTATTATGTTTATTATTATGAAATCTTGTGGTCTATTAAAATATTGAAATGTTTGTTATAATAAACCTATGAACTCACCAACCTTTTGGTTGACACTTTAAATCATGTTTATTCTCAGGTATGAATTAAGTCTTCCGCTGTGCATCTGCTCAATTTAAGGACATTACCTGGAGTCAATCATCGCAATGGGACCAAATGTTGATGACTTCGTCCAGGTGGATAAGGACGGGTCGTCACAGGTGGTATCAGAGCGGTGGTCTTAGCGAACCAGGTCTTGCATTAGTGTGTCTAACTGATAGATGATTAGATGCATTAGTGAGTCTGAACTTCGACCGTGTCTGCATGTCAAAAGTTTTGCTTATCATTCAGTGTCGAAAATTTCCTGCTTATCATTTTTAGGGAATCATTTGCTTATCATACTTAATCTAGACATATCTTACTACATTAACTGCATGATTAGTGTATAGACAAAACTCATATCTTAGCGTATCTACTAAATCATATCTTAGCGTATCTATTATGATAGACTTTGCCCGATATCTTCCGTAAATTTTTCCGTAACTTAGGGGAAACTAGTACTATATATATCTATGCATATGATGCATTGAGGATACCATCCAACTATCAATTGTTGTCACTAAACTCTTCTTACCAAAAATCTTTTCTGAGATCGCGTAAGATGGCCTCTATGAATCGACCAAGTTCCTCTGACTCCGAAGACAGCGTGACAGGAGCACACCAACCAATCAACTACCGTGATTACTGGAGAAAATGGGGGAGGGTTCGCGACATACTCACCCTATGGAGAAGGGAAGAAGGTACTCCATATCATGAACCGAATCTACCATCTAACCTTGGAGTACTTGACCCGCTAACCGGCGAACCCGTTCGCAACACCGTTTATACCGTTTTTGCAAGAATTTTTCGTCTTGAGACTACCATTAATGGAACTAGAGAAGATATTGATAATGCTAAAAACGAACATATATTTCATAGCATTATTCCTCAAGAAAGACAAGCTTTTAGTTGCAATTGTTCTATTTACAAGAGATATTCGTTTAAATAATAAAAGGTGAAGACAAAAGACAGATTCGACGAATTGAAGACGCAAACGACCAAAAAGCTCAAAAGAACAAAAGATAATCAAAAAGGTTCCAATTATTGATAAGAAACGTCTCGAAATTACAAGAGTACAAGATTCAAAACGCAAAGTACAAAATATAAAATTGTACGCGAGGACGTTCGAAAATCCGGAACCGGGACCAGAGTCAACTCTTAACGCTCGACGCAACGGACTAAAAATTACAAGTTAACTATGTATATAAATATAATATAATATATAATTAATTATATTAATTATATATATATTATATTTATATATATAAAACCGTCGGCAGAGAAACTCCAAGGGTGTGAGCTGTAAATACATCCTCCGCGACTCGCGGAGTTTGAAGGGGTTTTTGCCACGAGTCGCGGAGCCCCAAAATTCTACTCTGGCTATAAAGCAAACCGAATTCTGATCAAATTTCATAATCTTTTTCAATCTCTCTCTCAATATTTACGTAATATATATATATATAATTTATATTTTAATTTTAATTTTAATTTTAAATCCTAATAATAAGGGTATGTTAGCGAATGTTGTAAGGGTGTAAGTCGAAATTCTGTCCGTGTAACGCTACGCTATTTTTAATCATTGTAAGTTATGTTCAACCTTTTTATATTAATGTCTCGTAGCTAAGTTATTATTATGCTTATTTAAAACGAAGTAATCATGATGTTGGGCTAATTACTAAAATTGGGTAATTGGGCTTTGTACCATAATTGGGGTTTGGACAAAAGAACGACATTTGTGGAAATTAGACTATGGGCTATTAATGGGCTTTATATTTGTTTAACTAAATGAAAGTTTGTTAATGTTAATATAAAGATTTACAATTGGGCGTCCCTATAAATTACCATATACACTCAATCGGACACGATGGGCGGGGTATTTATATGTACGAATAATCGTTCATTTAACCGGACACGGGAATGGATTAATAGCCACTAGAATAATTAAAACAGGGGTGAAATTACATTCAAGGGTAATTGGTGTAATTGTTAACAAAGTAGTAAAACCTTGGTTTACACGCAGTCGATAACCTGGTGTATTCATTAAACAAAGTATTAAAACCTTGTTACAATTCGAATCCCCAATTAGTTGGAATATTTAACTTCGGGTATAATAATAATTTGACGAGGACACTCGCACTTTATATTTATGACTGATGGACTGTTATGGACAAAAACCAGATGGACATATTGAATAATCCAGGACAAAGGACAATTAACCCATGGGCATAAAACTAAAATCAACACGTCAAACATCATGATTACGGAAGTTTAAATAAGCATAATTCTTTTATTTCATATTTAATTTCCTTTATTTTATATTTAATTGCACTTCTAATTATCGCACTTTTATTTATTCGCACTTTTAATTATCGTACTTTTTAATTATCGCAAGTTTATTTTATCGCACTTTTATTATTCGCAATTTCATTATCGTTATTTACTTTACGCTTTAATTTAAGTCTTGTATTTATTTTATATTTTACATTAGGTTTTAACTGCGACTAAAGTTTTAAAATCGACAAACCGGTCATTAAACGGTAAAAACCCCCCCTTTATAATAATAATATTACTTATATATATATTTGTATTTTTATAAAAGTGAACTAATATAGTGTTGAGCTTTGTTTAAAGATTTCCCTGTGGAACGAACCGGACTTACTAAAAACTACACTACTGTACGATTAGGTACACTGCCTATAAGTGTTGTAGCAAGGTTTAAGTATATCCATTCTATAAATAAATAAATATCTTGTGTAAAATTGTATCGTATTTAATAGTATTTTCTAGTAAAATAATAACTATTTTATATACACCTCGCTTCACATCAAGTATTTTTGGCGCCGCTGCCGGGGAACTATCTTAAAAGCCGGAAGCGCAACGCTAATAAAAAAAAAAAAAAAAAGATTTTTTAGTTACTTTTATTAAAATTCGTTTTGTAAAAATACGTTTTAATTATTCAAAAATATAAAAAGAAAAAAAAACAAAAATATAAGTATTTTTTTAAGATTTTGTTAAATATTTAAGTTTTATAAGTTTCTTTATCTTTATTTTAGTTTATAATAATATAAATTTTATTAAACATCTTTTATTTATATAAAAAACAGAAAACAGAAAATAAAAAAAAAAATAATAAAGAAAAACGCGTAAAAATTGAAAGCTGTCAACAGAATTTCTGAACCCCGCCACTCGCGGGGTTTTCTTCTTTAATTGCCGCGACTCCCGGAGATCATCTGACACGCGCACAGAAGCCCTAATTCTGCATTAATTACGGTTATTATTAATTAATTATTATTAAAACCTAATTATTATTATTATTATTATTATTATTATTAGTTTTAGTTTTATTTTTACTTTTTGTTTAATTTATGTATTTTGTTTAATTAGTTTTATTAAAATTGTAAAATTAATAGTTTAATAAAATAAATAATATAAAAATAATATTTTTATAAAAATTGTACTTTTTATAACTTTTTGTATATTTTTATATTTTGTACCTTTTTAATCGTTGTAGCGTAATATTTGTATTTTTTTAGCTCATTTTTAATTTTAAACTTAGTTTTTGCTATAGTTATTTTTACTCCTAGATTTTTAGGCTTTGCCGTAGAATTTCTTAAGTGCTTTTTCTTTAGACTAAGATTTAGGTGCTTTAGAATTTTGCGACGCCTTCTTAAGTTTTAGTTTCTTTTTAAGTTATTTCCATTTGGGATTTAATTTTTCCTGTAAGCTTTAATATTTTTAGACCTTTTACTATGTATCAATTATCATTCCAATTAGTAATATCAATTTGCGATTATAATTTTAAGTTAGTTGTAGTAATAAGGTTAAATTAGTTAAGTATTTTTAAGTTTTTATAAGTTTCTTTTATTTTTCCGTCACCTTTTATTTTTCAACCATTTTTCTTTTTCGACCTTTTACGACGAACTCTTTTTCTCTCTTATTTCTCGCTATTCTAGTTTTTAGGACTTAGAATTTTTTCTATTTCTTATCTAAATTTCTTAAAATTACGAAAATTTATTTTAAGTGGTTAAATTAATAGACATCAAAATTTTCTGGTTCGTAGTAATAGTTGGATTTGTACGTGGACCGGGTTATTGGAGCCAAACAGTCCTCAATTATATTGAGACCAAACGAATCCTGCCCCTCTGCTGCATCTTTTGGCTATTCGAAACGTGGGCAAAATCAGAAAAGTCTATTGATTGGATAACTTATTATAATTTTTCTTTCCTTTTAAAAACTAATAGGATATTCAGTGAATGCACCGAGCAAGACGTTCATCACCTTTTGTACGTTCACCACCTGTAACTCGATCAAGACATCGTTTAACAAATATAACCGCCGTTGATTTTTCTTTAGAATCGTCATCCAGTCGACCAAGTACTTCAGTTCAAATTGCCGATAATCCATTTTTTGAACCCAACCTCACAATTGAGAATCCAGAAAATATTCAGGAACGGTTCGTAGATCCTGAACCACTAAACTTTCCTCCGGAACCACCAATCATTCAAACAGAGATTGTTGAGGAACGAACCATTAAAACAGAATCATCTAGTGATACCGATTCAACAAATTCAATTATGGAGAATCTGGAACCTTTAAGTATGGAAGACCGAATGAGAGCTAAACGCACTGGCTAAGGTCACGCAATTACTCATCCAGACATTAATGCGCCAGATTATGAAATCAAAGGACAAATTCTACACATGGTGACTAATCAATGCCAATTTAGTGGTGCGCCGAAGGAAGATCCAAATGAACATCTACGTACCTTTAATAGGATCTGCACACTATTTAAAATCCGAGAAGTGGAGGATGAACAGATATATCTCATGTTATTTCCCTGGACTTTAAAGGGAGAAGCCAAAGATTGGTTGGAATCGTTACCTGAAGGGGCGATCGATACATGGGATGTTTTAATTGACAAATTTCTTAAGCAATTCTTTCCTGCATCTAAAGCCGTAAGACTTCAAGCAGAAATTGTTACGTTCACACAGAAACCAAATGAAACTCTATATGAGGCGTGGACAAGATATGGAAAGTTGTTAAGAGGATGTCCGCAACATGGTTTAGACACCTGTCAAATAGTACAAATATTCTACCAAGGATGCGACATCACTACAAGAAAAGACATAGATATAGCAGCTGGTGGTTCTATTATGAAGAAAACCGAAATTGATGCTTACAAAATTATTGATAACACTGCTTCCCACTCACATGAGTGGCACCAAGAAAAAGATATCATTAGATCATCTAAAGCAGCTAGAGCCGATTCTAGCCATGACTTAGATTCCATTTCCGCAAAGATAGATGCTGTGGAGAGACGAACGGAAAAGATGACTAAAGATATTCACTCAATACGAATTAGTTGTGAGCAGTGTGGAGGACCACATTTGACAAAAGATTGTCTCAGTATTGAATTAACAATGGAACAAAGAGAGAATATTTCATACATAAACCAAAGGCCTGGAAATAATTATCAGAATAATTATCAACCGCCAAGACCAATTTATAATCAAAACCAGAATTATAACCGAAATATTCCATACAACAACCAACAAGGTCCTAGCAATCAACAAGTATCCAATAATACTTACAATCAGCAAAGACCGAATTTTCAAAACAAACCACCACAACAAACCGATGATAAAAAGCCGAATTTAGAAGATATGATGACGAAGCTAGTTGAAACTCAAACGCAGTTTTTCACCTCTCAAAAACAAACTAATGAACAAAATGCTCAAGCATTTAGAAATCAACAAGCTTCTATTCAAAATCTGGAACAAGAAGTAAGTAACCTAGCAAGATTAATAGGTGAAAGAAAACCGGGAAGTCTACCTAGTGATACAAATGCTAACCCCCGGAATGAAACAGCTAAAGCTATTACCACAAGAAGTGGTACAACACTTAAACCACCTGAAATACCTGTAACTTCTGATGAAACTATTCCTACTCCACAAGAACCACAACCTGATCAAGATAAGGAAAAAGAACCGGTAGTTGAAAAGGTTAATGAAGATAACACAGTTAAGGATAAACCTTATGTTAAACCATACCAACCACCACTTCCTTATCCGAGTAAAATGAAGAAAGAAAAACTTGAAGCCGAGCAATCCAAATTCTTGGATATGTTTAAACAGATAAATGTAAATCTTCCTTTCATTGATGTAATTTCAGGAATGCCTAGATATGCTAAATTCTTGAAAGATCTAATCACGAATAGAAGGAAAATGGAAGAACTCTCGGCTGTTACTATGAATGCTAATTGTTCAGCAGTGCTGTTGAATAAGATACCAGAAAAACTATCTGATCCAGGAAGTTTCACAATTCCATGTTTTCTGGATAGTCTTAGTTCAATAGAAGCATTGGCAGACTTAGGTGCTAGTATAAATCTAATGCCGTATTCACTATACGCTAAACTAGACCTTGGAGAATTGAAACCAACCAGAATAAGCATACAACTAGCCGATAGATCAATAAAATATCCTAGAGGGATAATGGAGAACATGCTAGTTAAAGTTGGTACTTTAGTATTTCCAGTAGACTTTGTTGTTCTGGACATGGAAGAAGATTCTCAAGTTCCTCTCATATTAGGAAGACCATTCTTAAACACGGCTAAAGCAATGATAGACGTGTTCGGTAAGAAACTGACCCTAAGTATAGAGGATGAGAGTGTTACCTTTTTAGTTGATAGAGCAATGCAACAACCACAATCTGCAGATGATACATGTTATTATATTCAAACTATAGATGCACATGCAGAATTATTAGAAGAATTTCCAGAATTACAAGGAACAGGAGAATGTTCTTTAGGAGAAGGTAATGAACCAATTGATGAAGCTGAAATGTTAGCTACACTCATAGCTAATGGATATGAACCAACAACAGAAGAAATTCAAATGCTAAAAGAAGAAGACAGATATCGATATAAATCATCAATAGAAGAACCTCCGAAATTAGAGTTAAAGCCACTTCCAAACCATTTGGAATACGCTTATTTACATGGTGAATCTGAATTACCTGTAATAATATCGTCTTCTCTTACTGAAAATGAGAAATCACAACTCATTTCTGTGTTGAAAGCTCATAAACCAGCCATTGCATGGAAGATTCGTGATATTAAAGGAATAAGTCCTTCGTATTGCACACATAAAATCCTTATGGAAGAAGGTCATAAAACGTATGTGCAACGCCAACGAAGACTAAATCCTAATATGCAAGATGTAGTTAAGAAAGAGATTATTAAACTGCTAGATGCAGGTTTGATATATCCAATTTCTGATAGTCCATGGGTAAGCCCAGTTCAATGCGTGCCTAAGAAGGGTGGCATGACTGTCATCACAAATGAGAAAAATGAGCTTATTCCTACTAGGACTGTAACAGGATGGCGTGTATGTATTGATTATAGAAAATTAAATGACGCCACCAGAAAAGATCACTTTCCCTTACCTTTCATAGATCAAATGTTGGAAAGATTAGCCGGAAATAGTTACTATTGTTTTCTAGATGGATTTTCCGGATATTTTCAAATTCCAATAGCACCCGAGGATCAAGAGAAAACCACATTCACGTGCCCTTATGGTACTTTTGCTTACAAAAGAATGCCATTTGGACTTTGCAACGCCCCTGCAACCTTTCAAAGGTGCATGATGGCGATTTTTCATGACATGATAGAAGAATGCATGGAAGTATTCATGGATGACTTTTCAGTCTTCGGTGATACATTTAAATCATGTCTAGTTAATCTGGAACGAATGCTAATTAGATGCGAAAAATCAAATCTAGTACTTAATTGGGAGAAATGCCATTTCATGGTTAAAGAAGGCATCGTTCTTGGACATAAAATTTCAAAAGAAGGAATCGAAGTGGATAGAGCTAAAGTAGATGTAATTGCTAAACTTCCACATCCTACCAATGTTAGAGGAGTTAGGAGTTTTCTAGGGCATGCCGGTTTTTACCGACGTTTCATAAAAGATTTTTCTAAAATTGCCACTCCTATGAATAAACTCCTAGAAAAGGATGCGCCATTCATCTTTTCAGATGAGTGTATCAAATCTTTTAATATTCTTAAAGAGAAACTCACTAATGCGCCGATCATGATAACACCAAATTGGAATCTACCATTTGAGCTAATGTGCGATGCAAGTGATTTTGCAATGGGAGCCGTTTTAGGACAAAGGATTGAAAAACGATTTCAACCTATATATTATGCTAGTAAGACATTACAAGGAGCACAAACGAACTATACAACTACTGAAAAAGAACTCCTTGCTATTGTCTTTGCTTTTGACAAATTTCGATCATATCTCGTTCTAGCAAAAACGGTGGTCTATACCGACCATTCTGCTCTTAGATACCTATTTTCAAAACAAGATGCTAAACCAAGATTAATCCGTTGGATCTTACTCTTACAAGAGTTTGATATTGAAATCCGAGATAAAAGAGGAGCAGAAAATCTCGCCGCTGATCATCTTTCTCGTCTTGAAAATCCCGAATTAGAAGTTCTAAATGAATCGGCCATACAAGACAACTTTCCTGATGAATATCTATTGAAGATAGATTATAAAGAAATCCCATGGTTTGCAGACTATGCAAACTACTTAGTTTGTGGATTCCTTGAAAAAGGATTATCGTACCAAAGACGAAAGAAATTCTTCAGTGATATAAAACACTATTTCTGGGAAGATCCACATCTGTTTAAAAGTTGTCCCGATGGAATAATACGCCGATGTGTATTTGGAGATGAAGCTAGTAAAATTTTAAACCATTGTCACACAGGACCAACAGGAGGGCATTATGGGCCTCAACTAACAGCAAGAAAAGTTTATGAAGCTGGATTCTATTGGCCAACAATTTACAAAGACGCACACCTTCTTTGCAAATCCTGTGATGCATGTCAAAGGGCCGGAAAAATAAGTCAACGTGATGAAATGCCACAAAATGTCATCCAAGTATGTGAAGTATTTGACATTTGGGGTATTGACTTTATGGGTCCATTTCCAAAATCTCATAATAATCTATATATACTCGTAGCCATTGATTATGTATCTTAATGGGCGGAAGCACAAGCTCTCCCAACTAACGATGCACGAGTTGTAGTCAACTTTTTAAAACGTCTTTTTGCAAGGTTTGGAACACCGAAAGCTTTAATAAGTGATCGGGGTACTCATTTTTGTAATAATCAACTTGAGAAAGTTCTTAAAAGATATGGAGTAACTCATAAAATCTCCACCGCATATCATCCACAAACAAGTGGACAAGTTGAAAATACCAACCGAGCTTTAAAACGTATTCTAGAGAAAACCGTAGGATCAAATCCGAAGGAATGGTCCATTAAATTGGAAGATGCACTCTGGGCTTTTAGAACAGCCTACAAAACTCCAATTGGAACCACACCTTTTAGACTTGTTTATGGAAAAGCATGTCATCTTCCAGTAGAAATTGAACACAAAGCATTTTGGGCTTTGAAGACATGTAATCTTGATTTACATGAAGCCGGACGTCTACGATTAAGTCAACTAAACGAATTAGAAGAATTAAGACATGAAGCATACGAAAATTCGTTAATCTATAAAGAAAGAACGAAGAAATGGCATGATAAAAGAATCAGAAGTTCAAAAGAATTTAAAGAAGGAGACAGAGTTCTTCTTTTCAATTCACGATTCAAGCTATTTCCTGGAAAATTGAAATCAAGATGGTCTGGACCATTCATGGTCAAAAGAGTTTTCCCATACGGAACGATAGAATTGATAAATTCAAATGGGATTGAATTTAAAGTTAATGGTCACAGAGTTAAACATTACATACATGGTCCGATGGAAGTCGACAACGAAGTTAATCACAATTTCGACACCACAGCTAACTAAGTGTGGGGAGAATCAAGTCTTTAAAGGATAATATGTATTTCTGTTAGAGTTAGATTGTCTGTTTTCGTGTAGTTCTCGAAAATGGAACACGTATGGTCTTTCCCTAGCAGACCCTAAAGAACTAGTCTTCTCCCCCCATTCTGAATTTTTATTTTTTTTAGGTTTTTACGATATGAAGACTGCCTGTGAACTAAACCATGGTCTAATGCTACACGCTTTGATCACTAAACGTAATAATGACATACTACCGAGTGAATTAGTATCAGTAATCAGAGAAAGAATGGACGGAGTTAGAAAAGGATCCAGATGCGAAGATAATAAGTTACAATTTGGTAAAGGAAAATCAAAATCCGCAGCGAAAAGAAGAGCACGACACCTAGAACAATGTCACAAATGCAGAAAATGGTCACATGGAGGTAAATGTTCAAATAATCAAACCTATTCAAATACCGAATTTGTTACTTTATGCAGAGACGGACCGTTCATATGTTTAGAAGAAAAGACACTGAATGCTCGAGGTTACGCCTATGTAGCCATGGAAAATCAATTAAACCGACTATCTTATGAATGGAATAGATCATATAACTAAGAAATCTATTCCACAGGTATGTCTGTACAGTTTTTATTTTTTTATTTTTATTTTTAACCTTTTGATAATAAACGCTAATTTGTTCGCTAAAAAGTATTAAATTGGTATTGAATAAAATTAGGTTTGGCGACCGAAATTATTGATATCATTCAAAAATTTATTACATCACTGCGAAATTTAACGTTTATTCTTAAGGTATAAATATCTTTAAACAATCAACCCAAAATATTTCAAAAATTCGTCATGAGTTAAATTAGGTCTTGGAACCGAAATTACTTTACCGAAAAGAGGGGCGCATATTTTTGATAATATTTGATTGATTAAAGTGGGATAAAAAGACAAAAAGATTTTTAATTTTATTTTTACCATGTTTTTAATCTTAATATTTAAATCTTAAATTAATATTGTAAACTTTGTAAAAACAATATTTTTAAAATTGTAAATATTTGAAAAATTAATATAAGTTTGGTATGAATTTATAATATGAATTTTTAAATTAAGTTTGGTGTGAATTTTTAATTTTTAAAATATAAATTTTTAATTTTATGCATTTCAAATTTTAAGTTTGGTGTGAATTTTTAATTTTTAATTTTTAATTTTGAATTTTATATTTAAGTTGTGTGAATTTAAAAACAAAAATTTACTTTATCTCATTAAGTTAAAAATATGATTTTTAAAATTCGTCGTAAGTTGAAGACTAGGTCTTTGAACCGAAATTGCTTTACCCGAGGGAGGGACGAGAACTTTTATTATCATTATTTTTAATCTTACTGAATTAGAGTATGCCAAAAACATTGAAAAAACCCAAAAATCT
Organism: Rutidosis leptorrhynchoides; assembly: GCF_046630445.1. Classification (NCBI taxonomy): domain Eukaryota; kingdom Viridiplantae; phylum Streptophyta; class Magnoliopsida; order Asterales; family Asteraceae; genus Rutidosis; species Rutidosis leptorrhynchoides. The sequence continues at coordinate 136,449,945 of NC_092343.1, read as the reverse complement.
TAGCTTTTAAAACAATCGCTACAAAAAGACAAATTTTAAAATTTTGTCGAGGGACGGACTAGGACATCGATCCGAAACGACCTCGTCCTAAATAACAAGGGAAACAAAATTTTAAAATTAATTTCTTAATTGTTTTATAAATTAAAGATTATAAAAAAAAAAAAAAAAAGAGAGCAAACTCCGCGACTCGCGGAGTTTGAAGTACAAAACCTCCGCGACTCGCGGAGGGATCAAAAATCAGAAAAAAAAATATAAAGAACTGCACGATCAGTTCACTCCCACAAACAAAAACACAGAAAAATACTGCGAAACTGCACCCGAAAAAACCCGAAAATCACCCCCAAAAATCCCAATTTTTAACCGTTAATCACCAAATTTTTTGCTAAAATCATGTTGAGAAGGATGCTATCTAAGAATTACTCAAGAAAAACGGTAAATTTCTACACCTAAACACCATTAATTCGAAATTAGGTGTTCTTGAGCTATTTTTCCCCAATTTGATTTTGATGCTTTTTAGTGTAATTAGACTTAAATCGTTTATGTATTATGCTTGTATAACCTAGATTGATGCTGTTTAACATGATTAGAAGCCTTAAACTTCAAATTTTGAATAATCTAGGGTTTGTGTTCTTGAGCAAATTTGGGGCTTTTTGATATAAACAGGTTATGGCCGATTTTTGTCATGAATTGTTGCTAAATTGAGTAGTGTAACATGTCTAGGTAGTTAAATGATCCAAACTTTGAGCCTAAACATGATTTTGAGAATTAAAGAGGACTTTTTCAAGTCTAAAATTCATGAACTTGAATTTTGAAAGATAATGCCATTTGAGACTTGTTTGATTGCTAGTAATGATTACTTTGACATGTTATTTGAGTTGAATGCTTATGAACTTGGTGAAAATTTTCGTATATGCTTATTTGAAAAAGTGTAGATTTGATAAAAATGTGAAAATAAGCTTAAGTTTGATATAAATTGATAATGTCATTGTAATTATTTTAATTGATGATTTTGCTGACACTAATGCATATTTGGATGCACAAAATTTGTGTTTGATGTGTTTTGCAGAATGAAAGGGGTGAATCTTCATCCCAAGCCCGCAATGCTCCTGCCGAGAATTTGGAACAACAGGAGGTAGATAACTACTACAAGCAGGATGTACCTCATCCAGTCATGACCTTTTCCGATATGCATTTGGAAGAGTTGCACCCGAACCTGAGATTTGACAGACTTTGGATAGATTATCCAAAATATCAACGGGGTTTGCATACTCTTCACTCTAAGGTTGTTGAGGTACCGAGGGTCATAGAATGGGGACCCTTAGAAGCTGTAGAATTGGCCGGGCCAATTAGGGAATTACTTGTACAGAGGTATGGTAATTCTTCTTTTAATGACTGGATATGTTTATTCACCATACGCCGACCTGTATATAAAGTATGGTGTGAAGAGTTGTTATGTAGTATAGAGTTGAATGATCGGGTAGCTAGTTTAACCGATCGTTCTTTTATTAGATTTTTGTTAGGCGGTTCGATGCGCCACATGTCTTTACTGGACATGGCTCAGGCTTTACGTATATATACGCCTGAGGAGTTAGCGTCTGCCGATTGTAGAGGATTGATACTAAACGGTAGAAAGATAGATGAGAATTTTGATACACACGGTGTGTGGAGTCAAATGACAAGCCATCACCGTTTCAAAGGGGGAAACTACTCTTATTTGGATATAGATAGAGCCGAATTAAGAGTAATACATAGGTTTTTAGCTAATTCGATTACACAAAGGGGTAAAAACAAAGAAAAGGTAAATGAACAAGATTTGTTTTGCCATATGTGTATTCGAGACCCACAGAGCGCTGTAAGTATACCATATTGTGTGGGTTATTATTTATCAGCTATGGTTCGGGGGATGCGACCACATAGCATAATAGGAGGTGGTATTTTTATTACTTTGATTGGTGAATATCTCGGTGTGGATATAAGTCGGGGGGGATTATTACTAGAAGAGCCGGAACCCCGCGATACTATAGGTTTAAATGTATACCATGGTGCGAAAGTTTTGAAGCGGCGAAATAACGCCGCAGTACGATACCATGGTAGACATCCACAGGTGGAGAGAAACCAGGAACAAGGTAATGTAGGAGGGGGGAATGAGATGCAAGAAATGCATAGGTTTATAGCTTCTCAGGAATACGAAAATGCTAGACAGAGAGCATTTGAAGATTGGCAAGTTCATCAGAACCAGATCATAGCGCATTGCCAACATATAGGTAGAAACTATATTCCTACACCGAAACCCGTCTTCCCTCCTTGGTCGATAGAGATGCAGCCACCATATCCTACGTATGACCCTGCCGAAGCATTCTATAGCACTTATGGTTATGCGTGGAACCCCTATTGGTACCAATATCATCCTTAGTTTACTTATTATTTTTTTTTTTTTATTTTGTAATTTGTAATTATTGATACATTTAATATTTTTGTTAATATTGTAATCATTTTTATAATTGTCTAACTTTTATTCTTAGATTTTAATAATTTTTGAATGTGGGGTAATAAACCAAACTTCAAAAATATGTATATATGTTTGCAGTTTATCTTATGTACACAACAGGGTAAAACAACGCATTTTCAAAGACTGGCATTAAGTTCAGCAAAAGCAACTAATTTTGACGACAAGATGCAAAATATATGTGAAATAACAACAAGACGGAATGAACAAATGATGTGCACCATTTATCATTCAGCAAACAAACGCCAATATATTTGGAAACTTTGGTAAAAATTTAATCATTTTCACACAAATCACCCTCAATAATTTAAATTGTTACTGATTTCTTGCAAATGAGGGCATTGCAAGATCTTAAGTGTGGGAAGGGGTTAAATTCTTTCGGATTTTAAAATTTTTTACTTTATACACTTGGTTACCATTAAAAATACTAGTAAAGCAGTAGTTGTATTAGAATCTAGTGCTCTCTGATAAAAAAAGAACAGCCCTAGTCTTATATACTGACTACCCAATTCTAGTAAAATTTTTCAAAATTTTCAATTAAATGAATTCAAAATCATGTTTATACATATTTATGAATGATAAAACTAGGTTTTAACACCGAAATTATTGTTACCTCGGAAAGGACATAAATTGAGAAACAAACTAAAATGTTAAAATTCATTTAAAATGGAATAGAGGACGATAAAAAGGAAAATAAAAGCCAAGTGTGGGAAAATTTACCAAGTTATTTTAAACATATGTCACATATATCTGTAACCAATAACTGAAAATACTTTTGCTTTGAACTAAACTAAACTGTTTTACCCGATGAAAGAAAAGAAGAGATGGATCTACACGATGAATCAATTCCATCATTAAAAGGAAGTAAAGTCTTCCGAAAAAGACACGCGCTTCTTGATTTAGGTCATGAAGTTGTCGTCCAGACCAGCTGTAGGTTGACGAAAAATCTAGAAAAGTCATCTCTAAAATCGGCTGGAAATCCACGGACCTCAGCATCAAACAGGGTCGCCAAGTGGTCAGATTTATCCTAACCATGAGAAGGATTTATCTCGTACAATGGGGAGGCACCGTGCAAATTAGCTTGATAAGACTAATGAATCAGATCCCCAGAAAGGATAATCTCCTTAAAGATTAAAAATCAGCTTTTAAGCCTGATATTACTCAATCCTTGAGATTGACCTTAAAGATTGAGAATTACAAACTCATGGAATTCGATGATATCTAAACTCGAGCTTGAACGAGAAAATATTTTGATCAAAAATACAAACCGATTTGTTTTCTGAAAAACCATTTTCAATGCGTTCATTACCATTGAACGTAAAATCCTAAGAAATTCACCTTGAATTCATTAGGTCACCTGAACCAAATCGGGTGTCAACCGTAAGAACGGTGGTTGCATAGTGGTCAAAGACAGGACCTTGTGCCATACCGAAAAATTATAAGGGTGAGCTTTACTATTGCTCCTACCAAGGATAGTAATTGCGTCCGACACGTTATAGACCATAATCAAAAGCATGTCACGGGACATTGCCTTAAACAGTTGCTTGTTCAACGCTTTCCTTTCAACCGGACGGTAGTTTACCGAAAGGTAATATACGGGACAAGTAAACTGGACGTGTTGCTTTCCAAATACAAGGTTAGCAAGTGGGTGACACAAAACCGCAAGTTTTGAGCTAAAATTTTCAAATTTGAAACCCACCAAACCCACAAAAATATTTTGCAAACACCGGTAAAGGGTTATTCCGGAAAACTTATCTAGGGTAAAAACTAGATTTCAAAAGATCAAATGTTTTCATAAAGATCCAATTTCCTTAATGGATCTAAATTTTTATAGTCATGTGGGACTGTAAACCATATCGTTACTACCATTGTTTATACCGCCGTATAGAAATCACTGATGTACAAAGTGTGAAGAATAAAGAAGTGATTCTAGTATTTCAAGACAATATTGCTTGAGGACAAGCAACGCTCAAGTGTGGGAATATTTGATAATGCTAAAAACGAACATATATTTCATAGCATTATTCCTCAAGAAAGACAAGCTTTTAGTTGCAATTGTTCTATTTACAAGAGATATTCGTTTAAATAATAAAAGGTGAAGACAAAAGACAGATTCGACGAATTGAAGACGCAAACGACCAAAAAGCTCAAAAGAACAAAAGATAATCAAAAAGGTTCCAATTATTGATAAGAAACGTCTCGAAATTACAAGAGTACAAGATTCAAAACGCAAAGTACAAAATATAAAATTGTACGCGAGGACGTTCGAAAATCCGGAACCGGGACCAGAGTCAACTCTTAACGCTCGACGCAACGGACTAAAAATTACAAGTTAACTATGTATATAAATATAATATAATATATAATTAATTATATTAATTATATATATATTATATTTATATATATAAAACCGTCGGCAGAGAAACTCCAAGGGTGTGAGCTGTAAATACATCCTCCGCGACTCGCGGAGTTTGAAGGGGTTTTTGCCGGGAGTCGCGGAGCCCCAAAATTCTACTCTGGCTATAAAGCAAACCGAATTCTGATCAAATTTCATAATCTTTTTCAATCTCTCTCTCAATATTTACGTAATATATATATATAATTTATATTTTAATTTTAATTTTAATTTTAAATCCTAATAATAAGGGTATGTTAGCGAATGTTGTAAGGGTGTAAGTCGAAATTCTGTCCGTGTAACGCTACGCTATTTTTAATCATTGTAAGTTATGTTCAACCTTTTTATATTAATGTCTCGTAGCTAAGTTATTATTATGCTTATTTAAAACGAAGTAATCATGATGTTGGGCTAATTACTAAAATTGGGTAATTGGGCTTTGTACCATAATTGGGGTTTGGACAAAAGAACGACATTTGTGGAAATTAGACTATGGGCTATTAATGGGCTTTATATTTGTTTAACTAAATGAAAGTTTGTTAATGTTAATATAAAGATTTACAATTGGGCGTCCCTATAAATTACCATATACACTCAATCGGACACGATGGGCGGGGTATTTATATGTACGAATAATCGTTCATTTAACCGGACACGGGAATGGATTAATAGCCACTAGAATAATTAAAACAGGGGTGAAATTACATTCAAGGGTAATTGGTGTAATTGTTAACAAAGTAGTAAAACCTTGGTTTACACGCAGTCGATAACCTGGTGTATTCATTAAACAAAGTATTAAAACCTTGTTACAATTCGAATCCCCAATTAGTTGGAATATTTAACTTCGGGTATAATAATAATTTGACGAGGACACTCGCACTTTATATTTATGACTGATGGACTGTTATGGACAAAAACCAGATGGACATATTGAATAATCCAGGACAAAGGACAATTAACCCATGGGCATAAAACTAAAATCAACACGTCAAACATCATGATTACGGAAGTTTAAATAAGCATAATTCTTTTATTTCATATTTAATTTCCTTTATTTTATATTTAATTGCACTTCTAATTATCGCACTTTTATTTATTCGCACTTTTAATTATCGTACTTTTTAATTATCGCAAGTTTATTTTATCGCACTTTTATTATTCTCAATTTCATTATCGTTATTTACTTTACGCTTTAATTTAAGTCTTGTATTTATTTTATATTTTACATTAGGTTTTAACTGCGACTAAAGTTTTAAAATCGACAAACCGGTCATTAAACGGTAAAAACCCCCCTTTATAATAATAATATTACTTATATATATATTTGTATTTTTATAAAAGTGAACTAATATAGCGTTGAGCTTTGTTTAAAGATTTCCCTGTGGAACGAACCGGACTTACTAAAAACTACACTACTGTACGATTAGGTACACTGCCTATAAGTGTTGTAGCAAGGTTTAAGTATATCCATTCTATAAATAAATAAATATCTTGTGTAAAATTGTATCGTATTTAATAGTATTTTCTAGTAAAATAATAACTATTTTATATACACCTCGCTTCACATCAGATATCCGACCTTTACCTCACACTGATAACCAACCAGGGTTAGTAGAAGAAGTTAGAGAACTCCGAGCTCGAGTATTAACTTTAGAGAGCACGGTACACAATTTGCAAGCACCAGCAGTATCACCAACACCAGTAACATCACCAGCTTCAGAACCAACGGTACCAGTACCACCAATAACCCAAGTTTCAACAATCCATGCCTCACCATCTCATTCTGTACCTCGAGTATAATCATCGTTCTACGAATCGTTCTACATCAATTACCTTTGTTCGATATGACGATTATGTAATCTTTGATGTTTTAGAGATTATATATTCTCGTTCTAACGGTAAATTAAATGAGATTAATATCATATCAACTCATTAAATCTATGTTACATCTGAATAAAATATATATGTAAGTATATTTTCATAAAGATTGTAATTAAAAATTCTTTCGTACAAACTGTTAATGATGAAAATATTTTAACGGGTAGGTAGTACCCGAGGAATATTTAGATTTCACATTAATAAGTTACACTGTACATTCTTCGAATCTGATTCAACGGTCATTTACTATCCTACTTACAATCACCAATATACGAATCTGTTCACCACAGAATAACCATTTTTATTCAATTTCATATTTGGATTTTGACCTATCAGAATCCAACAAGTGGCATAATGAAGAAAACATTGGACATGATAAAATTTGTTAGAAACAAACAAATTAATTATAAAGAATTTTGTTAAGAATCCACGCTAACTGTTCCTAGCTAACTGTTCCCAGCTAACTGTTAATTCCGTATTACATTTTATTTATCGCAATTTACATTCTCGCAATTTTATTTATCGTCATTTAATTTCTGTTATTTACTTTTACGCACTTTAAATAACGGGACACGTATACAAGGTTTCGACCTATCATATCGACTCATCTATATATATATTTCAGAACAACCATAGACACTCTATATTTGAATGTTGGAGTTGGCTATACAGGGTTGAGGTTGATTCCAAAATATATATATGGTTTGAGTTGTGATCAATACTGAGACTGGTACACGGGTCACGATACGTATTAATTAATTCGAATATTATATATTAAATTATGTATGAATATATTGGATTATTGGACAATTGGACTATTGGACTGCTAACTTTGGGCAATTAAAATGAATTAAAATACTGATTATAACATATGAAACTAAATAATTCTTCAAGTTTGCCACTTGATTTCATCTTAAACCTCATTCGTATCTTGACGATTACAATCTGCGTTCAAACCTTTCACGATTCTTGAAAACACCTCGATCGAGAGGATGAACCAGCCGCATTTCATCTATGGAAGAAAAGATTGATGCATATAGTTATACACCTGGAAAACCCTCGGAAACTGAGAAAAACGTTTAACACGTAGCTGTACTAATTCCTTTAGTGTTATTATTACCCAAAATGATTTGGTAATCCCTTTCAAAGTAGCAAATTTTATCACAGCTCCAGCAAGTCAACTCCAATTTTTCATTCGAAATAACCTTATTATAACCTTAATATATATGTATACTCTTTATTGTTACTGGAGAATCTTTTATATTCCACCATATTACCATCAGCGTTTAATCATCTAAAAATACGATTCTCCTGAAACCACCTCAGTTTGATACCCGATGACCCAGATCCGTTAACTTTGAAAATGCTAATAAAGTAGCATGTTGTAGATGGTCTTAATGGCCAATAGTTAATGATAAAGAAGGAAGTGTTAGGAACGCTCGATAGAAAATTTGGTACTAAAAATCGGATTGAGCACACCGTGAAGGAAACAAAGAACAAATACAAATACCAAACCCAATATTCAAAGAATCCAGGTAATTCTGGATCCGATGAAATCTTTAGAGAATATCTTGCTCCAAAGTCGTGTTAAAATCTTGCGGAAAATCTTTCTTCATTCACCTTCGAACTTAGAAATTTCAAAATATCATCATAAATATCTTCGATATTTCTGAGGATATTTACATAAATATTCTTGTCCGAAATTATCTACCTCTTCGTGTTTCCAGTATCCCATTATATTAGAAACTTCGGTAAAATCCAAGTATAAATTATGAATGAATTGTGGAGAAGTGTTGAGAACTGAAGCATGAGTTAGTATAATATAATGCGCTTGGCCAACGTGATTATATTACAGTAAATCATGCTGAGTTTCTAATGAAATGTGATGATGGTTCACAATAGATTATACCATCATCATGTGTCATGTTACATAACTCTTTCATTCTACATAACCTCCGAACTTATCAAGAAGAATATATTCTTGATAATTCTATCTTCAGTAATTTTGATAAATTTGAAAATCAAATCGTGCTATCACGTTCCTTCTTGCCTAGAACATTATAATCATTCGAACTTCTATATTTACGAATTCTGGACCATTATTCGCTTGACTTGAAATCGGGAAGAGAAAACAAAAGCATAGAGCTTCGAATTATAAGGGAGAATATAAAGCCCGATAACAACACATAAATTACAAACCGTGTATGTCAATGTTTATCGCAACATAAAGACACGGGAGAATTAAAAACAATATAACCCCAAAGGCGAAGTAGAAGAAAGTAGATTCCTCTGGTGGAAGTTGAAAAAGGAGAATGAATGTTGCGATAGAAAGGATGAGGACAACGATCAGAACTGGATTAAGCATTTTCACAATTGCTTGAAAGTATGGATTGAGAAGAAAGAATTGAAGTGGTGAAAATAATGGAACGAAAGAAGTCCATTTATAGTGAAAATACTAGACAAAGAAATCAAGACAGATTTCCGCATTTAATTGGAGAGATCCTAATTTCCTTATTCGCCGAAGAGGCAAATCTTTTAGATTTTAAAGATTTTCTATAAATCCCTGGAATTCCGGAATTCAACCGTTACCACGTCAAAAGTTAAGACGAATATTTGATTCCTAATTTCACTATTTTGTGATAGCTTCATTTGTACTCTTCGAGTAATCGAATTATTTTATTCATATTACTCAATGACGAGAAAATTCTATTCTATCAATTCATATGCGTCATGAAAACATTTTTAGTGTTAGCCATGACGACTTCACTCAAATTTCGGGACGAAATTTCTTTAACGGGTAGGTACTGTCACGACCCGGAAAATTTCGACTAATTTTAAACCAAACTCTCGATACGATTAAGTATTTTGACACAATAAGAAAAGTCTGTAATGATGAGTCTCAAAATCTTTGAACTATTCTTATGAGTCCATTTGACATTTGATTATTTTCGACGACTCATGATACGATTGCTTGTAAATAGATATATGTGTGTGTGTGTGTGTGTGTGTGTATAATAATATGAAATATTATTTATTGTAATTGTTATAATTAATTTTGTAAATAATAAATTTTATTTACAAAGTATCTATAAATAACATATATAGAATATATATATATATAAATAGGATTTCGAAGTTATTTAGTAAACAACGGCAATGCTTAATTGTCATTTGATTGATAGTTAACGAGTTAAAAATGAACTTATGTGATTTTAAAATAAACGATGATCCGGAAAGAAGTTATATAATTTATAGGCTTATTAAGTATATATTTAGGAATTATTTGTTAAGTTTTACACTTAGCATATTTTACTTAGGATTGTGAGCTAATAATTAATTTAATTTAATAAATTTAAACAGTTAATGACCGAATTCTTTTACAATAATGACAAATAAATAAATTTAATTACAATAAAAATTTGGAATTTTTGCGAACACTTTTTTTTATCCGCCCCTAATTATCAACGGAGCACGAAATAATAACGGAGTTAAAAGTGACGGCAGCTAAAGTATCTGTGATTGAATTATTAAAGGGCCACTATTATGGATTTCAATTTCAATCTGTCACCATTCAATAAGAGTCACGAGATTAAATTATGGACATTATTGTGCTTTTGCTTTTTGACTTCTTAAACATTTCATATACAATTTACATATTCAATAATCTATATATACACACTTATGTAAATGCAATGCATATCAATTGCATCATCACCAACCGGCGACCACTCCTGCAATTACCTCATCACCACTAACACATCGACCACCATGGAAACCACTGTGGATTCACCAACTTTAACCACCCTATAACAACCATGAACCTCACACCTCACGGCCACCATTTAACACTACCATCGAGCCACCTTTGAAGCAACCATCGGTCACTCCTTATCACTCCATCGAACAAACCCACTTACTGTTTTGATTTTGGTCTCTATCAAACAAAACCACCCTCTTCACCATTGAACCCATTTATTCACCACCATTGAAATCACTTAATCAAACAGACTAAATCATCGAGCCTGTTGATGTATCCGTACGTGAACCAGTTCCCATAACTTGATGCACTCGATGGTGATATTATTGCTTTAAAGTTTCTGTCAAACGCGAAAGTGATGAAGAGATAATACGCGTATGAGATTGAGAAGGAAGAAAAAGGGGCTGCTACTTATTTTAATTTTTTTTTTTTTGTCGACAATTATAAACCCTTGCACATTCAAGTTGTCGGCCACTAATTTTGTTAATGCATTTGAATACCGAAATTTTTATTTAATGGATGGGACTTGGGCCGATTAATAAATAATGGACTACATAGGGTTTATGCATGGCCTGGGCCGAGATCCACTACGAATTTCTGTTGGGCCGTGATATTTTTCTTTGAACTAGACAAGAGGGTCGAATAAACCTTTGAAATGTTGGGTTAAGATCCGTTCATGTCTCTGTTAAAACACATTATAAATGATGACTGTTTTGATCAAGAGGTGATGATCGTGATAACTGATAAAGATGTTGATGGTAGTAATAGATTTAAGGACGATAACGATCGAGATTAAATGAATCGATAAATGATTATGATTATGATTAAGTTATGATATGGATTAGATTATAATGAGGATTAGATGATGAAGAAATCCTGATTTTATGGTGATGATCGGATTCATGTTCTATAAAAATGATGATGATATTATGAATCACAACTAGAATGGATTATGTTAATTGGGTTTAAAAAGAAGAAGACTGAAATATGGAATAAAACAATTTAAATCCGTATTACACCAGAAATGAAATGGCAGAGCTATGGTTCAGGGTGTTTGGTTTAACTGAGAGGTCGTGAGTTCGAGCCCTGACAATGGCATTTTTATTTGGAAACTTGTTACTTTAAGGTAGTATTTATATTTTTTATTATTATTATTATTATTATTATTATTATTATTATTATTATTATTATTATTATTATTATTATTATTATTAGTCTTAATGTAAAAATATTACAACTTTCTATTATTAAATAAATATTAGTTTTATAAAAACATATTTTAATATAATCATATATATATAGATATTAATTTTAATTTAAGCATTAATATATAATATTTATAATGAATGACATATATATCATATATATATATTCTAATTAAAATGCTTTATTATGAATATGATATATAAATACTAAAATATATAAAAGAATTATAATTAATTTATTTATTAAATATAACATAAAAATTATTAATATAACTAGTATATTAACCATAGTAAAACTTGTTTAAATATTATTATATGTGTTAATATATATAGTATTGGTATAGGTTCGTGAATCCGAGATCAACCCTACACTTGTTAAATGTCGTCATATGTATTTTTACTACAAAATACATTAGGTGAGTTTCATTTGCTCCCTTTTTAATTGCTTTTGCAATATATATTTTTGGGCTGAGAATACATGCGCTGCTTTTATAAATGTTTACAAAATAGACACAAGTATTTAAAAATATATTCTACGTTGAGTTGTACCACTGGCATATTTCCCTGTAGCTTGGTAACTACTATTTACATGGGTATTGTAAACGCGAATCCTGTTGATAGATCTATCGGGCCTGACAACCCCAACCGGACTGGACGACCAGTATTCAACGGTTGCACAGTACTTCGTTTCGGTGACTACACTTGGTACGGTGTAGTGAGATTTCATAATAAAGGGAATATGCGACGTGATTAAATGTTAAGTATGGTTACCAGGTGCTCAACCACTTAGAATGCTTTACATACACTTGCGAGTGTATTATGTTTATTATTATGAAATCTTGTGGTCTATTAAAATATTGAAATGTTTGTTATAATAAACCTATGAACTCACCAACCTTTTGGTTGACACTTTAAAGCATGTTTATTCTCAGGTATGAATTAAGTCTTCCGCTGTGCATCTGCTCAATTTAAGGACATTACCTGGAGTCAATCATCGCAATGGGACCAAATGTTGATGACTTCGTCCAGGTGGATAAGGATGGGTCGTCACATTAAGGAAGAAGATGAAACACACAGACAGATATATCAAATATATAGATTTAGGTTTGGGTATAAAAATCAGAAAAAGCATAGCAGTGCAGTGGGTTAGGGACATTTGGGTTTAACGAGAGGTTGCGGGTTCGAGCCTTGTTATAAGCAATTCTTTTTACACAAGCTTTAAAGGGTATACACAACTATTTTTATTATTGTTATTAATTATTATGATTATTATTATTATGATTTTTACTTCTATTATTATCTATTATTGTTATTGTTATTGTTATTGTTATTGTTATGTATTTATTTAGTATTAGTATTAATATTAAAGTAAGTAGTATTATTAGTATTTATATAAGTATTATTATTAACCTTATCATAGTTATTATTAGTAGTATCATAATTACTAACATCATAAGTATTATTAAAATTAGCACTTTACATAAAAATTATCATTTCTTGTATTATTATTATTATTACTATTAAATCAAATAAAAATTAATATCATTATCTTAGTATAATCAATAATATAAGAAACAAGTGATATTATATAATCATATACTTAATACACATAAATAAACTATATTAACACCTTATGTATTAAAACATATAAAATGAATACATTTAATTAAATAATAAAATATATAGGTTATTAATATAAAAACTATAGCACTAATAATAATATATATTTGTTCAATTACAAGTATATGTTTTAACGTATATACAAATATTATAGGTTCGTGAATCCGAGGCCAACCCTGCATTTTTCAGTTCTGTCTTATGTATTTTTACTACAAAATACAGTATAGTGAGTTTCATTTGCTCCCTTTTTAATTGCTTTTGCAATATATATTTTTGGGCTGAGAATACATGCGTTGCTTTTATAAATGTTTACAAAATAGACACAAGTACTTAAAAATATATTCTACGTTGAGTTGTACCACTGGCATACTTCCCTGTAGCTTGGTAACTATTATTTACATGGGTATTGTAAACGCGAATCCTGTTGATAGATCTATCGGGCCTGACAACCCCAACCGGACTGGACAACCAGTATTCAACGGTTGCACAGTACTTCGTTTTGTAGGCTACACTTGGTACAGTGTAGTGAGATTTCATAATAAAGGGAATATGCGACGTTGATTAATAGTTAAGTATGGTTACCAAGTGCTCAACCACTTAGAATATTTTTATTTAAAATGTTTATGAATATGAAATCTTGTGGTCTATTAATATATTGAAATGATTGTTATGATAAATCTATGAACTCACCAACCAAAAAGGTTGACACTTTTAAGCATGTTTATTCTCAGGTACGAATTAAGTCTTCCGCTGTGCATTAGCTCATTTTAAGGACATTAATTGGAGTCGATCATCGCAATGGGACCAAATGTTGATGACTTCGTCCAGGTGGATAAGGACGGGTCTTTACAGGTGGTATCAGAGCGGTGGTCTTAGCGAACCAAGTCTTGCATTAGTGTGTCTAACTGATAGTTGTTTAGATGCATTAGTGGATCTGGACTTCGATCGTGTCTGCATGTCAAAAGTTTTGCTTATCATTTTTGTCGGAAATCATCTGCTTATCATCTTTAGGAAATTACCTGCTCATTATTCTTAGTCTAGACACATCTTACTGCATTGACTGCATGATTAGTGTATAGACAAAACTCGTATCTTAGCGTATCTGCTAAATCATATCTTAGCGTATCTATTACGATAGACTTTGCCTGATATCTTCCGTGAATTTCTCCGTAATTTAGGGGAATCTGGTACTATATATATATGCATATGATGCATTGAGAATACCATTCAACTATCAATTGCTGTCACTAAACTCTTCATACCAAAAATCGTTTCTGAGATCGCGTAAGATGGCCTCTACGAATCGACCAAGTTCCTCTGACTCCGAAGACAGCGTGACAGGAGCACACCAACCAATCAACTACCGTGATTACTAGAGAAAATGGGGGTGGGTTCACGACATACTCACCCTATGGAGAAGGGAAGAAGGTACTCCATATCATGAACCGAATCTACCACCTAATCTTGGAGTACTCGACCCGCTAACCGGTGAACCTGTCTGCAACACCATTTATACCCTTTTTGCGAGAATTTTTCGTCTTGAGACTACCATTAATGGAACTATAGGAGATATCCAACCTCCACCTCACACTAATAACCAGCCAGGGTTAGTAGAAGAAGTCAATGAACTTCGTGCCCGAGTAGTAGCTTTGGAGAATATGATGCAAAACTTACCAGCTTCAGCAGCATCACCGGCACCAACAGTACCACCAGTATCAACAGTTGTACCATCAACAACACAAGCCTCAACATCTCATTCTGTACCTCGAGCATAATGTTCGTTCTATGTATCGTTCTACACCGATTATCTTTGTTCTACATATCGTTCTATATCATTTATCTGACACTTATGTAATCTCTAATGTTTTAGAGATTATGTATTCTAGTTCTAACGAAAATCATAAGAGCTTAATATCATATTAACTCATTAAATCCATGATTACATCTGAAGAAAATATATATGCAAGTATATTTTCATAAAGATTGTAATTAAAAATTCTTTCGTACAAACTGTTAATGATGAAAATATTTTAACGGGTAGGTAATACCCGAGGAATATTTGGGTTTCACATTAATAAGTTACACTGTACATTCTTCAAATCCGATTCAACAGTCATTTACTATCCTACTTACATCCACCGATATACGTATCCGTTCATCGCATAATAACCCTTTTCATTCAATTTCATACTTGAATTTTGACTTATTGATATCGCATATTTCATATGCATTTTCCTTAGCGATATCGGTTACATTTTGGTCCTTATGGATACGATTTGGAGTTATTTCGGTTAAAGTTGTGAAAGTTTGAGTTCCAAGACCAAGAAGGTTAAATATGATGTTATTTGATGGTTTTGGACGTGTTTCGTTGTTTACAAGTGAAAAGGTTTGATTCGGTTCGAGTTTGGGTGTTAGTATGATGATTTTCAGCTCGTTTCAGTAATTTGATAATGGAGCGCCGCTCCAAATAGGCGCGCGCCGCGCCATTTAACTATAAAATCAATTCGAGCCTTTTCAAAGAATCAAATGTCAGCTAACAGACAATCGGCGCGCCGCGCGGTATTATGGCGCGCCGCGCGGGGTTGTGCCCGGGTTCAGAATCTCCTCCTATAAAAGCCCGAATTATACCCTAACTTATCATAATCGTATCCTGACGAATTCCAGCCACTTTTTGACGAACTTAGGTGATTTTTGGAGATCTTCAAGGTCATTCTAAGGTATTAATCATTCCGGGAACAAGTCTCGATTCGTGTATCATTCAGATTTCAATCTTTAATTAGTTTTATTCTTTTGTTATCAACAATGAATTATTCTATGTCTTTGATTGTTATTTTGATTTCAGCCATGATTGTAGGCTAAACCTTTAATGTTTGTCTAGATTGAATATTTGCAAGTGTTTGGATGATACTTTAATGTTTTATTGATTGATGCATGATTAATTATGAGTTTGATTAAGAACCATTCTTGTGGGTGTTAATTATTGATACTAGGTTGATTAGTGAATCTTGTTTGAACAAAGGGAACCCTGTTTCAATTTAGTGATCTAATTCCCAATTGATTTGTCTTAACCGATTGGGTGCTTACTGGACCAAGGGGGTAAACCGGGTAACGTAATTAACCAAAATAGGGGTGAATTGTGTGTAGCGAACGCGTAACCAATTGAATCTTAATCTTATAATTAGCCAGTTACTAAGTCACAAACGAAAGATGGTATTTGGTAAAAGGGAACCCTAAGCCAATTAATCCTAGTTTGACGTGTTTGCTAAAAGAGAACTCTGGGTAAACCGACTCTGTAATTGCGTGCATTGATTAATATAACTAGTGCTTAATAACAAATCATCCAACACTGCGAATAGGATATCTAGGCGAACATTCTTTTATCCATTGAATTCAAATATCTTTATTTTTCCGTTGAGTCTGCATTTCTTTTATCTAAACTTAAAAACCAAAAATATTGTCTTTTATTTTCAAAGCTATCTTGATTTGGCTAATCGTTAAATAGCCGCAAAACAAACTATCTCGTACTTTCGATTTTCATAGTTTAACTTAGTTTACTTTTATTAGTTTCAAACTTAATTCTCACGTTAATACTGTCCTTGGAACGATACTTGGAATTACCATTTTTATACTATTGCACGATCGGGTACACTGCCCGTTAGTGTGTAGTAATCTTTAAACCAGGCATATTTCCAGAGATAATTTATATACTAGATTTCACACATCAAGTTTTTGGCGCCGCTGCCGGGGACAGTTGTGTTGAAAATTAAGTTTGATAATTAAGTTTGTTCTTAGTTAATTTTAACTGTTTAGTTTAATTTAATTCTAATTGAGTCGGTGCGTTTAATCGGTTTATTAGCTGTGTTCTTGCAGTTACAGGTAGTGCATGCAACATACGCGTTCTTCAGATTCTCCAATTGTTAAACCATTTGACGAGCCTGAAAGAGAGTTGTTTAAAGCTTTAAGTCAGAAGCAAAAGTTAACAGTGGATTCATCAGTTTCATCGGGTGATACTTACGTTAATTTGGGAAGTACTTCTGAGACTGTGGTGCCCGAGACACCACCTGAAATTTTTAACGAAGAAGACTCTTACGCTTCGTCTGATACTACAGAAACTGAAGAAATGGCCGAAGGAGAAGCACCCCGTCCTCAGACTATGGCTGAAAAGTTAAAGGCCACCCGAGGAGGCCAAGGCAATTCGATTACTCAACCGAATATTACTCAGCCTTTTCAAATTACAGGGCCGATCCTGAATTTGATTTCTTCTGATTGCCGATTCTATGGCAAAGATACCGAGGATGCTAACGAGCATCTTCGTAATTTTAATGATGTTTGTAACTTGTTTAAGCTACATGAGGTTGCCGACACTTCAATTAAGACAAGACTTTTCCCTTGGACTCTTAAGGGAGAAGCTAAGAGATGGTTAGATAAGCAACCTGAGGGTACGATTAGATCTTGGGAGACTCTGGAGGATAAGTTTTTGTCGAAGTTTTTCCCTGCATCTCGAGCTGCTCGACTTCAAGCAGATATTTCTCAATTTAGACAAAAGAGCAGTGAGACATTGTTTGATGCTTGGGACCGTTTTGCTACTTTGTTACGCTCGTGCCCGCAACACGGGTTGAATGATTTACAGAAGGTTCAGATTTTCTACAAAGGTTGTGATATTCCTACGCGTCAGACTATTGATCAAGCTGCAGGTGGTACGTTAATGGATAAGACTGAAGAAGAGGCGTTAGAGATCATTGAAAAGCAAGCTGCTTATTCTCATGAGTGGCATCAGGATCATGAATCTTACCCTTCAGCTTCAGTTAAGAGAACAGAGACTACAGGTACAGGTGCTTATGATGATTTTGGGTCTATCAGTGCTAAGTTGGATTCGTTTGGTAGGAATTTGGAGAAGATGAACAAGGATATTCATGGTATGAAGGTTGGTTGTGAATACTGTGGAGGTTTGCATCTGGGCAAAGATTGTGATGCGGGTTTGACTATGAATCAGAAAGAAGAGGTCAACTATATTAGTCAGCAGAATAACAATCAGTTTCAGGGACGTGCTCAGTTTAATAGGAATTTCAATAATCCTTATAATCCGCAAGGTAATCAGGGTTCGAGGTTCCAACCGGGTTCTAGTGGAGGTTTTCAGCAGCAAGCTCCCGGTTATTTTCAGAAACCACAGGTCGAAGAGAAAAAGTCCAACCTTGAGGCTATGATCGAGAAGTTAGTGATATCTCAAACTCAACTTGTCACTACCGTTACTCAGAATAATGAGAAGAATGACCAAATGTTTCGAAATCAACAAGCAGCTATTCATAATCTTGAACAGCAGATTGGTCAACTTGCTAATAAGAGTAGTGAGAGGAAACCGGGAGAGTTACCGAGCAAGACGGATACTAACCCGAAAAACGGGCATGTTAATGCTATCACCACCCGAAGTGGTTTAGCGTATCATCCACCGAGGAAGCCCGACGAGTATGATTTGAGGGTACCGTTAGTTAATGATAGTGAGCCGGTTGTTGAAAGTGAACCGGAAAGGGAAAAGGAGCCGGAACAGGTGGATGAAAAAGTTGTTAAGGAACCGGTTACTGTTGCTGCTAAACCGGTGGTTAGAGAGTATCAACCACCGCTCCCATTCCCGAGGAAACAGCGATTGGAGAAGCTAGAGGCCGAAAAGTCCAAGTTCATGGACTTGATTAAAAAAGTTAACATAAATATGCCTTTTATTGATGTTATTGCAGGTATACCTAAGTATGCGAGGTTTCTTAAGGATTTGCTGACTAACAGGCGGAAACTGGAGAACGTGTCTTCAGTCAGGTTGAATGCCGCATGCTCAGCGGTAGTTGCAAACAAGCTTCCCGAGAAGCTTGAAGATCCTGGAAGTTTTACCATTCCTTGTTTACTTGGTAATCTAGACTGAATGAGGGCTTTGGCGGATTTGGGGGCTAGCATTAATTTAATGCCTTATTCTATTTACTTAAAGCTAGACCCCGGGGAGTTAAAACCCACGCGTATGGCTGTGCAGCTAGCCGACCGCTCTATTAAATTCCCTCGTGGAATCATAGAGAATATGCTAGTGAAGACCGGGTCGTTAGTTTTTCCGGCAGATTTTGTGGTTTTGGATATGGAAGTGGATGAAAGGATTCCACTAATTTTGGGTCGGCCATTCTTAAATACTGCTAGGTGTATGATTGATGTGTATGGCCAAAAGCTGACCCTTAGGATAGATGATTTGAGTGCAACATTCTCAATCGACCATGCTTTGAAATACCCTGGTTACACTGATGATACATGTTATTTTCTTAACACTGTGAATGTCCAGTCTGAGTTTTTGCAGGAATTCCCAGAGTTACAGGGTTCAGGAGAATGCTCATTGGTTGAGATTGATGAGGATGTGCAGGTTGAGGAGGTGGATATTTTAACCACCTTGATGGAAAACGGCTATGAGCCGACTGAAGAGGAGTTCAAAGAACTTGAACGTGATTCAAATTACCGGAGCAAGTCTTCAATTGAAGAACCTCCCGAGCTCGAATTGAAGCCACTTCCAGATCATTTGGAATACGCTTACTTGCATGAGGAATCTAAGCTTCCGGTAATTATTTCTTCTTCTCTTTCAGCAGGTCAGAAAACTGAGCTTGTAACCATGCTAAAGGCCCATAAACCGGCCATTGCATGGAAGATTCACGACATTAAGGGTATTAGTCCCTCCTATTGCACCCACAGGATTCTAATGGAGGATAACTCCAAACCTGTGGTGCAACGCCAAAGGAGGTTGAACCCGCACATGCAAGATGTCGTGAAGAAAGAGATCATAAAGCTCCTTGATGCAGGTCTGATTTACCCGATTTCTGACAGTCCGTGGATTAGCCCGGTACACTGTGTACCTAAGAAAGGTGGTATGACTGTTACCACCAATGATAAAAATGAGTTAATTTCCACCCGGACTGTCACGGGGTGGCGTGTTTGTATCGACTACCGTAAGTTGAACGACGCCACACGTAAAGACCACTTCCCGCTACCTTTCATGGATCAAATGCTAGAGAGGTTGGCGGGAAACAGTTTCTATTGCTTTCTCGATGGTTTCTCGGGTTATTTTCAAATTCCTATCTCACCTGAGGACCAAGAGAAGACTACTTTCACGTGCCCGTATGGCACGTTCTCATATCGACGCATGCCCTTTGGCCTTTGCAATGCTCCGGCCACTTTTCAAAGGTGCATGATGGCCATATTCCATGACATGATCGAAGATTGCATGGAGGTGTTCATGGATGACTTCTCGGTCTTCGGTGACACTTTCGATTCATGCCTTCTTAATTTAGAACGGATGTTGGTCAGGTGCGAAAAATCTAATCTTGTGCTCAACTGGGAGAAGTGCCATTTCATGGTTCAAGGGGGCATCGTTCTCGGGCACAAGATTTCTAAAAACGGTATAGAGGTGGATCCCGCAAAGGTTACCGCTATTAAGAACCTTCCACCCCCTACCGATGTTAAGGGTGTTAGGAGTTTTCTCGGGCACGCCGGTTTTTACCGGCGATTCATTAAAGATTTTTCTAAGATTGCCAACCCGATGAATAAACTCCTTGAAAAGGACACCCCGTGGAACTTCTCCGACGAGTGCCAAAAGGCATTCGAGCTTTTGAAGGAGAAACTCATCAATGCACCAATCATAATTGCTCCGAATTGGTCCTTACCGTTCGAGCTTATGTGCGATGCATCTGATTTCGCTGTTGGCTCAGTTTTGGGTCAAAGGGTCGAGAAGCATTTCCGACCCATCTACTATGCAAGCAAAACCTTGCAAGGAGCGCAATTAAATTATACTACCACTGAAAAAGAGCTCCTTGCGGTGGTCTTTTCGTTTGATAAGTTCCGGTCCTACTTAGTCTTATCTAAGACTATTGTCTTTACGGACCATTCTGCTCTAAAGTACCTTTTTGCTAAAACCGGATGCAAAACCACGACTTCTTAGATGGATCTTGCTTTTGCAAGAATTTGATGTGGAGATCCGGGATAAAAAGGGTGCTGAAAACTTGGCGGCCGATCACCTTTCACGTCTTGAGAACCCCTCCCGTGAGGTTCTCGATGAGACGACCATTCGTGATGATTTTCCCGGCGAATATCTCATGAAGGTGGATAAGGTTGATGAGCCGTGGTACGTGGACATTGCTAATTATCTAGTTGGGAGATTCTTGGAGAAAGGGTGGTCACATCAAAAGAGGAAGAAATTTTTCAGTGACCTTAAGTACTATTTCTGGGAGGATCCCTATCTTTTTCGTTGTTGTCCCGATGGAGTTATCCGCCGGTGTGTTTCCGGTGATGAGTGTATGCGAATTCTAACCGAGTGCCATAGTGGGCCTACCGGTGGGCATTTTGGACCCCAAATTACGGGGCGTAAAGTTTATGATGCCGGCTTTTATTGGCCGACAATCTTCAAAGATGCCCACCTGGTTTGTAAGTCATGTGATTCGTGCCAAAGGGCCGGTAAAGTCACCAAACGAGATGAGATGCCTCAACAAAGCATCCAGGTTTGCGAAGTATTTGACGTTTGGGGAATTGACTTTATGGGGCCATTTCCGAAATCTCAGAATTATAGTTACATACTCGTTGCCATTGACTACGTGTCTAAATGGGCTGAAGCGCAAGCTTTACCCACAAATGATGCACGAGTTGTGATTTCGTTCCTTAAGCGTTTATTCTCTCGATTTGGAACTCCTAAAGCTTTAATTAGCGATAGGGGTACTCATTTTTGTAACGCTCAAATGGAGAAGGTATTGAAGCGATATGGAGTTGTCCATAAAGTTTCTACTTCATACCATCCCCAAACGAGCGGACAAGTTGAGAATACCAATCGAGCTCTTAAAAGTATTCTTGAGAAAACTGTGGGTTCGAATCCGAAGGAGTGGGCAAATAAGCTCGATGAAGCTTTGTGGGCGTTTAGAACCGCCTTCAAAACGCCACTTGGTACCACTCCTTATCGGTTGGTTTATGGGAAAGCGTGCCATCTCCCGTTGGAGATTGAGCATAAAGCTATGTGGGCACTTCAAAAGTGCAATTTAGATTTGAAGGAAGCCGGACGCCTAAGGGCGGGGCAATTGAATGAGCTTGGTGAATTACGCCTTGATGCGTACGAGAATTCATTGATTTATAAAGAAAAGACCAAGAAATGGCATGATAGGAAGTTAAAGGGTCCAAAAGAGTTTAACGAAGGCGACCGAGTGCTTTTGTTTAACTCTAGATTGAAGCTTTTACCGGGAAAACTTAAGTCCCGGTGGACGGGACCATTTGAGGTTGTTAAGGTGTACCCATACGGTACGATCGAGTTGAAAAATGCGAATGGTATTACCTTTAAGGTTAACGGACATCGTGTGAAGAAGTATTTTGATGGTCCGTTAGTGATTGATGACGAGGTTCACGTTGAACCCGATCCCAACGCCACTTGAAGTTGGGGACGAGTCGTGTGAACGATTCGTTAAATAAGGTTCACGTTGTTGTAAAGTTTGTATATTTTTGTGCTTGTTTGATAATATGTGCAACATGATCATGATTAGATTGTTATTGGGGTTGGTTTGGTTGTTTTATGGCGAGAGAACTGGGTTTAGAGGCTTTAAAGAACGAATTTTTGAAGTTACAGTACATGGAGCGCCGCTCCCATAAGGGGCGCGCCGCGCCACTTGAGTATATCTGATGTACCAGTTTTTGAAAACAGCTCGGCATGAATTTTTAGTTATTCGGCGCGCCGCGCAGCTCTTTGGAGCGCCGCGCGAAAACACTGCGCGCCGCGCGACCTCCTGGAGCGCCGCGCCACCTGGTGTCAGTCAGCTATTTTGCTTATTAATCAAAATCACACCCGAATTTTCTCAACCACATATATTAGAAACGGGATACCAGCTGTTTTTATACCCTTTCACTTCAATTATTTTCATTCTTACATCTCTTAAACACCTAAAAATCCTTTGATCTTTCAAAACCCTAATTCTACAAAGTTTAATTTCTTGTTTCAAGTAACCTTAATCTTTCAAGAATGGCACCTAAGAAGGTCCGAATTTGTTCCTTTCTTTACTAATTTCATCTTATTATATGTTAATTGCTTGTTTAATTCTTAATTGTCTTGATGAATTAGTGTGGGGTTGCTTTCATTTGGGTTATATGATTCAATTAGTCATGGGTTTTTGTTAGATATTGTTTATATGCTTTGATTTTATGCTAAAGTTGGTGTTTTTAGAAGTTTAACATGAACCTAGGGTTTGTAGGGTTAAAGGTCCGAATTTTGTAAGTAAAAAGGGGTTTATTGCTTGAAAGTGTGATGTTCTTTGAATTGTTCATATGTTTTTGAACTAGTGTGGGGTAGTGTCCATATGGGCGGGTCACTTTGTTTTGAATGACTTTTGCTACATTGTTCCATTTATGTGATATGCCATGCTAGTGATGATTAAACATATGATTTTAATTGAGATAAAGCTTTTGTTTAATGGTTGTTGAATTGGATAAAAGTTGCTAACATGATGAAGTTGATTGGATTTTTGGAATTTAAAGGAGTTATAAGTAATCATGTTGGTCGTGTTTTGGTTATGAATTATTGGTTTATGGATAATGTGATTTGGTTGAGAGTTAGTTTTTGAAAAGTTTTCAAAAGAGTTATTGGTTTAAATGGTTATTGTATTTGAAAGTGATTTAGCATGAAACAAGGATTGATTGTAAAGGTGTTGGGTGCTTATTATGATGACTAACACTAACTTTTGAGTTTTGTGTTTGTTTTCTTTACTTGTTTCATGAATGCAGAGAACAAGAGGTAACCCACCACAGCAACCACCGAACAACCCTGAATTGTGGTTGTCCCAAGTTGGTAATATTGAGGATTTGGAACAAAGGTTTAACATCAATCTTGCTCGTCCGATTGAGCAAACCTACTACTTGGATTGGACGCAACTTCGGAATGAAAGTGTTCAAGCTTATCGAGAATTGCGCGGTTACTTATGGGTTACGTATAGGGGTACTGAGTTGAGACCGTATGAGCGTTTGTTTCAGATTAACGAAGATGTGTATGAGCAATTGACTGTCGAGTTCTTTTCGACTGTAAGTTGTCGGCCCCGAGTTGCTCCTCGTGATTCGGATTTTTTGATATTTAGGCTTGGCGGGGCGGACCGTCAAATGAGTAAAGTTGAGTTAGCTCGGGCGTTGGGTTTGTACCCCGAGTTAAATGATGACATCGATTTAGGGTACCATTTGTTGGGGTGCAGGGTATTCGGTGACGGCGAGTTTAGTGAAAGTGAGTATTGGCCGACGATTATTAATCCGGGGGTTAGGGCTTTCAGTTCTAGTATAAGCATTCAGTCTAATCTTCGACGTCCGGTGGACCGTATTCTGTTTAAAATGATTGCTACTATGTTCATGGCCCGGAGAAATGCAAACAAAATCAAACGAAAGGATCTTTGGATCCTCCAGCAGATAAAAGCGAGAGAGGCAATTGATGTGCCGACTATGTTGGGGTCCTGGTTTCAGGAAATCGGTGAAGATAATCGTCCCGAGCGCCCGTTGTTAGGGGGCCATTTAGTGACACGGATAGCTGAGGCATTTTCTGTGCCTACTGATAGGTGTACTATCGCGGGGGTCGAAGCAATGGTAACAAACATTTTGTTTTTCGCTAAAGCCGATTTTATTAGGCGAGGACCGAACGGTTGGGTTTTGGTAGAGGATGAAGAGCAACAACAGGGTCAAGGTCAACAACAACAGCAAGAGCAGGGTCAAGGTCGAGGTCAAGGTAGAGGACGTGGTATTGGGTCCACGTATGAAGCAGGAAGTTCTAGTGGTAATGTTCGGGGAGGATGGACTCCCGATGAGGAAGCTTTTAATGGGTTGGTGAATAGTGTTGACGGGCTGCATCTCGAGTTCCAAGATAGTCGTACATTTTATAATGATCAGGTTGCGCATAATCAGCGTATGTATGACGAGCAGCGCCGTCATAATGAGGAGTTGATGACGTGGCATCAGGGTAACTATGGGTCGCTTAACACGAGTTTGGGTCAGGTTCGGACAGAGGTTGGTAATTTGGGCGACCGTGTTGACAGGATAGAGTATGATGTTCGAGGGATTCGGGCCCACAATCAGTGGGAAATTCATCAGAGGCAGCTCCAACGGCAGATGCGTCATGTGCCGGATGCGTACATTCCTACGCAAACCACTATTCCGGACTACACCGCCGTGACGCCTCCGAGACCGGATCCGTATTATGACCCGTATCAAGCTTGCCAAGATACTTATGGCGTGACTTGGGACCCGTTGAGAGATTTTTGGCCGGGAAGCGATTGATGTGTTGCACGTATTATTGTTGTATTTGTTTAAACTATTTCCGTTTCGATTTGGTTGTACTTGACTATTTTTATTTTTCGTATGATGTACTTTGAGACCTATTTGGGGCAAGGCGTTTCGGTACCGGGTGGTACCACCTTGCCCATTTATGTATTTGGTGTGTTTTTCTTTTTGTTAGGTGTGTTGGTGAAACGGTTTTTCAAGTCTGGCATTAAGTTCAGCAAAACTACTTGAGTGATGATATTTGTGTGAGAATCGGGAATGGACGATGTTCTTATGCTGGCAGTCAGTTCAGCGCCATCTGTCACTGTCATTCCACGATCTGTGGTTAAGCTCGATAAGTTTTTATTTTTATTTTTTTTTTTTTTTTTTTTTTCTTACCCTTTTGATTTTAATCCATTTTTGATCTCAAGTGATGGGGACATTACTTGATCTCAAGTGTGGGGTGGGGGATGTAAAATCTCTCGGGTTGGTTATTAATAGAATCATCATTATTTTGGTTTTGATATTTAAAAGACTTGACGTTTCACGGGGTTTTGGTCGTAAAAAAAAAATTGAAAAATTTAGGGGAAAATATAAAAAAAAAAATAAAAAAATTAGTTAGTTAAAAAGAAAAAAAAAATATATAAAATGTAGTTAAAAATTCGACCAAAACCTTTGTTTAAGGTATGGCTTGGTATTTATATTTCATGATGTTTAACGAAGCCAAAGTTGTTTTACATGTTCATTACCATTGAACATGAAATCCTACGAGTTCGAAGAACTAAATAGTAGGTCACCTGTACCAAAACGGGTGTAAACCGTGAGAGAGCGGTGATTACATAGCGTGATTGTGACCGAATCACGTGCCAGATCAAAAACTTTTGGTTACTTGGTATAGCATACTTCCGAAACTATATCATTTTATTATTGCATCATTTAATGATGTGATACTGTGGGAAGAGGAGCCTTGAGCTTCACCAGTGCTGTCCTTTTCAGGAGCAATAGCTACGTGCTTGTGTTTGCTTAGACAACACAACCCATAGCCAAAAGCTATGGAACCCGAAGGTTTTCGGGATTTTTCAAAACCGGTGTCAATTGAAACAGATTGGCACTTCCGAGTGACTCAGATCCACTCAATTAAGGAAGTAAAGTCTTCCGATTGTCTACTTGGTACGTATACCTCTTAAGCGTGCCATTTCATTACCCATCATTTCACGATGAGGTACTGTTAGAGGAGAAAGTCTTGAACTTTCAAAACACGTTCATTATTTTGAATGTGAAATCCTACATGAACATTCAGTTCATACGTAGGTCACTTGTATAAAAACGGGTGTCAACCGTATGAACGGTGATTGGATCGTGTGGTCGAAGCCGGGCCATACGCTAGATCGAAAACTTTATAGGGCGGTCTTCATTGTTTCTCCTAACAAGGACAATGTATGCGCTCGACCACCTTTTATGACCATACAGGATGTATCCATTCCATCCTTAAGGGAGTCAAGTCTCCCGAATGACACACTTACTGATTTGTTTCAGAAGTTGTAGTCCAGACCAGTTGTAGGGTGACGAAAAGTCTTGAAAAGTCATTGCTAAAATCGACTGGAAATCTACCAGGCCTCAACATCAAACAGGGAAACTGGTAGTCAAAGCTTTTCTCAATGAGGGAGATTTGCTAGCCAAATGGGAAGCGCACCATGATACACAAAATGTCAGTGATTGATCAGATTCCCAGTGGATAACCTCCGGAAAGGTAAGATATCAGCTTTTAAGCCTGATGAACTTCAATCTTTATGGTTGACTTAACGGATTAGACGGTTACCTCATAACCATCGATGATATCCGGACGTAATGTGTATCCTCCTAAGCACATTATTTTCTACCGACATCTCGCGATGTTAGGTACTGTGGGAGGCTTGGCTTGACCAATTGCGGGGTAGCCCGTACGTTCTCTTGGCACACATGGTTCGATTGTTACATCTTTGGTGCTTGGTTCCTACTTGATTCCCGGTTTCGTTGAAGACTTTTATTATGGTTCGAGATTCTCTATTTCATCAGTATGGTACGTTATCGAGATTATTTTTGGTTACTATTTTGATTCATATTGATTGCGGTTTGGGAAGTTACATCGGGGGAATGCAAGTGGGAACCATGGTTGTTATTTACTCCAAATCGTGCCCACGCTAGTTGCTTGTTTGGTTCTTGTTCGTTTGATTCTACATATTTGCTTGAAGACGTTATTTTATTATAGAAGATTATTATCGAGTTCATTGCTTGAGGACAAGCAAAACTCTAGTGTGGGGTTGTTTGATATCGCATATTTCATATGCATTTTCCTTAGCGATATCGGTTACATTTTGGTCCTTATGGATACGATTTGGAGTTATTTCGGTTAAAGTTGTGAAAGTTTGAGTTCCAAGACCAAGAAGGTTAAATATGATGTTATTTGATGGTTTTGGACGTGTTTCGTTGTTTACAAGTGAAAAGGTTTGATTCGGTTCGAGTTTGGGTGTTAGTATGATGATTTTTAGCTCGTTTCAGTAATTTGATAATGGAGCGCCGCTCCAAATAGGCGCGCGCCGCGCCATTTAACTATAAAATCAATTCGAGCCTTTTCAAAGAATCAAATGTCAGCTAACAGACAATCGGCGCGCCGCGCGGTATTATGGCGCGCCGCGCGGGGTTGTGCCCGGGTTCAGAATCTCCTCCTATAAAAGCCCGAATTATACCCTAACTTATCATAATCGTATCCTGACGAATTCCAGCCACTTTTTGACGAACTTAGGTGATTTTTGGAGATCTTCAAGGTCATTCTAAGGTATTAATCATTCCGGGAACAAGTCTCGATTCGTGTATCATTCAGATTTCAATCTTTAATTAGTTTTATTCTTTTGTTATCAACAATGAATTATTCTATGTCTTTGATTGTTATTTTGATTTCAGCCATGATTGTAGGCTAAACCTTTAATGTTTGTCTAGATTGAATATTTGCAAGTGTTTGGATGATACTTTAATGTTTTATTGATTGATGCATGATTAATTATGAGTTTGATTAAGAACCATTCTTGTGGGTGTTAATTATTGATACTAGGTTGATTAGTGAATCTTGTTTGAACAAAGGGAACCCTGTTTCAATTTAGTGATCTAATTCCCAATTGATTTGTCTTAACCGATTGGGTGCTTACTGGACCAAGGGGGTAAACCGGGTAACGTAATTAACCAAAATAGGGGTGAATTGTGTGTAGCGAACGCGTAACCAATTGAATCTTAATCTTATAATTAGCCAGTTACTAAGTCACAAACGAAAGATGGTATTTGGTAAAAGGGAACCCTAAGCCAATTAATCCTAGTTTGACGTGTTTGCTAAAAGAGAACTCTGGGTAAACCGACTCTGTAATTGCGTGCATTGATTAATATAACTAGTGCTTAATAACAAATCATCCAACACTGCGAATAGGATATCTAGGCGAACATTCTTTTATCCATTGAATTCAAATATCTTTATTTTTCCGTTGAGTCTGCATTTCTTTTATCTAAACTTAAAAACCAAAAATATTGTCTTTTATTTTCAAAGCTATCTTGATTTGGCTAATCGTTAAATAGCCGCAAAACAAACTATCTCGTACTTTCGATTTTCATAGTTTAACTTAGTTTACTTTTATTAGTTTCAAACTTAATTCTCACGTTAATACTGTCCTTGGAACGATACTTGGAATTACCATTTTTATACTATTGCACGATCGGGTACACTGCCCGTTAGTGTGTAGTAATCTTTAAACCAGGCATATTTCCAGAGATAATTTATATACTAGATTTCACACATCACTTATCAAAATCTAACAAGTGGCATAATGAAGAAAACATTGGACAAAATAAAATTTGTTAGAAACAAACGAATTAACTAATTGAAATTTTGTTAAGAATCCACGCTAACTGTTCCAGCTAACTGTTCCTAGCTAACTGATTACATTTTATTTATCGCAGTTTATTTATCGCAATTTAATTATCGCAATTTTATTTATCGTTATTTAATTTCTGTTATTTACTTTACGCACTTTATTTATCGTCATTTAATTTCTGTTATTTATTTTTTTTACGCACTTTAAATATCGGGACACCTATACAAGGTTTTGACATATCATATCGACGCATCTATATATATTATTTGGAATAACCATAGACACTCTATATGCAGTAATGCGGGAGTTAGCTATACAGGGTTGAGGTTGATTCTACAATAATATATATAGTTTGAGTTGTGATCGAGTCTGAGACGTATACGGGTCACCAAACGTATTAATTAATTCGAATATTATATATATGAATTATTGGACTGTTAACTGTGGACTAATAATATTGGACAATTAAAATGAATTAAAATATTGATTATAACATATGAAACAAAACATTTCTGCAAGTTTGTCACTTGATTTCATCTTAAACCTCATTTGAATCTTGACAATTCCAATCCATGTTCAAATCTTTCATGATTCTTGAAAACACCTCAATCGAGAGGATGAACCAACCACACTCCATCTACAGAAAGAAAGATTGATGCGTATAGTTATGCACCTGAAAACTCTCGGAAACTGAGTAAACGTTTAACACATATCAGTGCTAGCTCCTTTGGCCTTGTTATTACTGAAAATAACATTTCAATTCTTTTTAAATTAGTCAATTTTGTCACAGCTCCAACAATTCAACTTCGAATTTTCGTTATAAACAACCTTATTATAATATGCGTGCTCTTCTATTGTTATCGAGGAACCTTTTATAATCCACCATATTACCATCAGCGTTTAATCATTTAAAAACACAATTCTCCTGAAACCACCTCGGATTGATACTCGACGATTCAGATATGGCTGCATTAAATGCAGACGAAACAGTAAAAATTTGTAGATGGCCTAAATGGCCAAGAGTTTGATGATAAAGTATGGAGTGTTGGGAACGCTCGATAGAAAATTTGTTACTGAAAAACGAATTGAGCTAACCATGAAGGAAACAAAGAACAAATACAAGGATCAAACCCCATATTCAAAGAATCCAGGTAATTCTGAATCCGATGAAATCTTTAGAGAATATTTTGCTCCGAAGTCATCTTGCGGAAAATCTTTCTTCATCAACCATCGAATTTAGAAATTCCAAAATATCATTATAAATATTCTCAATATTTCTGAGGATATTTTCATAAGTATTCTTGTCCGAAATTATATATCTCTTCGTGCTTTCTGTATTTCATTGGAAACCTCTGTAAAATCTAAGTATAATTACGAATGAATTCTGGGGAAGTGTTAAGAATTTGAGCATGAGTTAGTATAATATAATGACACTTGGCCAACGTGATTATATTACAGTAAGTCATGCTGAATTTCTAATGGAACGTGATAAAGGTTCACAGATCTTACTCACATCATGTGCCATGTTACATAACTCCTTCGTTCTGTTTAACTTCTGAACATATTAAGAAAATATATTCTTGATAGTTCTATTCTCAGTGATACTGGTAATTTGACAAATCAAATCGTGCTATTACATTCTTTCTTGATTAGAACATTAAGTTCATTCGAAAATCCATACTTACGAATTCTGGACCGTTACTCGCTTTACTAGAGGTCGATAAGAGAAGAAAAAGGCAAAGAGCCCCGAAACATAAGGGAAGATATAGAAACCGACAATAACACAGAAATCACAAACCATGTACATTAGTACGAACAGCAATATAAAGACACGGGAGTTTGATAAACACAATAACTCCAAGGAAATAGTAGAAGTGAATAGATTGCTCCGGCGGTAAATGGAAAAGAAGAATAACAGATACGATAGTTATGAAAATATCAAGAATCAGAACTGGATGGAGTATTTTCCACAATATTTTGGAAGTAGGAATAGAGGAAGAAAGTATAGGAATGGTGAAAATAATGGAACAGAAGAGTTTAATTTATAATGGAAATATCAGACATAACAATTGAGGTAGATCATCGCATTTAATTGAAGAGATCTTAACCTCCTTATTCACCGAAGAATCAGATCTCACTCAGATTTCAAAGAATTTTTTTTAATCCCTTGAATTCCGGAATTCAACCATGACTAGTCAAAAGTTATGATGAAACTTGTCTTTCTCATTTCACTATTTAGTGATAGCTTCATTCGTACTCTTCGAATAATCGAATTATCATATCATTATTACTCAATGGTAATAAAACTCTATTTATCAATTCATATTCATCATAAAAACATTTTTATTGTTAGCCATGACGATCTCGATCAAATTTCGGGACGAAATTTCTTTAACGGGTAGGTACTGTGACGACCCGGAAATTTTCGATCAAATTTAAACTTAATCTTTATATGTTTCCGACATGATAAGCAACGTCTATTAGACTGCATCTATTTTTAAACTATTTCAAGAAATCATTTGACCTCTGACTATTCCCAACGATTCACTAACAATTGTTTGTAAATAAATACGTATTTATAGATAAATGTAAATATAAATAATAATTTGAAATTTACATTAAAATTAATTAAGTAAAATAAGATACAGAATAATTAAGTAAAATTTGTAATGAATCTATATAAATATATATGATCCTTATGCATAATATTTTTTTATATGTACATTGTAATAAATAATCAAGATATGTTATTATATATAGTAGATAGTTGATAAATATTACATATTTAATAATATGTAAACATAATGAAATTACTTATAAGTTAAAATATAATTGTTATTACTATTTTCATTATTAACATTAATACCAGTAATATTAATATTATTAATACATATAGATATGAAATTTGATATGTGTGATTTGTTAGATCAACATTTTTATTTTTGTATTCATTATTAAGATTAACAATAACATTATTATTAGTATTAATATTATTATCATATGATTAGTAATATAAGAGTTATTAAAATTATCATTATTACGTTTACTATTAAAAATTAACATTTTTTTATTATAATTATTAACATTATTATCAAAAGTATAATTTTTATCATTATTATTTTGTTAACATTACTATTATTTTTATGGATATTATTATTATTATTATGAATATTACTTATTAATATTAATTATAAAATTTATGAATTCATTGATTAAAAACTAGGTAATAGTATCTAAAAACATTTTTATTAGTAATCTTAACATATTATTATATTTAATATATTTATTAAATTATTAATATTAAATTTAAATTATATGAAACAGATAAATACGCATACCATTATTTTTTTTAACCTCTTCTGTCTTTTATTGTTGGTCCGTGAACCCTGGTCGACTCTCACGATTTTCCTATATATCAATCGGTGTTTACACTAGACAGAAATCCATTCAAGTATCTTACTTTTATTGTCAATTATCAAATATATCTGTTTTTCTTTTGTTTTAGGCTGTTAATTTAAACAGAAATTAAAAACGAACTGGTATATGTATTCGATATACTTTTTAGTCAAAAGCTCGATTGTGATTTAATTTTAAAATTTAAAAATGCAGAGTTGTGTGGATTCATATAACGAAATTACCTGCAAGTTTTCAAATCCTAACTCGCAAAATTAAGGATTAATTTCGAAGTCAAGACTTTCGAAACAAAAAGTCAATATGAGTTCTTCAACCAAATTCGAATCCTCTGTTTTGAATTAAGTTAAATTGATAACTGAAATAGATTCTAGTAATGATTTTAAACTTATTTCTTGTTGAAACTTTTGTCCAAAACGATTTCAAAATCATAAATCAAATTTTTTTTTTAAAAGCAGCTGCAGCAGCTTTTGTTAATATTTGTTTTATTTGTTTTTTTTGTTAATCCAAATTATACTAAGTAATTATCTATGTGTTAGATATTACATCCTAAAATTTAATTGGTAACCATTATTAAGTTTAAAAGGATTTTAGATTGATTGATTTGGTCGTTGAGTTTTAAGGAAGAAGATGAAACACACAGACAGATATATCAAATATATAGATTTAGGTTTGGGTATAAAAATCAGAAAAAGCATAACAGTGCAGTGGGTTAGGGACGTTTGGGTTTAACGAGAGGTTGCGGGTTCGAGCCTTGTTATAAGCAATTCTTTTTACACAAGCTTTAAAGGGTATACACAACTATTTTTATTATTGTTATTAATTATTATGATTATTATTATTATGATTTTTACTTCTATTATTATCTATTATTGTTATTGTTATTGTTATTGTTATTGTTATGTATTTATTTAGTATTAGTATTAATATTAAAGTAAGTAGTATTATTAGTATTTATATAAGTATTATTATTAACCTTATCATAGTTATTATTAGTAGTATCATAATTACTAACATCATAATTAGCACTTTACATAAAAATTATCATTTCTTGTATTATTATTATTATTACTATTAAATCTAATAAAAATTAATATCATTATCTTAGTATAATCAATAATATAAGAAAAAGTGATATTATATAATCATATACTTAATACACATAAATAAACTATATTAACACCTTATGTATTAAAACATATAAAATGAATACATTTAATTAAATAATAAAATATATAGGTTATTAATATAAAAACTATAGCACTAATAATAATATATATTTGTTCAATTACAAGTATATGTTTTAACGTATATACAAATATTATAGATTCGTGAATCCGAGGCCAACCCTGCATTTTTCAGTTCTGTCTTATGTATTTTTACTACAAAATACAGTATGGTGAGTTTCATTTGCTCCCTTTTTAATTGCTTTTGCAATATATATTTTTGGGCTGAGAATACATGCGTTGCTTTTATAAATGTTTACAAAATAGACACAAGTACTTAAAAATATATTCTACGTTGAGTTGTACCACTGGCATACTTCCCTGTAGCTTGGTAACTACTATTTACATGGGTATTGTAAACGCGAATCCTGTTGATAGATCTATCGGGCCTGACAACCCCAACTGGACTGGACGACCAGTATTCAACGGTTGCACAGTACTTCGTTTTATAGGCTACACTTGGTACAGTGTAGTGAGATTTCATAATAAAGGGAATATGCGACGTTGATTAATAGTTAAGTATGGTTACCAAGTGCTCAACCACTTAGAATATTTTTATTTAAAATGTTTATGAATATGAAATCTTGTGGTCTATTAATATATTGAAATGATTGTTATGATAAACCTATGAACTCACCAACCAAAAAGGTTGACACTTTTAAGCATGTTTATTCTCAGGTACGAATTAAGTCTTCCGCTGTGCATTAGCTCATTTTAAGGACATTAATTGGAGTCGATCATCGCAATGGGACCAAATGTTGATGACTTCGTCCAGGTGGATAAGGACGGGTCTTTACACTTATATTTTTATAAAATAAAAATAAAGAAACTTTATAAAACTTAAATATTTAACAAACTCTTTAAAAATATTTATATTTTTGTTTTCTTTTTATGTTATCGAATATTTAAAACGTATTTTTACAAAAGCGTATTTTTATAAAAGTAAACTAAAAATAAAAATCTTTTTTTTTATATTTTTATATTTAGCGTTGCGTTTCCGGCTTTTAAGCTAGATTTTAAGTTCCCCGGCAGCGGCGCCAAAAATACTTGATGTTATGCGAGGTGTATATAAAATACTATTAAATTTTACAAGGAAATACTATTAAATACGATACAATTTTACACAAGATATTTATTTATTTATAGAATGGATATTCTTAAACCTTGCTACAACACTTATAGGCAGTGTACCTAATCGTACAGTAGTGTAGTTTTTAGTAAGTCCGGTTAGTTCCACAGGGAATCTTTTTAAACAAAGCTTAACGCTATATTAGTTTTATTTTATAAAAATACAAATATATATATAAGTAATATTATTATTATAAAGGGGGGTTTTTACCGTTTAATGACCGGTTTGTCGATTTTAAAACTTTAGTCGCAGTTAAAACCAAATGTAAAATATTAAAAATAAATACAACTTAATTTAAAGCGTAAAGTAAATAACGATAATGAAATTACGATAAATAAAAATGCGATAAAATAAACTTGCGATAATTAAAAAGTACGATAATTAAAAGTGCAATTAAATACAATAACAATAAATAAAAGTACGATAATTAGAAGTGCAATTAAATATAAAATAAAGGAAATTAAATATGAAACAAAATAATTATGCTTATTTAAACTTCCGTAATCATGATGTTTGACGTGTTGATTTTAGTTTTATGCCCATAGGTTAATTGTCCTTTGTCCTGGATTATTTAATATGTCCGTCTGGTTTTTGTCCATAACAGTCCATCAGTCATAAATATAAAGTGCGAGTGTCCTCGTCAAATTATTCTTATACCCGAAGTTAAATATTTCAACTAATTGGGGACTTAAACTGTAACAAGGTTTTAATACTTTGTTTAATAATTACACCAGGTTATCGAATGCGTGTAACCCAAGGTTTTAATACTTTGTTATCAATTATACCAAGTGTCCTTGTATATAATTTCACCCCTGTTTTAATAATTCTAGTGACTATTAATCCATTCCCGTGTCCGGTTAAATGAACGATTATTCGTACATATAAATACCCCGCCCATCGTGTCCGATCGAGTGTATATATGGTTATTTATAGGGACGTCCAATTGTAAATATTTATATTAAAATTAACAAACTATCATTTAGTTAAACAAATATAAAGCCCATTATTAGCCCATAGTCTAATTTCCACAAGTGTCGTTCTTTTGTCCAAACCCCAATTATGGTACAAAGCCCAATTACCCTGTCTTAATATTTTAGCCCAACATCACAATTACTTCGGCTTAAATAAGCATAATAATAACTTAGCTACGAGACATTAATGTAAAAAGGTTGAACATAACTTACAATGATTAAAAATAGCGTAGCGTTACACGGACAGAATTTCGACTTACACCCTTAAAACATTCACTAACATACCCTTATTATTAGGATTTAAAATTAAAATTAAAATTAAAATATAAATTATATATATTTACGTATACATATATAGAGAGAGATAGATTTTAGGATACTTTTTTACGTCGAACTGCGCTGGCTTTTATAGGGAATTGAGTCCAGGTGAGCTCCGCGACTTGCGGCCTTTTTCTTCTTCAAACTCCGTGAGTCGCGGAGTTTGTTTTTACAGCTCACCCAGCTTTGGCTCTTTGTTTGCCGACGATTTTTAATAATAATATAATATATATAATTTTTAAAAATTATTTATATATTATATTATATTCATGTGCATAGTTGACTTGTAATTTTTAGTCCGTTGCGTCGAGCGTTGAGAGTTGACTCTGGTCCCGGTTCCGAATTTTCGAACGTCCTTGCGTACAATTTAATATCTTGTACTTTGCGTTTTGAATCTTGTACTCTTGTAATTTCGAGACGTTTCTTATCAATAATTGGATCCTCTTTGATTGTATTTTGTACTTTTGAGCTTTTTGGTCATTTGCGTCTTTAATTCGTCGAATCTGTCTTTTGTCTTCACCTTTTAATATTTAAACGAATATCACTTGTAAATAGAACAATTGCAACTAAAAGCTTGTCTTTCTTGAGGAATAATGCTATGAAATATATGTTCGTTTTTAGCATTATCACTCCCGGACCCTCGGATTCACAGCCCCGCATCGGTGGTGTTGTGATCCCCGCAGAGTTCGGGGAAGGGCCATTCCGTAACCATATGCGCATGCCGTGCTGACGCACTCCAGATGGACGATTAGTGCCGATTCCGCCAGGCAGACACAGAGAGATGTTGGCAGCCTTCGGACTGCCACTTCAGCCACCCGTGCCACCACCACATGATTCGGATGACTCATCATCTGCCGAATCTTCATCAGATGATTCTTCATTAGACTCCAGTGATGATGAGGACCCTGCTGATATACCTATTCAGGCACCCACCCCGCCGAAGAAGCGGTACCGTCCTGATGGCACCGTCATTCCAGGGGTGAATGGAGGTCGTGCTTTCACTGACGCTTTTGGTCGACGTCGGAGGGTTACTGCCCGTAAGCGGCTCGTGCCGTACCCTGCCGACCCACTCATACGTAAGACACCTCGTTACGTTCTGACTATTTCTGGAGCCGGGACATCTGCACCCCGTTTCTTGCAGTCTGCACCGCCCGCTCCGCCAGCACCATCCGCTCCACCAGCCCCACCTGCACCACCGGCCCCACCGACACCACCAGCACCGCCCGCCCCACCAACTCCCACTGTCGAGGAATTGACAAGGGAGGTGGAGATTCTCCGAGCTCGGGTTACTAAGCTCGAGGAGCAGATGGCTCAGGTTTTGGACATCCTATACCCACCTTCACCGTAGGACTTTTGTATTAGATTTCATGATGTAATCTAGTTGTAGCTTCTTGTATTATTTATGTATTGTAAGAACTTATGCGAATGTATGAAACTTGTTATTAATAAATGGAACTTTGCGTTATTTAATTCCCGCACGATGTTCTATTTACATTACTGTACGATGATTCTGTGGTAACGGTACCTAGATGCGTTATTTAATAACATGTGATGTTTTGATTCCATGTTGGTTACTATATACTATATTATTATATATTGAATGCTGGATTTTGACTTGAGTCAAAATGTTTGTATAGAACACCATGGCTAACGGTCGATCCACTCCTACTGCTGCTCAAATTGAAGAGATGATCCAAGAACGTGTAGCCGCAGCCCTAGCAGAAAGAAACCTCCAAGCTCCACCGCCACCACCACCGGTTATCCCACCCGTTCGAAATAGGTGTACTTACAAGGAATTCCAGAGCTGCAAACCACATAACTTCAGTGGAACCGAGGGACCGGTTAGTCTCACCAGATGGTTCGAGAAACTTGAATCAGTATTCTGAGTTAGCAACTGTTCGGAGGACAACAAGACCAAATTTGCTTCTTGCACGCTATCTGATGGCGCGTTAACGTGGTGGAACACGTTAGCTCAAGCGAAAGGTATCGATGAGGCGTATGCTACGCCATGGGAGGAATTCAAAGCGGCTATGATTAATGAGTGTTGTCCGAGAACCGAAATACAAAAGATGGAAATGGAATTCATGCAGTTAAAGGCAGTTGGGAACGACCTTGATGGTTACAACAGGAGATTTTTGGAACTAGCTCTTATGTGTCCGACAATGGTTACCCCGGAATTCAAGCGTATGGAGAGATACTTCTGGGGACTCCCTAAGTCCATCAAAGGAAACGTCACATCGTCCAAACCACCAAATGTTCCCGAAGCAATGCGCATGGCGCATACCCTGATGAATCAGATTCTTATCGATGAGCCGGAGAAGGCTAAGTTTGAGGCTGGTAGTAGTGAAAAGAGGAAATGGGACAACAACCACAACAACAACAACAACAACAACAACAGGAGGAGAAACTACGATCAAACTCCCGCCAAGAGGCAAAACAACAACGGTGGAAACCCCAACAACAACAACAACTCCAACCCGAATTACAAAGGAACCTTACCACAATGCAAGCGGTGCTACAAGCACCATACTGGATATTGCAATGTTGTCTGCGAGAAGTGCCAACGGTCTGGGCATATCGGAAAAGACTGCAAGGTCACCACTTTGAATGGGAAGCCGAACACCAATGGGCCGAAGAAGTGCTACGAATGTGGACAGACGGGCCATTTCAGAAATGCATGCCCCAACAAACGAAAAGATGGCGAACCACCCCGTGGCAGAGCTTTTAATGTTAATGCAAGGGACGCACGCGATAACCCCGACTTGGTGATAGGTATATTCACAATCAACAATCTTTTAGCTTCTGTCTTGTTTGATACTGGTGCGGATAGAAGTTATGTATGTAGACATTTTTGCGATAAGATTAATTGGTCATTAGTCCCGTTAAAAGAGAGTATGCTTGTTGAGGTCGCCCATGGAAGACTTGAAAAGGTTGACCATATTAGTCATGGAGCTATTATCCATATAGCTGGTGCGAATTTCGAAATTGACTTGATACCTATCAAACTGGGAAGTTTTGACGTGATCGTCGGTATGGATTGGTTGACCAAAGTAAGGGCCGATATTATTTGTGGAGATAAAGCTCTTTGTATACCACAAGGAGATGGCGAGCCGCTGGTTATCTATGGGGAGAGATGTACGTCGATGCTGAACCTCATTAGTTGCGTGAAAGCACAAAAGATTATGAAGAAGGGACGTTTTGCTGTCTTAGCACATGTGAAAACGGTAGAAACCGAGGTGAAGAGTGTGAACGACGTACGGATTGTGAACGAGTTTCCTGATGTCTTTCCAGAGGAGTTACCTGGATTACCACCACCGAGGGCAGTGGAATTTCAGATCGATTTAGTGCCAGGAGCTGCACCTGCAGCTCGCGCACCGTACTGACTTGCACCTTCCGAGATGCAAGAGTTACAAAGCCAACTATAGGAACTCCTAGATCGAGGGTTTATTCAACCAAGTTCTTCACCGTGGGGCGCACCTGTTTTGTTTGTGAAGAAGAAAGATGGATCCTTCCGTATGTGTATCGACTATCGTGAACTTAACAAATTGACAATCAAGAATCGGTATCCACTACCACGAATTGACGATCTTTTCGATCAGCTGCAAGGATCGAGCGTTTACTCTAAGATCGATTTACGATCCGGTTATCACCAATTGATGGTGAAAGAGAGTGACGTGATGAAGACTGCATTTAGGACTCACTATGGTCATTATGAATTTCTCGTAATGCCGTTCGGATTGACCAATGCACCTGCCGTATTTATGGACCTCATGAATCGTGTCTGCAAGCCGTACTTGGACAAGTTTGTTATCGTCTTCATAGATGATATCCTCATCTACTCCAAAAGCAAAGAGGAACACAAGCAACACCTCCGACTAATGCTTGAACTCTTGAGACAAGAGCAACTTTATGCGAAATTCTCTAAGTGTGAATTTTGGTTGGAGGATGTCCAATTTCTGGGCCATGTTGTGAGCGACCAGGGTATCAAAGTTGATCCCGCGAAGATTGAAGCTATCAGCAAGTGGGAAACCCCCACCACTCTGACTCACATCCGCCAATTCCTAGGTCTCGCCGGTTATTACCGAAGGTTTATCGAAGGTTTTTCTCTAATTGTGCGTCCTTTGACCGCGCTGACTCACAAGGGCAAGAAGTTCATTTGGAAACCCGCACACAAATCAGCATTCCAAACTTTGAAGAAGAAGTTAACCACCGCACCTATCCTATCTCTTCCCGAAGGCAGTGACGACTTTGTTGTTTATCGTGATGCATCGAAGAGTGGTTTTGGTTGTGTACTGATGCAACGATCAAAGGTTATTGCCTATGCCTCCCGCCAATTGAAGATTCACGAGCGGAACTACACTACTCATGATCTTGAACTTGGAGCCGTCGTCTTTGCGCTCAAATTGTGGAGACATTATTTGTATGGAACTAAGAGCACTATCTTCACCGATCACAAGAGTCTCCAGCATATCTTTGATCAGAAGCAACTGAATATGAGATAGCGTCGATGGATCGAGACGCTTAACGACTACGATTGTAAACTCCGTTATCACCCTGGCAAGGCCAATGTTGTAGCTGACGCTTTGAGTCAAAAGGAGAGGACGGTACCTCTTCGCGTTCGGGCTCTGAACATCACCATCCATTCGAACCTCAACAATCAGATCCGAGTAGCCCAAGATGAGGCTCTCAAGGAGGAGAATATATCTCATGAACATTTGAACATACTTATCTCTCGATTCGAGGTTAGAGATACTGGACTCCGATGTTATGCCGGAAGAATTTGGGTACCTCGTTATGGAGATCTACGGAACCTTATACTTGATGAAGCACACAAATCGAGATATTCGATTCA
Source organism: Rutidosis leptorrhynchoides (assembly GCF_046630445.1). Taxonomy (NCBI): domain Eukaryota; kingdom Viridiplantae; phylum Streptophyta; class Magnoliopsida; order Asterales; family Asteraceae; genus Rutidosis; species Rutidosis leptorrhynchoides. Next base: position 136,408,508 of record NC_092343.1, on the reverse strand, counting down.
TCCTGGAGCGGGCAAAATGTACCACGACCTTAAAGAACAGTATTGGTGGCCGAATCTTAAGAAGGACGTTGTGACTTATGTTGGTAAGTGTTTGACTTACTCGAAGGTTAAAGCCGGGCATCAGAGACCTTCTGGGTTACTTCAGCAACCGGAAATCCCGCAATGGAAGTGGGAAAGAATAACAATGGATTTCATCACCAAGCTACCAAAGACGGCGGGCGGATACGATACCATCTGGGTTATCGTTGACCGTCTTACCAAATCTGCACACTTCTTAGCCATGAAGGAAACGGATACGATGGAGAGACTTGCTCAACTATACATCAAAGAGGTTGTATCTCGTCATGGTGTACCGTTATCGATTATCTCAGATCGTGATCCCCGATTTGCCTCTAGATTCTGGCGTTCTTTACAAGAAGCCATGGGAACTCGTCTCGACATGAGTACAGCTTATCACCCACAGACAGACGGGCAAAGTGAACGAAAGATTCAAACCTTGGAGGACATGTTGCGTGCATGTGTTATTGATTTCGGAAAGGCCTGGGAAAGGCATTTGCCACTAGCCGAATTTTCTTACAACAACAGTTATCACTCGAGCATTAATGCTGCACCTTTTGAAGCATTGTATGGCCGTAAGTGCCGATCTCCTATTTGTTGGGCCGACGTAGGCGAAAAGCAAATCACCGGACCCGAGGTAGTCCACGAAACAACGGAGAAGATTGCTCATATTCAAGCTAGACTTAAGACTGCCCGTGATCGCCAAAAGAGTTATGCTGATCTTAAATGTAAAGACTTTAAATTCAACGTGGGCGATCGTGTTATGTTGAAGGTTGCACCTTGGAAAGGTGTGATCTGTTTTGGAAAACGTGGAAAGTTAAACCCACGATACATTGGTCCTTTTGAGATCTTGGAACGTGTTGGACCCGTTGCTTACCGTTTGGACTTACCAGCACAATTGAGCTCAGTTCATCCTACCTTCCACGTGTCAAACTTAAAGAAGTGTCTTGCTGCACCTGAACTTATCATACCATTGGAAGAACTTACAATTGACGACAAACTCCACTTTGTGGAAGAACCAGTTGAGATTATGGATCGTGAGATCAAAACTTTGAAATGCAACAAGATTTTGATCGTTCGAGTACGATGGAATGCCAAGTGAGGACCTGAGTTTACTTGGGAACGAGAGGATCAGATGATGCGGAAATATTCTCACCTTTTCCCGACTCCTCCATCTACCTCAGCTTAAATTTCGGGACGAAATTTTCTTTAACAGGTGGGTAATGTAACGACCCTGGTTTTTCCAACGTTAATTAATAATTATTATTATTAATACTTGTGATTATACGAACGTATGTTATTACATTTACTTGTTGCCATGATTAACCGTACATGACTTTTGATTGCCCGAAACGTCTTTGTGACACACAAAACTTTCACGAATAATATTTCAGGATATTATTTACATTCATGATTAGTTTTATTAATCATTTTAATTAAATATGACTACTAGTTAATTACTTGGGCTCTTGTTGGGTTAATTTGTTAATTAATGGAACATGGGCCTTTATTAATGTTAATGGACATAAGAGCCCACCCTACCTCACCTTAATGGACTTACTAACCCATTTTAATTATGCTAGTAACTTGTTAAAATAAGTCTTGGAATAACTAGCTTAAATTAGTAACAACACATACAAGCATGCTAACCTTTCCCCATACACTTAAACCTTTACCAATCAACACCAACACCACAACCCAAGTCAAGAATCTAGCATGTTGACCACCCCATTGGATGGCCAAAACCATCGGCCTTGGTGAGTGGGGGGGGGGGGAGGATTCCAAGTTTTTTTTTGACTACATATTACTAGCATGCTCTCATTCAAACTCACACTTCAATCTTGCATTTCATTTTTCTCTCCTTTCTCTCTAAACTTTGTAAGTTACAAGACTTCTTTTCTCTTCCTCTTTCTCTCTAAAAATCGAACCAAAACACCCCTTTCATCATCATCATTTACTTGTTGTAACTTGTTCTTGTTATTGTTACTTACTTGTAGTTGTTTTGATTACTAGTTCCTTGTTGTTACATACAAATTACTAAGAAGCAAACTTTCTAGCTTGATTCTTCATTTATCTTGTATTAACAAGAAACACGCAAGAACAAAACTCTCTAGTTTATGTTCTACCTCTATTGTTTTAAAAGTTGTAAGTTCATGGTTGTAAAAATCATTACTTGAATGCATGTTAGTAAACCTAAAAGTTTACTTTCTAAGGATCAAGACTTAGGCTTGAATCCTTAAAAGTATGAGACCCATGAACTTGCTACTTGTGTAATTAATTTATTTCTTCATTTGTTCATATATTAAAATCGTGATTTTGGTTATAAATGGTCAAGTGTTACAAGTTAACGTTGATCACATTCCTCTTGAACTAAGGATTAACTTAAAAAGGTTCAAGAACATAAAGTTTACCTAATAACTTTAGATCAAGACTTTTGGGTCTTGGATCTTCGAGATCAAACTAACCACTTGAAATCTTGATTTGTTAGTTAATTTCAAGTTTGTAGCATAATAGTACTCTTCTAATTCATGCATGTATTGAATCTATGATCTTGATGCAACTTTGGTTCATCAAACTTCATACAACTCTTAAGTGAGTTGTGCTTCATATCATAGACTTACACTAGTGTTATGATGGTCAAATCTTGGTTAAGATGATGCAAACACATCAACGAGTTGTACACTTGAAGCTATATGCATCAAGGATGAGAACCATGATGAACATCAAGCAACAAGACCACCGGAACTCACTTTTAACTTCCTGTTTTCTGTTTACAGCCCTCTGTCCTACTGTTTCTGTAATAGTCCAGTAGACCTGGGCTACTGAGACCTTGATTTTCAAATAGATCTTTTCGAGTAGATAACTTTTCATATAGGACTCGTCTTAATCCGAGTTACGGTTTAGGATTTATGGCCCTCCGATCATCACTATGTCCTTTTAACGTTGTGCAGAAATTTCTGACCTACTCGCACTTAGACCGTCTCCACGGTCAAACGAAGACGAGTTTGCTTCTGTAAATTTTATCACACTTAAAGGACTCGTATACGGAGCCATGGCCACTGGTCTCGCCTTATTTCAGTAGGTGTAGAGGCCGTGGTGACTGACCGAACTCAGCCTTTGTTTTAAACTACTTTCATGAAAGAAACTTACTTTATGCCTTTTGTTTGATGATGAATGATGATGACCCTTAAGACCTTATTTACATGATTTTAAACCTTTTGAGACGATTTACTGACTTAGTACTATTTGACTTAGGTTGAGGACCTTCGGACCGATTACTTGCACACCTTTTTCGAACCGACTTTACGACTACATTATCATTGTGAGTTATAGCATCCCTTTTTACTTTAACTATTTGGGACTGAGAATACATGCACGTTTTATGTTTTACATACTAGGCACGAGTACTTAAAACTTATATATGTGTGGGTTATACAACGGCACAAACATTCCCTTTAGCTCGGTAACGTTTAATCATTGGTTTTTGAACCGTGAACGCGAATCTTAGATATGGATCCATAGGGTTTGACATCCCCACTCGGGCTAGTCGCGCTAGCATTTAACGAGTGATTAATACTTCGTAATCATACGCACTTGCCAATTGTACTTTCAGGGGGTATAAACGTTAAGTTAGTTACCAAGTGCCCACGGTTAAGCATATACTTTATCATATCGTTTTGAAACGCTCTTTGTAGCACTGAAATCTCGTGGTCTACCTTATATTACTGTTATACTTAAAATATAGCTCACCAACCGTTGTGTTGACATTTTAAGCATGTTTTTCTCAGGTGCCTAAGGTTTGCTTCCGCTATGTTACTAGACTTGCTGTAGACACCCGCTGCTCTAGAGATGTCAACTGCATGAAACACTTTATTTTGCATTTAAACTTTAAAACTTTTGAACTACGTTTTGTAACGACCTAAGGGTCACATTCATTTATTCATGCTTGCTATTCGTAGAGGCATACTGTTGGTGTAAAACATTTGATGTAGGTTATGACGTCACCTTTTTAATCGTGAATGCAACTTCTTTTATTACAGCATATAGTACTTAACCTTGTAATGATCCTGTTGTTGATGATTCGTACACGATGGTTTTGTACGGGGTATCACACAAAACGCGAGATTATTTGATCGGAAACTAAAATATTATGGGAAAAATCAAAGACTTGTAAACTTTATGCAATCTGATGTTGGACTTGGAAGAAAATATTCTTTGATAACTGAAATAAATATATAAACCACAAAACGTTTACATCTATATTTAGAGAATTAAGTTTGTGGCAATTGAATACCTGAACCGCAGCGACAAAGAATCAATTCAAGCTGTCAAGCTCTTGTTCAATCTTGTGAGAAATCAAACTTCGACCGTTCAGAACTCCGAATTTACCTTCCTGGGTAACCAAAGACGGGCCTTTTATTTAGAATGATCCAAGTAACCCTATATTTTCAAAATAAAATAAAAAAAAAACTCAAATTCAGTTGAACCAAAACACCTATTTTTTTTATCCAAAACATAGTTGTATAGCCTTGTATATTTGTTGTCCAAACTATTATACCCATACATGATTATTCAATATGATCCGGTCAAGAAAAAAACTCATACCTGATTGAATGCTATATTATCTATTAGAGCCATGTCCAAACTATTTCATTCAAGCATTTTATCAAATACCTGAAATGTAAACCAAATTTAGCATTCAGTCCTTAAACAGGGATATTTAAATAAAAAAGTTAGCATTCTCTGTCTATCCAAGATCAAATAAATAAAATTAAATATATTTGAAGGATCGGTCCATAGATCGCTGTGTATAAACTTGTATCACAAATATTAGATATGTTCGTTAAACATAAATCGAAAATCAATAAAGCATACCTGATGTCGTTTTTAGAATCCGAAATCAATTCGATGACCCAACTATGAATCAACCCTACAAAACTTTAGGGTTTTTAATCCGATAAAGTAACGAACAGAAACAAAATTCAGGGTTTTTAATCATGTAAATAGTATCTTCAAAAATCGCTTGAAATAGGAATACATCGATCTTCAATCTGTAATTTTACATTGAATTGAGTTAAAGTAATTGTATAATGAATAACGAATTGCGAATTATGAATACCTGATTCGATCTTTGAGAATTTAGAACTCTCAATTTTAAACCTAAGTACAGGAAACTGATCTTTGAAACAAAAAACAAAACACCCGATACATGAAAACGCTATTGATCGAAGCATTAAGACAGGATAACTCACCCGCGATTATGAACGGATAATTTTCTTGATTTGAATTTCGTAATTCTTAGACTGAAGGCGATGATAGGAATGAGGCGAGAATAGAGAGAATTTGGAACAACTATCACGAATTATTAGTAAATTCTGACACAAAATGGGATGCCTGTTACCTGATTATGAACTTAGGGTTTCCAATTGCGATAGAAGTTATGTGAATTTCGTACGTATCATAGGTTTGAATCGAAACCTTCATAGGAGTATCACTTTGTTTGAATCGAAACCCTAAATTTTTCGATTGAATTTATGATGAAATCCAATCGCTGAATGTGGTGGTGAATTAGGGTTAAAAAGAAACAGATGATAGTATGAGTAATTTTGAGTGGGAACGGTTTTGAGAGCGTGTTAGGTTTAAGAGTGAGTAACTGCTGTCAGTTTAAGTGTTTAAGGGTTAAATAGATAAACACAGTTAATCTTAACTTAGATAGATTAGTTCAAGCTAAGATAAATCCTAGCCATTAGATCATTTTTTTTAAGGGATGAGATTTAATTTGAAAGGAGTTTTATGAAAGTATTAACTAATATAGGCTTTGTTTTAATAGATAGAGAGGATAGGGTGATGAAAGATGGGGTAGGAGAAAAGAATTTAGATGAAATTAGGGTGATGAAAGATGGTTTCCTTTTCAATTTTTTATTTAATTTAATAAATATTCAATGTAAACGTAATTGTAGATTAGATGTGGGTCCCATTCCATTCCTAACTACTTTCAAGTTCATTTTAAAGTTTCATTTTGTTTTTCATCTTAATCTTATACGGAGTATGTATTCGAGATGACAAGGAAAAAAATGTTAATTTACACTATTGGTTTGAGGTACATTTTAAAAGTTAAGTTAACCAACCATTAAGCGTATTTTTTAACCGTACTGTTTAATCGTTTAATTAACCGATTAAAACACTCCGCAACAAAGCACGGGTTTCTATCTTCATTTGTTACATTAATTGTTAGTTTAAATATGAAGGTTGAATTGGTTATGTAGACCACCGAATGTTATGACCAAGTTAGTGGATAAATTCAAATGCACGTGTTGCTAGAAAATAGGTAGTGGCAATTAGCTAATATCATCTATCTATCTACTCTATCTATTAAAGCAAAGCATTATTTACTTGAAATATTAAAAATTCAAATTACAACACCCAATTCCAACCCTTAGAGAGGTTAATCCAGTAGCTAAGATTTATCTGATGTCAGAATTACCTCTATGTTAGATTTATATGACTTTCCTAAATTGCCCTTCTAACAAACCTTACATATCAATCACCGCTTAAAATCAATTTAAGGCTTGCAACTTACTTTCTCCCTAATTCAAAAATCAATAACCGTCAGTTCGATTTGATCTTAAAAACTGAAAACCGTCATATCCATTAACCGCATTTAAAATCCCCTTAATCTCATTCCATTCCTGCTAATTTAATTTGATGGGAAAATTCAATTGTTTGTATTAGGGTTGGATACGTTTCGATGTTAAACAACAAAATCAACTATCAATTGATTAAAATCTTTCGTTTTGATGTAGATTATGTCGAATGGGCTACATGCAATTTGATTATGTATTTCTAGAGTAAGCTCGTAGTATTCATCAAAATCAACATAACATCCAAAATCTGACCATCGTCTTCAAATTGACAACAATCAAATGAAACAAATTGGGACATCAGCGAATAATGTTTCGAGAAAAAGGAAGAACAGCAGATTTGAAGGAAATGACAATCAGAATTTCATACTCCAGTTACATTCAAATTCGCATATATCAGCATCAGGTAATCTTATTTTCACATGTTTACATTAGTTTATTCTATAAATTAGTTAATTCATCAGTTTCAGGTAATATTCGCATTCATGATATGTAATTAGATAGATGGTACCATTCACACTAAATTAGTCAGTTATAAATAAGTTACATACAAGAGTTAATTATTAGTTTAAATACTAAAAACTGCCCACCATGTGTTTTGTGATTTGTTTCATTGAATTATAACCAACTTAAACCGGAATTTATCATTCACTTACTCAACATTGTTACTATATATTGACCTGATACTGTTTATTAGTTTACTCACATCACTAAGCAGTTGTATACAATTTAGATTCAGATGTTACTTTATGTATTTTCGTCTATCAGGTCAGACCATTACCAATGAGTTAAGCAATTGTGACTCGCCAATTGTTTATTCAGGACCAACATTCGACAATACACCTTCTTCTGCAATAAGTAAAGGTTACTTTCTAATACAATATCATTCATAATTATTCAATATTGTGGGTATGTTTTTCCTCGTATTTTATATTTGTTTTGTGGTATTTAATTATCTTTTTATTCTTTTATGACGGTAGTAATGTGCACATTTTGGGCGGATGTTGTATCGCCTGCAGCTGATTCATCCTGTAAACAGTTGCCTACGATTGCAGCTTAAGGTACGATTGTCGTTCTTTTCTTTATTGGTGGTTATGTGTGATTGTAGTTCTCTTGGTTATGTGGTATGGCTGAATGTTGATATTTTGTTTTTGTTTCTGTTATTTGTCGGGCAGGGGTGATTACTACTATAGTGACGCTGGTGAGTGTGAGTGTGTTTGTATTTTTTGTGGTGCCGTCTTTTTGGTACGAAGAACGATTATGATATTTTTCAAGTTTATGTCATTACTTAAAAGCTATGTAGGCAGATTTTGTAACCTGGCTGTGACTGGTCGTGCGGATGTGGTTGCTAGAGTATTTCATATGAAGGTGAAGGAGTTCGTTTCCCTTTTAAAAGAAGAACCTTTGGCCATTACAAAGATGGTATGTCTTCCTTTTTACTAAATTCTATTTTCGAGTGTATTAGTATCTAACCGTGTTTGTGGTTAACATATTTTGGTACATTTGTTATTTAGTTTTTTTGTGTACCTTATTTAGTTACTTGATAATACGTATTTGTATCCAAGTAGTATTAATGCTTATGTATCCTTGGTAAGATGTTTGGCATATGCTATTTTATATGTTTCTGGGCTGTCGATTACCTGGTGTATTGTTTCAAGTGTAAATCTCCAAGTAACAGGTTAAATTGGTCCTTTTTAGTTTTGTGATATACATTATCAAAAGTTTCTTTTTAAAAGGTTTATCAAGTGTGTAAAACGTCCCATTTTACATGATTAGCTTGAGGTTTATTAAGTTTCTTTCTTAAAAGGTAAGTCGAATAAGACTATATCTAAAGGTAGAATGGGACACTTAGTGTAACTTGTTGGGACTACGGTTAAGGAAAGCAAGTTGGTTGAAACTGAAATACTCTTTGTCCATTAGTTTTATAGTTAACGTGTCAATTACGATTCACCCGTAATGATTCTGGGCAACCCGCAAAGCGGGTGGTCACCCTAATATTACTCAGTTTTTGTGATTATATCAAATACGATTCACCTTGACCACTAAAACGATATGTAATGGTGTATCCTATCGTATGTACACATAAAAGTCGTAATGGTTGCATAAAAATAGCATCAGGAAGGCTGGAAACAACAGTTCTGTAGAGTTATCCTTCCAGCGTTCTCCGCTGTACAGGCTGCTCCGTCATGCGTAAGCCTTGAATGCTGCCTAGCGCGTAAGCCCTGGTCGGAGAACGCCACCTTCAACATAAATTTCGGATCACAAATAACAGAACGTATCATCATCTGACACGTGTCCCCAAGCAATCTGGTGGATCTGACACTATAAATAGACCCCTTGGGTCGTCATTTTACAGAGTTCAGACATTCTGACAACTTTGAGAGCTGAGACTTCACTTCTCTTTCTCTCTCTACTTTCTCTCACTAGAAGTCATCCGGCTAGCACTTTTACGCTCTACGGACGACAGATTGATTAAGCCACCCCACAAGTTTCTACACTTGTGAACCGGGTCTGCAGGGATTATTTCCCAAGGGTAAAAATCAATCGGCAACACTCCGCTCTCCTAAAGCTAGATTAATTCTAGTATCTTGTTGACACACTAAGCCTTACCTCATAAGGAAATAGGTATTAACAATGGTGCCATCCATTATTAAGACGAATCATCTCACAAACACTGATAAAGACGGCGAGGATAACGAATTCATACCCATAGAAGTGGGCATGATACATCCATGGAAAGCTGGACAACGGAGGAAGGCAGAAGTGTTAGAAGATTGGGAAGAGCAATTAATATCATTTCCTTCTATGTGTAACACAAATCCATCTGATGGTCCAGTGGTTATAGAAGCGCGAGTTGCTAATTGCTTAATACGCAACATTTACACTGACACAGGAGCTGGAGCAGACATCATGTATGAACATTGCTTCATACAGCTACCCAAAGATGTACAAGGAAAAAATGAAGGAAACATATGTGCCGTTAGCAAGTTTTACAAGTGAGCCGTCCTGGTCTGAAGGAAGTATCCTGCTTGAAGTAACCTTGGGCAAGCCACCCCTAAGACGCACGGCCAACATTGAGTTCTTAGTGGTTAAAGCAAATTCACAGTACAACATAATTTTGGGAAGAACTGCTTTAATGATGTTTGGAGCTGTAACATCAACTGTACATGGTATGATGAAGTTTCCAACGCCAGGCGGAGTAGCAACGTTATATGCAGAACGGCAGAAGTCAATTGAGTGTTCTCAAGTAACAAAGGCAATAATTAAGCCAATCATACACGATGATGGGTCAATTTCACCGAATCTTAAATTTCCAGATCAGAAAATCATAATTGGGTACACGTTGTCCGCTGAATGTAAAGAAAAATTACACAACATTTTGACAACAAATTTAGACGTCTTTGCATGGCAACCGTCTGATATGACCGGTGTTCCAAGGGAAATTGTAGAGCATAGGCTAAGCGTAAATCCCAACATACATCCTGTTTGTCAGAAAAAGCGTGGCATGGCGCCAGAAAGAAGCAAATTCCTCCGTGATGAGGTACGAAGTTTAGTGGATGCTGGGATCTTGCGAGAGGTCAAATATCAGACATGGGTAGCCAATCCAGTCATGGTTAGGAAGCCGGACAACTCATGGCGGATGTGTGTGGATTTCACGGATATCAATAAAGCATGTCCAAAGGATAATTATCCTTTACCTGAAATTGATTGGAAGGTTGAATCATTGGCAGGATATCGATTCAAATGTTTCCTAGATGCAGCTAAGGGATATCATCAAATCCCAATGGCTTTAAAAGATGAAGACAAAACGGCTTTTCACACGACGGAAGACATATTCTGTTACATGAAAATGCCTTTTGTCTTGAAGAATGCAGGAGCAACATATCAACGACTTATTGATATGGCGTTTAAGGATCAAATTGGGCAAAACTTAGAAGCTTATGTTGATGACATTGTCATCAAAAGTCATACTGAAAAAAAGATGTTACGAGATATACAGGAAACCTTTGCATCTCTGCGAAAAATTAACATGAAATTAAATCCCAAGAAGTGCACGTTTGGTGTGGAAGAGGGAAAATTCTTAGGTCATATTGTCACAGAACGTGGTATTAAAGCTAATCCTAAGAAAATTCAAGCAATTGAAGATATGAAGTCACCAACTAGCAAGAAAGATGTTCAACGGTTATATGGATGTCTAGCAGCATTAACAAGATTCTTGTCCAGAGCAGCTGAAAAGTCGCTTCCATTCATGAAGGTGTTAAAGGGCTGTTTAAATAAAAAAGATTTTGTGTGGACGATGGAAGCCGAAAATGCATTCCAAGAGGTCAAGCAGTTGCTAAAAACATTACCTACATTAACAGCACCGAAAGAGGGGGAAACCCTAATTTTATACTTAGCTGTCTCAAAGGAAGCAATAAGTTCTGTCCTAATCGCAGAACGGAACGGCGTGCAAATGCCTATATATTTTGTTAGCAAAGTGTTGCAGCTTAGTGAAACAAATTATCCACCACTTCACCGCATGGTTTATGCCCTTGTGCATACTGCACGACGTTTAAGAAGGTATTTTCAAGGTCATCCCATTTTAATGTTAACAGATCAACCATTGAAGCAAATACTCTGGCGTCCAGAATCGTCTGACCGTTTAGCAAAATGGGCCATCGAGTTGGGGGGCAGTTAAAGGACAAATTTTGGCAGATTTCCTCTTGGAGACAAATGAAAAGGTAGAGTATGACAACAAAATGGCACCATCACAGCATGAGTGGGAGTTACACACTGATGGAGCATCCAGTGAAGAGGGAACAGGTGCAGGACTAGTTTTAACAAGTCCAGCCGGTGAAGAGTATACTTATGCATTGAAATTTTGTTTTTATGCTTCAAACAATGGAGCAGAGTATGAGGCATTACTCTCCGGCCTCCGCATAGCGGTAGAAATGGGCATAACAAATTTACGAGCATATGTTGATTCTTAAATTGTCGCCCATCAGGTTAATGGAACGTTCGATGCAAGGGATACATCCATGAGACAATATGTAAAGTTGGTGGAGGCAATTTCAAAGAAATTTGATAACCTTGAAGTCGTGCAAATTCCTCGAAATAAGAACAAACAAGCTGACGTCTTGAGCAAGTTAGCTACTTTAACTTTTGATCATTTGCACAAACGAGTGTTGGTTGAAGAGCTTAAGGAGAAATCAATACATGGAAAACCAATTATTGCAATAGTTGAAGGAGCTAAGGAAACTTGGATGACTCCATATTTGAGATATTTGCATGACGGATGGTTACCTGTTGATAAGGCGGAAGCAAAAAGAATAAAAGTGACCGCACCAACGTATGAAATTGTTAATGGTCTCCTTCATCGAAAATCATACAATGGTCCGTTGTTAAGGTGTTTAACCGATAATGAAGTGTTAAAGGTGGTCAAAGAAATGCATGAAGGAGTTTGTTCTCAACACTCCGGTTTCCGTACTGTGGCATCACGGATTATGCGACAAGGGTATTTTTGGCCTTCCCTTTATCGAGATGTTGCAGAATCATAAAAACATGTGAGAATTGTCAGAGGCATGGTACAATTCAACGTCTTCCAAAGTATGACTTGATACCGGTGTCATCTGCTTGGCCGTTCTGCAAGTGGGCTATTGATATTGTGGGGCCATTCAATAGAAGCACTGGTAATGCTAAGTTCTTGGTGGTAGCAATCGATTTTTTCACGAAATGGGTTGAAGCAAAGGCTTTAGCAAAAATCACAGGAGAAAATGTCAAGAAGTTTGTCTGACATGATATTGTATGCCGTTATGGGGTGCCAAATGAAATAGTCAGCGATAACGGCAAGCAATTTGCAGAAAATCCATTTCGGAGTTGGTGTGAAGAGTTGGGCATAAAGCAAAACTTTACATCTGTTGCTCATCCTCAAGCGAACGGACAAGTGGAGGTTACCAATAAAGAAATCGTTGCTGGCATTAAGGCACGGTTGGGTCTGAGTCAAACTGGATGGGTGGATGAGCTGCCAAATGTGTTGTGGGCACACCGGACGACGCCAAAGCGGAGCACGGGGGAAACACCTTTCAGTCTAGTGTATGGAACAGAGGCAGTGATACCGGCTGAAATATGTGTGCCAACGCAACGCATTATGGCATTTGATGTTGAGGCTAATTCTGAAGCATTAAGGGAGAATCTCAATTTGTTGGAGGAAAGAAGGTTGATGGCCGCCATCCGGCAAGCAGATCACAAGCATAAAATGGCAAAATATTACAACAAGAAAGTGCAGCATGTGCAGTTTGAAGTAGGTGATTTAGTACTACGTGATAATGAGGCAAGCAGGCAAATCAAATTTGGAAAGCTAGCCCCAAAATGGGAAGGACCTTATAAGGTCACAAAAGTAAATCAGAATGGATCATACATGCTTGCTGCGCCTTCCGGCGAGCAATATGAAAGAGCTTGGAATGCAATGAATTTAAAGAAATTTTATGCGTAGCACTATATGCGTGGACAGCTTGATCAACTGTCAAATGCATGAGATATAGTCATAAATGTAAAAATTTCTTTAAGAATATGAATAATAGCAATTATTCTTATGGCAATATTTTTCATAAATTTTATCCGGCCAAGGAATTTTTTTTTTTTTTAGCCCAGGTGTCACATAGCTGTGTGTCATCCCTACCCGCAGAAAGAAAGAAAGCCTTTCGGTGGTAGAAGTACAATCATACTCAAAATGGTTGTATCGATAGTGAGACATGTAGAACTCACTAAAGCATCGAAGCGATGAAACGAATCTACAAAAAATGTCATGACACAACTTATATACACTAAATGCAGAGCAAAACGGAAAACGGACCATGGTGTCCAGCAAAATATTTAAAGGCGAAAATAATTCATAACTTTTCCTCATGAGTTTTATGACGGAAAGCGTATAACGGAGAATATGATTTCAATATTTACAAGCATAATGATTGCAACGTACAATCTCAATATCTTGTGCATTGTTCACTACAACAATCTTATTAAGTTACAGCATATTTCTAATATATACAACCAAGTACAATACTAAACGTTATGCAAAAGCAGATGTATAAAACATAGTATTTCATTCATCCTGCGGAGTATAATTCAATACATCATCTATTGTTACATCCGGCCTATTACAAAGATTTTCAAGATCAGAAAACTTCATATTTTCTATTAGTGCACCAGCTGTGTCAGCTTCTTTTATGGCGTTTTCGTTAATCTTCGATGTAATAACAACAGGCATTGGATTTGGCAATTCTGGCAGTTTTCTTTTCATAAAGTTGAAAAAATTCAGTCGTTTAGCAGACTTCGCAAGACGGACAAACTCACGTATCCCGTGAGACAGAGCTTGGCAATTAAAGATACGCTCTACAAGCGCAGGGATGCCAGCTTTCATTCGTCTTTCGTTCTCCTCTTTGGCTTTAAGCTGTTCTTTCAACATGTTATTCTGCTCAAGCATTTTTTCATTCTCCTTTACTAGTTCATCAATTTTGCTCAGATGCCGCTTTTCTCTGGACGATAGTTCTTTGACTTGCTCCTTATACTCCGCCTTCTGATTGTTGCTATTATCATAAAGCCTCTTCATTGTCTCGTATTCCCTCTTTATCTCTGTAGCTATTTGTTCAGTCCTGGCTACTTTCTCCTTTTCAGCAGATAGCTCCTTATTTGTAGTGACTTCATTGTTTTGCAAGTCAGATAGGCGTTGAAGGTCATTTAACCCAGAAGCAATGTTCAGAATGATACTTTGTGCCTTAACCTTCTTGGCATCTGCATCAGATAGGTTGCTAAAGAATTGGGCTAGTGAAGGACACACCATGGCATTCAAAAAAGTCATGAAATCTTCGTACGAGTGTGGTGGTCCTTTTAAAAGGGAGGAAAGCATATTTGTGTCAAGATTGGGAAGCGTAATTTGTTGTTGAGAAGAACTAGGGCCAGCTCCTTGTTGGGCGGATGACGGAGGAATTTGACCAGTTCTTCTCCTCTTGGCGGAAGGCGGAAGAGTCGCTAATGTAGTGTCTTGATGTGATGCACTAGCTGTTGGAGATAAAGGAAAATTGTTACTTATAAAAGAGTTCCAATATGCTTCACAACATTTCAAGGGTGGCATAAAGTATAAGGAAGGGTTTGGATTATAAAATCCACCAGTACTGGGCATACAAGAAAACAAGTACAGGTTTTGGTATGGTATTTTACATAATTTAGTGTTATCATTTTCATTACCCGAGGCACGACGTTCTCTAGAGGCAACTCGATTCATACCTATGTCGTCTTCTTCTTCTTCATCTTCTTCATCTTCCTCCTCCCTCACTTCATCTGTTTTGGGGGTATCATCAATAATTTTCTGAGTAGTAAAGGTAAGCTGTGAATAAGATGATGACCGCATGGCGGTAAGCGGAGTAATTTCTGCAAAAGTTTAAAAGTCACAGTGGTTAATTGGATAGATAAAGGAGAGCATCTTATTAAGCATATGTAGCAAAAGTAAATGCTTACTCTTCCTCCCAGAAAGAACACAGGCATAACCTTGTGTGATATCCCAATCTTAGCTTACGGATGTCAGCGAAAGCATGTGTTCCCCATATTTAACGTCATTGATTTGTTCAGCTTTAATTTTCTTAAACAAAATATTTTCCTTGGTAACGAGTTTTGGAAAGGTAACTGATACGGTATGCAAGTGTTTGCGCCACACTCGAGTAGCTGAGTATTGGTCATCAATTGCATCTTCATTAATAAAGATAAATGAAGCATACCAGTTATCGCCGGGATGATCAAGTGCAGGTTTCAAAAATCCATGAACTTTATTGAATGTGAACCAACCTTTTTCATGGCGTGCTATACGTACCAAATGGCAAAATATCCGAATAGATGGCTCAAAATTCCTTGCGCGACAATACATTTCAAAAATCAGAATCTTTCGAATTGATGCTGGTTCGAATTGACCAACAGCAACACCATAAAACTTGCAAACTTCTAAGAAGAATAGTGTAAATGGCAGACGTAAGCAAAAATTGAAAATTGAATGGCCATAAATAGCAACCTTGCCAGGGGGCGGTGAGTAGGCTCTGGCATTGATTGCAGGAATCACTGGTTCAACACCAGCTAATCTAGGAAAATGTTGCAGTAGTTCGCCTAAATATTTCTCATTTACTCTGCTATGAATAGCTGAAACATCCTTTATGGCTGCCATTAATGTTATAATGAAACAGGAAGTAAAGAAGGTATTGATGGAAGAAGATGAACACTGTAGAAGGAAGTTGTAAAAGTAAATGATCGGTTAAGGTTTATGGTGGTTAAAAAGCAAAAAGATATAACAGCTGTAATCAGTGGTGATTTTGGGGGTTTTGTTTTCAGCCGCACACGTGTAAGGACAAGATAAAAAGGCGAGTACATCGAAAAGCCTTTTTACAGCTAGAGGCGCGTGCGGTATTATAGCTGTGCAAAAAGCAATCATCAATATGTCAGTAAAATTCGCCTATCATTTAATGCCTGCGATGTGCTCCCCGATGCAAAAGGAAAACGTGTAGAATTGGTTGGCATGCGTTATTTCAAGTTTAATAACTTATTCATTTTTTAAATGCTTAAGTCATTAAACTGGGGGGACTTAATGGTGTATCCTATCGTATATACACATAAAAGACGTAATGGTTGCATAAAAATAGCATCAGGAAGGCTGGAAACAACAGTTCTGTAGAGTTATCCGTCCAGCGTTCTCCGCTGTACAGGCTGCTCCGTTATGCGTAAGCCCTGAATGCCGCCTAGCGCGTAAGCCCTGGTCGGAGAACGCCACCTTCAGCGTAAATTTCGGATCACAAATAACAGAACGTATCATCATCTGACACGTGTCCCCAAGCAGGATGTAGACTAAAGATAACAACGAATATATAAGTGGACCCCAGTGGACCTCGTCAATAATGTAACATTATGTAACGTGTCCTTGTAATTATTGTATGTAAATACGTGTGTTTAATGTACTGGCCATGTGGGCCATAGGAACCAATAATGTAAGATAACGTGTATGGTTTATGTTTAAAGTTAAATAAGTGCGCGGGCCACATCAATAATGTAAACAATCAATAATGTAATCGATCGTAGTGCGTGGGTCCTAGAGCATCTGTAAATAGTATTATGGCTCGCCTATAAAAGGAAGCCTTGGTTGTCATTTGTAATCAGGTTAAGTTTGATAATAAACCTCACTGGTTTCTTTCTGTTGAGTCTTTTAGATTCTGAATAGCAGAGCCCCCGTCGTTGAGTCCTAACCGATTCTGAATAGCGACACCGTCGTTGAGTCTTAACCGATTCTGAATAGCGACACCTATCCAAGCATTATATATATATATATTCATAACCTCAGTATACGTTCATCATATCAATCAAAGAATATAGAGTTAGGCATGTGTCTCAATCAAAGTTAGGCAAACCATTTACTCACATCTTATCCATGAATTCATACGTAATATATTTATTCAACTTTCAAGTAAACATTAGTCGGATCCTCACGATCTAATTTAATATAAACATAATATAATTCCGCACAAAAGAACGTATAGAAGATCCTGGTATCAGAGCTAGCAGCACGATTCTAGAGAAGCAGTTGCACCTTCAGAATTCTGCATCAAAGACAATCAAGAAAAAACACTCAGGTATACTTACAAACTTATTCTTAAATAACAAAATGACTAAAACTCAAGAGGAAGTATCTAATGAAATAATAGAAGGTATTACCACTATTAATGATATCGAAGATGAATCTGGTTTCATGGCTGATATCATGATAAACAGAAAAGCAATAAGAAGAACAAATTTTACATTATCTGAAAAACATAACTTTGATAATAATAGAAAAATTAAAGATATTTTCTCAAGAAAAAATATTACTTATTTTGGAAAAATGATTGGAGAAGAACCTGTACCTATTGAGCAAACAAAAGGAGATATATTAATTCCTATAATCAATAGAAAACAAATAAGCGATAGAATTAAACAAATGAATGAAAAAGATAAAACTAAAATAGCTTATGTACACATATCAACTATACAAATTATATTCAAAAGTACCTTCATGGGATGTAATACACCTATTGAATTAGAATTAAGAGACGATAGAATAATTGATAAACATGAAAGTATAATAGCAAAAGGAAAAGGAAATTTAGCTGAAGGAAAAATTAAGTTCGATGTAAACATTCAATTAGGTTTAAGTCTGAAAGATAAAGATCTAAATAAAAGCATTACAATAAGATATGAATTATTAAGAAGAAATTTTATGTATAAAGGAAATCACCCTTTTACGGTTACATATCAAATTAATTATGCATTAACAAATTCTCATCACAGTATTACTTTTAAAACTGATGATAGAATATATATAGATAAACTTTTTGAACCTCTATTAAGCCTAGAAACACCAAAAGTATTTACTAGCCAAAGATATATCGAAAAAGGGAAATCAACTTTAGAATTACCATCTGTTTGGATACCACGTATAGAAAAACCAATTTCCATTACAACAGGTGAAACATCTAGTGAAAGTAATGAAATAAAAGATTTAAAACAAATGATACGAACTCTAAGTCAACGAATTTAATGAATAAACTTGGTAGTATAGTTTTTAGTAAATTCAGAAACATAACTCCTAAAATAATATATAGTGAAACACTAGAATTAGAATTAGAAGTAATTAACCACGAACATAAAACCTACCAACTAGAATATATAAAGGCTGAAAATTACGATAAAAATAAACTCGAAATATTATACTCCAAAATATCTGAAAAAATTAAAAAAGATGAAGAATTATCCATAGTTGATTACTATAACAACGAAGCAAGAAAAAGATTTCAGAAAAGAATATGGAAAAAACAAATAGAATTAGAATTAAAGTTATGAGTTCTAGAGTACAAATTAAGTGTTCTAAATTAAATACTTTTTGGAAAGAATATTTGGATAGAAGATGGGAAGCTATTAAAAGGCATTATGAAACTATAGAACAACTTAAGAAAGAATTAAACGAATTAGAAGCCGGATTAGAAAAAGAAAAGCTATATCCTAAGGAAGCATGTAAGCATATTAATTGGATAGTAATTTTTAATAAAGAAATTAAGAGAAAAAAGTACTTGATTCATAAAAATTATTTGAGTATTAAAAATAATTTTAAAACTATAAAATATCATTCTAAAAATCTTACGATTTGTTAAAAAACTCATGGATCTATCAAATATTAAAATTGGAAAAGAAGGAATCACATCCAACAAACCATTTATACCATTTAATCAAACACTTTTCGAAATACCAAAAAATTTACCCGATGAATCAATTTACAAGATTGATGTAGAAAATATTTCAGAAAAACCTATAGGAGAAAAAGTAGAAATATTAAACTCCACATTAAATAATATTATAGAAATTCTAAGTTTTCTAGCGTTAAGACAACTTCCAGAAATAAAAGAAACAATTTTAGAAAATATAAACAAAATAAAAATAGTAAAACAAGACACTAATCATGAACATGCCAGCACAAGTGCTATAAAATATGAAGATACAGAAAGATTTTATGCAGATCAAGAAGAATCGAGTTCAAGAAAAAGGCATAAAATAGTACCACCTCTTCGCATAACATAATAAAAAAGTTTTACCATGGATTCTAAAATTCAAATGAATAATTTTTCAAATAAACTTTGGAAGAATCTTATAAATGAAAGCTGGGAAAGAATTTCGCAATCAACTAAAAATATTGAAGAATATGAAAAATATCTTGAAGAAGAAAAAGACACTGAAGGCATAGAACTTTTATCATCTATTATTAGCATACACAAACAATTAGTAAACAGCTCTTTAAAAAATATTAAAGAAATTTCAGCAAAGCTAGTAATCTGTTAAGCACACATTGCTTTGGGCAAACATTCTATGCAAAATCTATCTTCAAGTAATATTCATTATGAATTATAAGCTCGATGGAGGCAAGATCATATTCATGAAAACAACTCTTTTGAGTATATGAAAAGCAAACAACTCTTACGAGTACATGAAATAGCTTTTTAAAGTAAAAAGCACCAAAAGCATACAAAATATTTCTGCAGGTATTTCAACAATGGAAGCAATCATCAAGCAGATTCAACACCAATTACAACAAAAAAGAGAACAGATTCAAACACAGCAACAACAACTATCAATTTTTCAGAGGGAGGAGGAGGAATTACTAGAAACCTTAAACATTTTAACCCAACAAAAAACAGTCAAAAAAGAAACCCCAGAAAAAATCAAGGAAGAACCACCTTCATTAACAACACCCTCATCATCCACATCAACACAAACACCAAATTCACAAACACCACATAAACCAACTATCATTAACTTAGAAGAACCAGAAACACCCAAAAAACAAAGTTGGTATGAAATGACTGAAGAAGAAGAACAATCTCAACAAACATCGTATCCAGAAGAACCAAAGAAAAAATGGTATGTCATCTTTGACGGACCATCCAAAGGAATATACAACAACTGGGCAACAGTAAATCAGTTTATATTAGGAAGAAGCGTAACGTATAAAAGTTACAAAACTCTAGAAGCAGCAAAGGTAGCATTCAACGAAGCATATAAAACAATAGCAACTCAACCAGCCAATGAAACAAAACGTTCAGGATCAGGAATGGTTAATCTTAACCATTATCTTTATAGTCAAACAGCAAGTCTAAATGCCATGAATAGGATGAAAAGTATTCTCTCTACAACAGAAAAAGAAGATAAGAAGAAACCATCCACACACAGTTTTCAAAGGTTATGGGATAACCTTGTTAATTACAACGAAAATTACGCAACAATGATGTTCTATCCCAAAAATAGGAAAACTGGCCCTAAAGAAGTTTTCTTACCAGAAGCATCACCATTAACAATATCAGAATATTTCGTCCATGGATTAATTGATACCTTATATATCGATGGAAGAACACTTCATGAAATCAAGGAACTCCCTCAAAGAATGCAAGAAGCAATAACTAGATACAGAGACAATTTTGCAAAAGAAAGAGAAATATTTCTCAGAATGCATTCAAGCTACCCAATATTTAACGAAGACCAACAGTTACTTGTCCCATCATTTACAATAGCATATCTCGGAGTAAGCAATGGTAATTATCCAACAAGAGACGAAGCATTAAAAATAACTCCAACAATCGATCATCTGGTGTCATCATTAGCAGGAGTCTATTTCGGATCCTCAAAAATAGGAAATGGTCAAGAACAGCAAGAAAATGTGAGAATCAATTACGTTCACAAAAATGTCTTAATCTACTCAAGCATTATTGAAAAAATTGATGAAAAAGGTCTCAATCTAATCAATAATTTTGAAGAACCCTTTGAAGCATTCACAAGACAACTTTCTGCTATTCCAGAAGATATAAAAAGGCGTTTATGTAAACAGATATCCAGGGCACCAAGGCACAGTTGCGAATACTGTCAAGAAGAAGACACATTCCTAGCATCATAATCTCCAACATTTGTCTTTTTAAGCGTAGGAGGGATGTAGACTAAAGATAACAACGAATATATAAGTGGACCCCAGTGGACCTCGTCAATAATGTAACATTATGTAACGTGTCCTTGTAATTATTGTATGTAAATACGTGTGTTTAATGTACTGGCCATGTGGGCCATAGGAACCAATAATGTAAGATAACGTGTATGGTTTATGTTTAAAGTTAAATAAGTGCGCGGGCCACATCAATAATGTAAACGATCAATAATGTAATCGATCGTAGTGCGTGGGTCCTAGAGCATCTGTAAATAGTATTATGGCTCGCCTATAAAAGGAAGCCTTGGTTGTCATTTGTAATCAGGTTAAGTTTGATAATAAACCTCACTGGTTTCTTTCTGTTGAGTCTTTTAGATTCTGAATAGCAGAGCCCCCGTCGTTGAGTCCTAACCGATTCTGAATAGCGACACCGTCGTTGAGTCTTAACCGATTCTGAATAGCGACACCTATCCAAGCATTATATATATATATATATATATATATATATATATATATATATATATGTATATATATATATATATATATATATATATATATATATATATATATATATATATATATATATATATTCATAACCTCAGTATACGTTCATCATATCAATCAAAGAATATAGAGTTAGGCATGTGTCTCAATCAAAGTTAGGCAAACCATTTACTCACATCTTATTCATGAATTCATACGTAATATATTTATTCAACTTTCAAGTAAACATTAGTCGGATCCTCACGATCTAAATTAATATAAACATAATATAATTCCGCACAAAAGAACGGGGAAAGAAATACAATGACACTATAAATAGACCCCTTGTGTCGTCATTTTACAGAGTTCAGAGATTCTGACAACCTTGAGAGCTGAGACTTCACTTCTCTTTCTCTCTCTACTTTCTCTCACTAGAAGTCATCCGGCTAGCACTTTTACGCTCTACGGACGACAGATTGATTAAGCCACCCCACAAGTTTCTACACTTGTGAACCGGGTCTGCAGGGATTATTTCCCAAGGGTAAAAATCAATCGGCAACACTCCGCTCTCCTAAAGCTAGATTACTTCTAGTATCTTGTTGACACACTAAGCCTTACCTCATAAGGAAATAGGTGTTAACAATATGAAACCTATATAAATATATATTTGAAGATTGTGATTATGTTACTCATATGTTTAAACTTCACCATGTACCATGTATTTCATTTTTAATTAAATAAAGATACATATAGCGCCGTAAACATGTGACTATTATAGTTATACTGAATACAATAGTCTAGGAAATTTTATATTTGAAACAATTTGGTTGCTGCTATGTATTTTCCATGCTTCCCTTTTAGATTAGAAGTTTTGTTTATTTCAATTTGACCCATTTTAGCTAAATTATATCCTAAATCTGGGTGTTCATCTTCAAAAGAAAGGATAAATGGTTGCTATTTGCGATCGCGATTAGTGGTTCGTTTACATTCGATGATATACGTGAACTGATGGTTGTTATATTTAGGGTCAGGGTTCCCGTAGACGAAGGTTTTTTCTGCCCGAACTGCCCAAGCTCTGGTATGTTTATTTTATCTTAGTTTTTGTGTTTAATCTTTGTATTAAAGGTTAAACAATTGTTTCCCATATATAATAGTAAATAATTGACTAATATTGTTACAATTATGGATTTATGAATGGGGAAGTTTGGAGGATATTTTTTGTAAAATGTATTTTTGTTTTTAAATGTCAGCATTAGTTATAATGATCTACATGTTTTTTGGGTCTGAATAAAAATGAAACTGTAACGGTACATAGAATCAAAGATCATAAGATATATAATTTGTGTGTTTTTATATGTATAATAAAGCTAGGGAAGTGAGAATTCTCAATACTAATCACAGATGTTATTGCAATTGAGGAGTGTGCCTATTAAATTTTTATTGATTTGTAGAATTAGCAGAGAAATGTAGTTGTACTAGCTGAATCAATTTTCTTCCGTTATTGTTGCTGCCTCACTGAATCACATCATCGTTTATCCCCAATTACTTTGCCTTCCCTTCGTCTTTTTGATTGGCAGGCAAGCATTTATGGATTAAACAAAATCTGTAATTAGTACCACTCTCATGTGTGCTTGATTCTTCAGATATGTGGTGATCATCCAAATACTTGATGCAAAAGTATGTGAGTTTAAAGAGAATGTTTGACTTTTAATTTCTCCTTGAGACATCCTTTTACTTTACTGCCTTAAGAAAAAAAATGCTCTTTAGGTACTACAAATAGATCAACCCATACCGGCATTAAATAAGGAGTAAACATATTAATATTATTCAACCGTCAAAATAACCTCCATCAGTTTCTGCAGAATTACAATCTCACATGTGAAACATTCAATATCCATGAAATCACAGACGCCATTTTTGAATTCTATTTTACGAGTCTATAGATATATATTGAAAAAGTATGTTTATCGTTTCTATTTATTTTCGTCGGAGACGATGAAGGTAACGCCGCCGCCGTCAATGTATCATATGTTATTTCTACTTGGTTATCGGGGATTAACCAAATGTGGCCTGGTTAGGTTTGTATGATTTTCATTGAATTGTTCAATCAGTTTCATATTTATGGATGAATTTGCTTTTGTATTTTCCTGTTATGTGTTAGTTTTGTTATGGTTTTGAAAACGTGAATAATTATGTTGTTTAAATTCAATTGTTCATTCAATGTCGCCTAAAATATGATAAGATCATAATCGTGTTGCTGGATTCTCTCGGAATTTGTCTAAGAGTGCTATCAATGTTGCGGCTCCCGTTATCTCTTAAGACATTAGGTACATCCTCAAGCATCGAGTCTCTTGCTTGCGAGGCTTAGCCGGTTATCGAAGGTTCTTTCTTTGCGCCTTTTGTTAAGTGGAACTGTTTTAGAGAGTGTGGTTGTTACCAGTTTTCTATTTTAAATTTTGGAATTGTTTGTCCTAATTGGTGCAGGTAGTGTCCCTTCGTCTATTGAGTTTCCGCGTAATTCTTTTATTAGCATAGGTGTTGACATTTAAAAATGAGGAAGAAGAAATAGTCTATGTTGTTCTGGTGGTTTTACCGAATTAATGGATGTATCTGCAATGGGGATCCCACCTCTTGAAAATTCAGTAGTTATCAAGTGGTACTCATTTCTATCCTGGTTTGATTTAAGTTAACTTACTATCGTTTTCTGTGTCCTTTTTGCATTTGTGACTCTGAGATCTGCCTGTAGTGGTACCTGGTGTCCTTTTTGTACTGTCAAAGATATATGGTTACAATTTATTTTCGAGTAGTAATATATTGCAGGTCAAGGTACAGAAGCAACTCAACCAACGGACTCAACAAAGTGCTCAACAGCCCACCCCAATGGTACAATTTTATTTTGGGCCCTGCTGTAGTAGAATAGCAATCGTTAGGTGAAATGGTCTTTTATTCTACAAAGAATACAGCGAGAATAAAACAATACTAGGACTGAATAACATATCTCACTAAGAATTGCACGTTATTCTACAATAAAAGAATTGCAGGTTATTCTACAGTAAAAGAATTGCAGGTTATACACATTTATTAGTAAGTTGGAATTCTATAACTCCATGTTACTAAGCTAATTCCTGACATGTAGGTATTACATTTTAAACCAAGTCATGTGTCTTATTTGGATTCTTGTACACAAATACTCAAAGAATGGAATGGTTCAATATTAGCTGTACAAATTAGCTGTACAATATTGTGTGAATATTTTCCTTAATTGTATTCTACATAAACATAGCAACTAGAATCAAATCCCTGGCTTGTAGGCATTTAGTGGTAGGTATTAGCATATGCCAGCCAGCCCATCGATTGTATATATACATGATTACAGTGTAATGGAAATTCATAAAAAACCATTTACTTACATGGTATCAGGCCTTAATCGATCCTCTCCCTCTCTGTAATCACAACTCGTTCATACTTCCAACCCTTTACAACTCTACAATGTCTGATCAAACCACAAAATATCATCCAGCTCTTACTATCTCCAATATTAAAAACCTCATTCCCATAACACTTGACATGAACAAATCGATGTACAACTCCTGGGCTCAACTTTTCAAACTCCACTGCAAAGCCTATGATGTTATTGATCACATCATCACTCCTGCTGCTGCTACAGACTCTTCCTCCTCCACTGATTCTTCCACCATCGAAAACACACCAAAAGATGCACTCTGGCATCGTCTAGACGCTGTTGTCCTTCAATGGATCTATAGCACTATCTCAATTGATCTGTTGAATCAGATATTAGAAGACGAATCCACTGCCCAAAACGCTTGGACTCGTCTAGAAAACATATTCCAGGATAATAAAAACTCACGAGCCCTTTACCTTCAAAGGCAATTTACTACCATTCGCCTTGATGATTTCCTAGACTGCGCTGCATACTGTCAAGAAATTAAGGTGTTAGCCGATCAACTTCGTAATGTTGGTGATAAAGTGTCTGACAATCGCATGGTCCTTCAATTGATTGCCGGATTAAACGATAATTTTGATACCGTCGGCACTTATTTCACGCAGATGGATAAACTTCCTTCCTTTTATGATGCACGCTCTAAACTCATCTTGGAGGAGACACGAAAGAAAAAACAAGCAATCAACAACTCTACTAACATCGATGCCGCCTTGGTTGTTTCTGCTCCAAAACCCTCGGTCAATTCAACCCTCAATCAAGAAACCCCACCATTCACTGATCGGAGTAATTCTAATACACATGTTCCATCCAACAACAATCGTGGCCGTGGTGGTCGCGGATACAACAATAATCGTGGGAGAAGTAATCGTGGCAGAGGTAGAAATTTTTCCCCAAATCCATCGGCCTCACAATGGCAGAATTACCCACCTTGGGCTTATGCACAATGGACTGCTACACCTTCTTGGGCCACTCCACCTTGTCCTTTTCCAACTACCACTTGGGCTCGGCCCAATAACAATTGCAGCAAATCTAATCAGCCTGGAATCTTGGGCCCTAGACCACAACAGGCCCACTACTCGCATGCTGGATACACGCCTACTGATCTCAATCATGCTTTGCACACCATGACGCTTAATCCTCCTGAAGATACATGGTACATGGATACGGGTACCACCTCTCACATGACCGCGAATTCAGGTAATCTCGAGTCTTATTATCCCTTAAGGCAACGTAAAAATATAATTGTCGGTAATGGTCATGGTATGCCAATTTCGGGTTTTGGTCACTCAACCCTTTCTAATTTATCTCGTCCACTTTACTTACGTAATATCCTTCATTCTCCTAACCTAATTAAAAATCTTATTTCTGTTCGTCGCCTAACTATTGATAATAATATTTCTATGGAATTTGACCCCTTTGGTTTTACTGTCAAGAATTTTCCGCAGGGCACACCGGTTCTCAGATGTGACAGTACAAGCGACCTCTATCCACTTACAACCTCAGTGTTGCATCATCTATCAAAACCTTCTACTTTTGCTGCTTTATCTTCGGACATATGGCATCACCGTCTTGGACACCCAGGCGATGAAGTCCTACGTTCTCTTAGTAATAAGAAGTTTATTTCTTGTAATAAACAAACTTTGAATTCTATTTGTCAAGCTTGTGTGTTTGGAAAACAAATTAAATTACCATATGTTTCATCCTCTTCTACTACTTTATCTCCTTTCGATATAATCCATAGCGATTTGTGGACTTCTATTGTTTCAAGTACTGCCGGACACCGTTATTACATACTTTTTCTAGATAATCACTCTAATTTTTTGTGGACATACCCCCTAATAAATAAATCCGAAGTTTTCTCCACATTTCTCACATTTAACAAATACATCCAAACGCAATTTGCAAAACCCATTAAAACTTTCCAATGTGATAATGGAACGGAATACAACAACAAACAATTTCATCAATTTTGTGCCACTCAAGGGATGCAATTTCGATTTTCTTGTCCTTACTCTTCACCTCAAAACGGTAAATCCGAAAGAAAAATACGTGCCATAAATAACATTATTCGTACTCTTTTATCACACGCCTCTATTCCACTTTCTTTTTGGCCTCATGCACTACAAATGGCCACTTATATCTTAAATATCTTACCTACTAAAACACTTCAAAATCGTTCACATACTCAAATACTATATAATCGCATCCCTTCATACTCTCATTTGTGCACATTCGGATGTCTTTGCTATCCGTTACTCCCCTCTCACACTCTAAATAAACTTCAACCACGTTCTACTCCTTGTGTCTTCCTTGGCTATCCACCTAACCATCGTGGCTACAAATGCTACGACTTGTCCTCACAAAAATTCATTATCTCTCGCAATGTTGTGTTTGATGAAACTCAATTTCCCTTCTCTAAACTTCAAACACCCTCTACCTCTGACTATCAAATACTCACTGATTCCATTAATCCCTATTTCAACACTCCTCAATACTTGTCCACTCTACCCAACACTACATCTACTCAAAATAATCCAGTATCTCACAGCCCAACGGAGACCACTTCACCTAACATATCTCCTTTGGCCCAATCACCAAGCCCAACACACAAATCTGGACCCATTTCTTCTGTATCCGAAACTGAACTTTGGTCCACTTTCACTCCCTCCCCTAGCCCATCAAATACTAGCCCAATAGCCACGAGTCCAAAACCACCAAACATCACCACTACTGAACCGTCACATGTCTCTTCTGACAACTCCTCAATTCCACATGTTTCTGTTCCTTCCTCACACTCACCTACGGATACCTCCAATTCTGTACAAGCACCAAATCCCAACCACCCTACACGTACTATCACAACTCGTAGTATGACCGGTATACATAAACCTAAGACTCCCTTTAATCTCTCATTTATCACTACTATCTCTCCTATTCCGACCTCACCAAAAGAAGCCTTATCTGACCCAAATTGGAACATGGCCATGGTCGATGAATACAAAGCCTTAATGGATAATAATACTTGGGTACTTGTACCGCGAACATCTAATATGAATGTTATTCGTAGTATGTGGATTTTCAGGCATAAAATAAAATCAGACGGATCTCTAGAAAGATATAAAGCTTGGCTAGTAGGAGATGGGCGTTCACAAACTATTGGTATCGATTGCAATGAAACTTTTAGTCCTGTCGTCAAACCAGCCACCATTCGTCTAGTGCTCTCAATTGCTTTATCAAAATCTTGGAACATAAATCAACTTGATGTAAAGAATGCGTTTCTTCATGGTTCTCTCGATGAAACAGTGTACATGTATCAACCATATGGTTTTCGAGACACAACAAAACTAGACCACGTTTGCTTATTAAAACGATCATTATAAGGATTAAAACAGGCGCCTCGTGCGTGGTATCAGCGGTTTGCATCTTTTGCTTCTTCTATTGGTTCCAATCACAGCTCGCCAGATCACTCTCTATTTGTTTACACTCATGGCAATGACACAGCTTATCTACTTCTGTACGTAGATGACATCATACTGGTTACATCATCAAATGCTCTTCGTACTACTTTGATGTCTCTTTTTGCTAACGAGTTTGCCATGAAAAATCTCGGATCATTAAGTTATTTTTTGGGTATCGCAGTCACTAGAAACAATGATGGATTATTTTTAAGTCAGGAAACCTACGCGGAGGACATCATTCAACGTGCCGGTATGTCCGCCTGCAAAACTGTCAAGACTCCGGTTGATAGCAATGGTAAACTAAGTTGTCAGGATGGTCCTTCTTATTCGGACCCCACGGAGTTTCGGAGCTTAGCAGGCACACTTCAATACCTCACCTTCACTCGCCCCGACATCTCCTATGCCGTTCAGCAAATCTGTTTACATATGCACGATCCGAAAGAGTGTCATATGCAAGCCCTACGTCGAATCATCCGATATGTTCGTGGTACACTTTCTCATGGTTTACAGTTAACGAGGTCCTCCTTGTCCTCTCTAGTGTCTTAGACGGATGCTGATTGGGGTGGTTGTCCCGATACACGACGTTCCACCTCTGGTTATTGCGTTTTTTTGGGAGGGAACCTTATTTCCTGGTCTGCTAAACGACAGCCGACTGTGTCTCGTTCTAGTGCCGAAGCCGAGTATCGAGGAGTTGCAAACGTTGTGTCTGAGTCATGTTGGCTTCGCAACTTACTCTTAGAACTTCGGTGTCCCATTTCCAGAGCAACTATTGTATTTTGCGACAACGTGAGTGCCATCTTTCTTTCAGGAAATCCAGTTCAACATCAACGCACCAAACATATAGAGATGGACATTCATTTCGTACGCGAAAAAGTAGCATGTGGTCAAGTTCGTGTGTTGCATATTCCTACTCGTTTCCAGATTGCGGACATCTTTACCAAAGGTTTGCCTCGGGTGTTGTTTGAAGAATTTCGAGACAGTTTAAACGTCCGTCCAGTCTCCCGTTCAAACTGAGGGGCTGTATTAGCTGTACAAATTAGCTGTACAATATTGTGTGAATATTTTCCTTAATTGTATTCTACATAAACATAGCAACTAGAATCAAATCCCTGGCTTGTAGGCAATTAGTGGTAGGTATTAGCACATGCCAGCCAGCCCATCGATTGTATATATACATGATTACAGTGTAATGAAAATTCATAAAAAACCATTTACTTACATTCAAGGATGTGACTATGTGAGGTAACTATTCATTTGTTTTTAAATTTACTTGATATACTAGAACAACTTTTTTGGTTATAGGTGTTTCATGCATACTTGTTGCATTTATGAATGGGATAATGAGTACCTACATAACAATTACTCAATTAGTAGTAGCACATGATGGCGAAAAACATTGGTAATTAACTAATTATAGGGGTGGCATATTTGATAGTTGAGGTTGTCTCCAACATCGGGGCCTTATATGATGCTTCGCTTGGTAGTTTACTCCGTAACTTTTTATGTTAGTATTCGTGGATGGCTTTAGTTATAAAGCTTTTAAGGTTACCATCTGTTCCAGTTTTATACTATTATGAGCTATTACATAAGAGTCTAAAATGTGATTAAGAATTTTAAGATACTTAGTTATCAGTGATTATATACTATATATTTGATCATCAATGTTTATGTATGTTATTAACCATGTTGCAGACTAATGTGCTTATATGGTTATATTAAAGGAGAATTTAAAATGTTGAATGTATTGCCTATAACTTATGGTTGTTCAAACTAATTCAAGTTATTTTCATTTGCTTGAAATCTTACAACGTGAAACTTTTAGGATCAATAGTTACTTGCTCTGTTCATATATAAATACAAGTAATATAAAAATTGAGCTGTAAATATTAAAGGTTGCAAGATAGTTGGTGTGGGGTGCTTGGTAATAACTAACATATCAAGTTGTACAATGATATTAGCAAGCAAAACAGTTGCTTAAATATTTCATGTTTAATTCTTATACAAACATCATACAAGACTGTATTTGACTTTTGAATGTTGTAATGAGTTTTTTTTTTTTCTCATGGGTTGTTACAGGTGTGGATCAAGGAATATATTTTTAGACTTTTAAGTTGAACGGTTCAATATCTGAAACACTATCAGATCCAGATTTGCATTCGGAAGAGTTGTGTTTGTGCAGATGTTTTGTTACTAGACTAGATTAAAATATTGAAATTGAAACATTTATTATACTATAATTGGTTGCAAAATTGGTTATTCGTTAAACATGATGGTTTAATTTTTACTAATTAGAATTATTATAGTAGTTAGTTCATACATGAGTCATATATATTTGTCTAAAATTAATAAACTGTTTGTTTAGAAAGTGATGATTTCTTTTATCTTTTCTTTTTTTATTTCTACAATTCTTCTATCCCTTTAAATCTCTATAAACTTTAATCCTTTACTTTACTTGCATGTATCACGTCATTTTTTACCCACATATGATTATAAAAGGAATTTGTACCGTCATCTAATTATATTAAATTGATATTGCATTATTTTCTTTAATAATCCCGCGAATTCGCGGGTATTAAACTAGTATGTGAATAAAAGCAGTGAAAACATTAGCAATGTAGTCCTTTTTTTTTGTCTCACATATTCTATAATTGTGTGTTTTTGAATATGTTTTAGTAATTAAGAATGCAAACAGGTTTTATACTCAATCAATATCTGAGTATGTTATGACTTATGAGCATGTTCCAACATCTTAAACACTTCCTGATTTGGTGTAAGAATGCAGCAACTTCTACCATTAAATTGAGGTACACTACTGCTAAAAGAGGACTTCGAGCCTCTACAAGAACGTCAACCTACATTTATAGGTCGACCAAACGCATCCGATTAACAGGCTCCAAGGCAGCAGACGAAGAATCGAACGTAATGAAAGCATAGTAATGCATAGCCCAAGCCTCTATGTCGGAGATCACCCACACCTTACTAAAACCCCTTCTAAGCAGTAAGCATAGTGTCGTTGCACTCTTTCATGCGTCTTCCCACAAAGATCGTGCACCGTTGATCCACAGAGGACTCTGAAACGAATGAGATCTCCGACAACGGCCATCCGAAGCAAATCTGTAAGATGAGTCAATGATAGGTGGTGAAGGTGGATCGGCCGGAATTGAGAAGCTAGTCGCAACAACAATGTAATCATACAAAAACTCAAGAAGACATTACTATATTAGGTTGGGATGTGTTTAATTTTATTTTTAAATTGTCCTAATGCATGTAATGGGCTTAAACATTAAATCAGAACAGACTCCTAGTAAATATTTCCCACAGTTTTAGGCCGACCCTGCCACTCACACCGAAATATAAAACAACAATAATACAATGTTATTTCCTCAACCAACACCATTCACCCGATGAATTGCCTATGTTGAGATCCCGTTGACCTACAACAAAAGAATCGTTGAAATGAATTATAAAAGTACCTGTAAATAGTTAAAGAAGAATTACGAAATTAATGAATTATGAAAGTACTTGTAAGAAGTTAAAGATAAATACTTACTTGTAAATCCAATGCTTCCTCAAGCAGATCTACGATCAAATCCATGGTAGGGCGTTCCTTTGAATTGAAACTAATGCATTGAATTGCAGTGCTTTTGAACGCATTAAAAGATAGCGTGTTAATTTCGTCTCTGATAAACGGATCAATTAACAATTCTGGTCTGTGATCATAATAACGCCGGACATGATGCAACAGACTCTGGGGGGGTTTACCATCTTCAAAACTTCTATAATTATAAACCAGCATCCCACTTAGCAATTCAAACATTACAACACCAAACGAATATACATCTGACTCTTTCCGGAGGACACCACCTTCATGGTAAACAGGATCAATATAGAAGTTGGTACCCGCAATGTGTGTGTACGCATGAGCATATGGCTGACCTATGGTAGAGTCTGATATTGATAATTCAAAATCACATATCTTGGGTTCGAGATTGTCGTCTAATAATATGTTTCCGCTCTTTACGTCTCGGTGTATTACTCTTTTGTCTTCCCCAAGACCTGAGTGGAGGTAGTTTAGTCCTCTTGCTGCCCCTAAACAAATCCTCAGACGTTGTGCCCATGTCAAGCAACGTCTGTTATCCTCTATCAAGAGATAATCATCAAGGCTTCCGTTTTCAGCAAAATCATGTACTGTAATCTTTTCATTTCCTTCATCACAGTAACCAATGAAAGGGATGACATTTTGATGATTGAAATTGAAAATCATCCCAAGCTCACTGCGAAAATTGATCTCCATCTGTTCTTCGTCACCTTTGGGTTTTTGGAATTTGATCGCAACTTTGCGGTTTAGCCAGCGTTCAGAGAGTTTTCCTCGATAAACCACACCGAATCCACCCTCTCCAACACAAGTATCTTGATCTTTTACTCCAATGGCCAAGTTGATTTCATCAAGTGGAATTTTGAAATCTTCTATCTTTTTATCATTTCGGTTAACAGTAATATTAGCTCCATGGTTCTGTGAATAGAGAGCATAAACCTTTTAGGACGACTCATATGATGCATCTTGATTAATAGGATATATGAATCATGATATCATTTATATTTTGTAATGGATGGATATGCACTATAAATATCCCCCTCAGCTCCCCCCTCGCTTTACTACTTTTTGCCATTTTGAGCTTATATGTAACTTTACATATTATGGCAATAATAACTTTCAAAACTCTCTCTAGCCTAAACTAACAAACACATAACCTAAACATTCATATCTAGTGGTTAAACCATGGATTAGATCATTACATTTGGTACCACAGCTGTATGGTGCATTAGAAACGTTCATGAATCATTAATTCGTGGTAAGAATCACATGTTTGAGCTTAAATTTGGAGAATATTTTCGGTTTTTGAAAGTTTTTGTACAATTTTCTGAATCTGATAATGATAATTAGAAAATATAATGGATTGATTTTGAATTCGGAAGTTAGTAAGTGTTACAGATAGATCTGTAAGAGGAATCGAATTAGTTTTAAGATTTGATCATATATTTGTTGAATTTTCAGGTTGGGGTTTCGAAGCTTGTTAATCACCATTTTGAGAATTTTAGGCTTGATTAAAGAAAGATTTGAAGTGAATTGTTAGATTTAAGTGTTCTAGAATTATTAGGTAATAATTTCTGTTTGTTTAGGCGATTTGGAAAAAAATGGAGTAATGGGGTAGTGATGAACACTTGAAGACCTTCAAAGTGATCTTGAGTGCCAACGAAGCATAGCTTCAACGGCATCCCCTTTACCTTGTGTGTTGGGACTGGGGGTTAGGTCATGGGTTCAAGTCTCGCTCTGCCCATCCTATTAATTAATCTGTCTGAAATATGGATATCCGGATTGACCTCAGGGGGTTTTCTCCTAGATCCATTCAGGATTCAAACCTGGTCCGCCTGCCCCTCGGGATAGTTAAAGGATCGGGTTTCTGTAATGTGATTTGGGTTTTCTCGGAACGCGCGTGTGTGTGCAAATGATAAGTGTCGTTGAAATAAATGATACACGGATGAAAGCTTCTCGTTAAAAAAAATTGATCTTAAGTTGGAGCCAAAATTTGGTTTAAAAAAGGGCGTTTCATCTACTTATGTTAATTTCTAGGATGAAATTTGTGTTTGTGTCACTACCGTCGAAAAAATATATTTTCGACTAAACATCTAGTCGAAAATTTTATTTCCAACCACATCTTCACCTGGTCAAAAAATTTATTTTAAGTGGCGAATCCATGATTTTGTTTTAACGGGGGCAAAACGTAATAAAATGAAAAAAGAAACAAATAATGCCGGCAAAATGTCAAATTTTAACATATTAATACATTAAAAAATTCGATCGTCGAGGGCGGCTGACCCCGACGACACTACTCTGGCTCCGCCCTGTTCAACCACATCAACACCTAGCCGAAAATTTTATTTTGACCACCTCTTCACCTAGTCGAATTTTTTTTTTTTCGACTACTAATTCACCTAGTTGAAATTTATTTTCGACTACAAATCCACCGAGTCAAAATTTTTATTTATTTGACAACAAGTATACTTAGTCAAAAAACTTTAAATTTCGAGCAACCCTATTCACAGTCAAAAACTTTAAATTTCGACTACAATTCATGCTGGTGTGTGTGTGTAGGTATGTACGTACGTACATATGTATGTATGTATGTATGTATGTATGTATGTATGTATGTATGTATGTATGTATGTATGTATGTATGTATGTATGGTCAAAGTTTGTCCGTTAGGTCAAAGTCACCTATTCAAATCTGGTCAACCCTAGTTAAAGTTGGGTCAAAATAATCAAGCTTGAAAGTTTAGGGTGAAATCTGTCAAAAAGTTGAAGGTGTAGGGGTCATAAAGTCAAAATTAAAAGTTTAGGTTAAAAGCAATCAATATTTTAAAATTTAGGAATAAAACTATCAAAAAGAAAGTTCATGATTAAATATTTCAAATTCATAAAGTTGAAGGTTGAGCTTTCGAAAAATCCAAAGTTGAGGGTCAAACGTGTAAATCCTATTAATGTTTGAAAAATTTGCACAAATAGTCCTTTGGTTACTGTTAACACAAATATGGATCAAAAGTTGAATAACCGGGTCAAATTCTCGGATCAGGATATAATCCGGTGTGGGTGAGTTACAAAATCTAAACCAAGTTAGTGATGGGTCAAGTTGGGTTTAAGGGTTTGAGAACAATTGGGTTATAATCTGCTTCTTGGGCTTCTTACTTAAATGAGTTACTGAGCTTAAATATTATTTGGGCCCGGGTGGTTTAGTTGTGCTGCTATAGTTGGTTATAATCTGCTACACTGATTAGAGGTAATTAAACAATAAATTACGGAACACTAAAAAGAATTTGTCTGTTGTGATGTGAACTGGAGACATTCCCTCACAACCATACGCTTTAACCACTGAAATATACGTATTAAACTCTTTATATTTACGTTTTACACTTTTAAATCAACCAGGCAGGTTGTCTTCTTCCCCAAAACAACCAACCGCATAGAAAAAAACTAATTTCCTAAAACACGTGAGTCTTTCGACTCTTCCTGTGTGAGAGTGACAGATGCGTGAGAGTGTTTAAAGCGTGAGACAGTTTGGCGTGTATGAGTTTTTGAGAAATCTAGAAACTTGATGAAGATGATGATGAAGAAATTTGCAGTTTTGAATTTCAATCAAATTGCTAAAAATTGATTCTAATATGCTTCCGCACCATCCTAAAGGCTATTTCAATCCAAATAACGTCATTATACAAGCCTTAAATCGAGATTCACGATGGTACAGTGAGTTCAAACTTGAAAAATTAAACTCACTCTATAATGATTTTCAAGCAACTATTATAGGCTGAAAAATGTTCTAAACTGGTATACAAACCTTTGACAATAATCAGAACGATCTAAAAACCTATAAATTATCAATTTATTTCATATTCACTTTTCGTGAAAACTTTGACAGACGTATTGATAGACCAAACGAGCGAGTTAATCCTTGAATATTTACAGATAGTTTCACAAGATGATGTCGAAAATTTCTGTAATTTTTGTTTTCGTTAAATCCTTCTAGAAATCGTACACGACTGAAACAATTGAACGATTTTGACCAAGACTAAAAACGAATCTACTATCGAATTTGCAGCAAATTAAACACGAATTTGGAGCACTAGATCGATGAGGAAGACCTCTCACGCTCTGATAGCAAACGTAAACTCAGATTTAAGCTTGAATTCGTGTTTTCCAGTTAAAAATAATGAACTAGTAAGGGTAAAATGAAATAATGAGAGAATGTGAGTGTTTGTGTGTGAAACTTGGGAAGGGGAAAGAGAGTGTTTGGAACGGGTAATAGGATGGCTCAAAGGTGTAAAGTGTAACGTAACAAATGAGGAAATGGTATTTATTTATACTTATTTATTTATACTTGCATAGACACATGTAAATTAATTGGGGTTAATGGGCAAAATGATCATATCACACTTAGGGATAAAATATTACAACAAATCATATCAACTACTGTAGGATCGAGTAAACGGAATTAATCGATCTTGACTTCAATATCGAGTGCGGAATAACTCAATAACGGGTTTTATATCAAAAACAATAACCAAAACAATGATCTTATTTAGTAAAACGATTTTAGAATGTTAAAGATCAACCAAACTGAGTGCTAGAACCTCTGTAGATCGATTTCACGGCTAAGGAAGGTTTTGAGTTCGTAACCCTAACAATGAACCCGAAATCAACATTAAATATATTCTGCACTTGCAACCGTGCGGTTGCAGGATGCAACCGTGCGGTTGCACACTGAACCCGTACGGATGCATTCTGCATCCGTGCTGTTGCACAAACTGTAAGTAAAATTAACTTTAAATGTATACGAGCACTTATTCTATTAATCACCGTATATAAAACACAATGTAAACATAATAATGAACTTGGGACTAACGCTCATGCACTAACAAAATCCACCTAGGATCCAGTTCATTATCTAACAATCAGATCAACATTAAACATCATTATTTAATCAAATAAACATTCAAACAATTCAAATAACGAATAGTTCACACATTCAAGTCTATTTATTACAACCTAATTGAAATAAAAGAAACGTTCAAGTCCATAGTTCAATAGTTCACGATTTAAAGAAAAACATTAAGTGCACAGGTCATATGCATAACATGTACGAACAACCCTGTTAAAATGAATAACATGTTCCTTGTTCTGCAGCTCGTAGAAGATTGGGTGTCATCTCAACACCTTGATATCAGCCTTACGCATATTCCTAATCCACCTCGGATCTAAAATCCTTATCTGATTCGCCCATCATAATACCACCATTTCAAAATCTCTTACCGAAGTTTTGTGGCATCTTGCGAACAGGAGCATACCTCATCGTCTTCGCACATTTATACTTTACAATCTTGATCCTCTTCCCAGTTTCTTTATCGGTTCGATATGATGTCTTTGGAAACTGCGGAGCTAACACTGATCAACCATACTTAAATTCCTTTTTTTTTATTATCTTAAACTGTATCCACTCACTCCAACCATCAGTATCATGGTAAAGCGGAGGCAGTCTTGCAAACTCCATCATTTCAAAATACGGGAGAGTCTTCATATCAGTAGCATGTTTGAAGTAGTCAACTCCATTCTCTTTCTCACAGCAAAACACTCCAAATCCTTGAGAAATTCCCAACTAAGAATCTTACCACCAGTGACTATACCCCGTTCTATCACAAAATAACTTGTACTTGAGATTTAGTGGCAGTTTTCGAAACCAAGATTTCTAAGTATTCTTCTGGTACTCCCTCCATTCTTGATTCTTTTGTCTATTCACTTCCTCATGATTCTCAACTTCTTTATTCACACCGGATGACTGTCCCTCCTCAGCAGTTCGCTTCTCATCAACCTTTCTATTCAAAACATCATCACTTTGTTGTCTAAATAAGTCAGCAAACTCCTGGTAAATCATCCTCATCAGCATCATTCACAGACTCTTCATCATCGGAAGCATCCTCAATGATAACCTCCTCAGCACTATCGTCACCTGTATGTCTATGTACACGTGTTCCCACGGTATTCAGTCTTTTCTCACAAGTAATCAATTGCTCAACCTCTATACCAAACAATTTAGTTACCTCTTCATCACTCATCGTATGTACAATTTCTCCCTCTTTGACATCATAGTTTAGCGAGCTGATCACTGTATGCTCTCAGGACCATCAGAAGACGAATTCGAAGAAAATTCACTCTCGGTTGATATGAGATCATCTTCAATGTCCTTCAGCTGAACAGTACCATCTTGAGGATCAGCCTCTAACTTATCTTGTTCAGTTACAGTAGGTGGGTTTGTAGGTAGTCCTCTTCGAATTGCTTCTCAGGTGGTGTGAAGCTATAGTCATGCTCAAATGGGGGTGGACACTGATTATAGTCACCAATAGCTCCTTTATATCCTACTGTCTGACAATACTCTAACACAAAAGTAGATCTCTTAAAGATAAACGACTTCTCTCTTTCTGTTTCAAAACTAATCCTTAGAGACTCTTTTTCTCTCTTAAGGGCATCTATCTTAGCGAGATACTTCATTATTGTTTGAGTATTAAGCATCACATTAGATTTCAAATCGGTCACCTGATTCTCTAGTGTTTTGATGATTTCCCTAAACTCTTTCTCTCTATTCCTATAGAACATGTAATCCTCATACCTTCTCTTAAGTGTCTCACTACTTTTCTTAAGAAAATCAATTTCTTGTTCTAAGACAGTATAATTATTACAGTTTAGGCAAATATCAGTCAACTGCTTAACCTGTTCTTCTAAATTAACACATTCAGGACAGGCAGTTACATATTCTTTAAGGTCTTTAACTTTCTGTTCTAAACTAATACAATTTTTACAAACAGTATCAATTTCAGATTGTACCTTAGATTTGTTAGAAGAATCTGCCATGAACACATAGAGACGCGTGAATTTCCCATCATCTGGACCAGATTCTGATTCCGACTCTGATTTAGATTCTTATCTAAAGCTGTCTGACCAAATTTCCAAGCTTCCTAACTTATCACCATTCACCACATCAGCAACCTTATCGTCATGATTACTAATATTGCTTCCTGACAACCGATCTTCATTGTCACAAGATCTCCATGATTCGTTGTCAGAGGAGGAGGACTCACTATCAGTCCACACGTCACCATCATTGTGCTTAGCCCACTTGAACTTCTCCGTTAACCTTTTGTTCACAATCCCTCTACCCAAAAAAGTTTGCCCAGTACCATGCTTGCTTAATTTTATGTTCCATTTTGTACCCATAGCACTTGCAGAACTTATCTCTACCAATACACCCCATACTTTCTCTCCCGGCCTTCTCCTTTTCAACTTCCTCTTCTGTCATTTGTAGCCTCACGATGTTAGCCTGATGATCATAAGCATTGGTCACATCAATTGACCAGTCATACACCTCGTCCTCATCTGTTGCAGCCAAGGCTTTGGATGACTCATTAGTAATTGGAATGTTGGCCTTATTCTTTGGTTCCCTATTCTGATTATGAAATGGGTTGTGAAAACCTGGCTGCTTTGGCTTACTACAGTTTCTATTGAAATGTCCTAACTCGTTACAGTTGTGACATCTCACCTTATTCATATCAAAGCCAAACTTGTTGTTCTTGTTTACACCCAACGTCTTCTCACCAGTCTTCTATAAGTACCTCTTAGCCCTTTGAATGACACTACCCATAGCCTAGAGGATGTCCATTTTCTCCATTTCATTCTCATCATTCTGATCATAGTCTTCAGCTTCTAAATAACTATTCCCAATATGACCATTTAGCAAATCATTATATGAATTTACAACCATAACCACTAACGCCATGTCCTCTTCTACTCCCTGAATTGTTCAAAAATGAATGTTATCAGTTTTAAGAAACTCAGAACTCTCGTATTTGCTTGAAATGGTATTATGGAGAACACTTTGAGGAGCAGGAGTAACATAACAAGAGGTCAATTTCTGACTGTTTGTAGTGAACGCTGTCTGAAGAGGTGTATGTTTCTTGTTCGATCCTATAGTAGGAGCTTTGTAAGCAGCTGGGTTTTGAGCTAACCCTAATCGCTTCAGACATTCCTGCATTTCAAGTTCCTTAGCTTGTAGCTTGGTAACAAAGCTTCTAAAAGAGTTATCCAATATGACACAAGTAGTCTCAATTTGTTGTACAATTGGATCCCACTTAACACGTAAATCCTCACTGAAGCATTGCACAATCTTCTTATTTGTGAAGGTAATATCAAACCTCTTCAATTCTGTCAGCAGGTGACGGAATATAGCAACTGCAGCCTCTAAAGTCTCATCTGGTTGTACCACAAACTGTTTCCACTCTTTCTTCAAAACATTACCTTTAGTCTTCCTGTATTCAGCACTACCCTCAACACCACTCTCTATCGCATTCCAGACCTCATACGTGGTTGTATGTGTTTCAAACTGATGGAAGACCTCTTTTGAGAGAGCCTGAGTAAGATAACTGAAAGCCTTACATTATATATTATAGTCCTCTCTCTCAAGAGCAAAAAGTTTCATAGGAGTCTTAGGTTCTCCGGGTTCTTTTTCAGGGAACTTGTACTCAACTTTTAAACATTTATGCAATCGTGAATCGATTCCACTAAGTGAAATTAGGAACCTAGGTTTTCATTCAGCATAGTCGTCTAAAGATTCAAGCCTAGGAACTCTATATGTGCTCCCTATCTCATTTTCAGTTTGTAAAAGTTTGTGGAGACCAGATGAAGAGGCCCTAACGTAAGCTGATTATGTTTCAGAGGATTCAATATGGTTTGACATTGTATCCGTACGGTTGCAGTACACAGTTGCACTAAAACTACACGGATGCAGGATTAAAACGGTTGTAAAAACACCGATGTAAGGTTACACGGATGCAGGTGTAACCGGCTTAATGCTATACGGTTGTACTGGGTATCCGTACGGTTACAGGGGTTAACACGGTTTCACTATACGGATGCAAGGGTTCACGGTTGGATGAAACATGTAACATCCCGCCTTTTTCCATTTATTTTTCCGTTATACTAATATAAAATCCGTTATATGTTTATAACATCTCCCGTTGATACGCGTTTTAAATTATCTCGTTTAGGTAATTCCCGCACCCGAGCGAAAGTTGAGGGACTAAACTTGACAAGGGATCAAACCCTTGACTAGGTCAAAGGGTCAAACCCCTTTCACCCATTCATTTCATCTTCATCTCTCTCTCTCTTTCTCTCTAGCAAGAACACACACACCCAATTTTCTTTCTCATTCATTCATCATCTAAATCCGGATTAGGGAGCTAGCAACCAAATAAATTACATATTCGTGATCCTCTCTTCATCCTCTTCATTTTGGTACCAACTTCATCTCATTTGGGTAACTTTCTAAAATCACTAGATTTTGTGTTCTTGATGTTTTTAACTTATAAAAGTGTTAATTAGTGTCTATGGCTCAAGTCTAACATGAATATATGATTTATATGCTCGATCTCGTTGTTTTAGTGTAACTAGCATGAACTTGAATTTTGGTGTGTTGTTCTTGAATTTTGGATGATCATATGTTGTTAGATGTTGAAAGTTGATGTTTTAAAAGTGTTACTAGCATCATTAGCTTCATGTTGATATATAGATTGATCAAAGAAACTTCAAAAACGTGATTATTGATTTTGGTGTTGCTTGACTAGGGTTTGCTAGTTCTTGAAATGAATTTTTGGATGCTTGAATGCCATGGAATGTTAATTGTTAGTGATTAGTTGTAATGTATGCTTCATTACCTTCAAAACGGCATATCATATGTGTAAATTGGATTCCCGGAACTTAAAATGCATATTGATGAACTTGAGGCTTTGAGATGAGCGTTTATTGATCACATGACGAGAATTTGATTGTTGTAAATGATGTTTTTGTTTGAGGATTTGTGTTTAGTTGTGTTCCTTGTCAAAAGAGCTTTCCAACGGTATAAGATACGTCTTCTAATTGTTTGCGGTTTGCGTTTTGCGTTTGTTTGAAGTTTTGACCAAGACTTGAACCTTGAAAACGACCTGACACCAGACCATGTGTTATGTCGCGGCGCGACACCCCTTGCCGCGGCGCGACATTTGCCTTGTCCAGATTCTGTCCAACTTTTCCATTTTATCAAAAATGTTTGCCATGTTCTAGACCTCCGATTCACATGAGACTTGTTCTAACATGCTTATATATGAATAAAAACCTCAGAAAAATAGTTCGGGACCCGACCCGAACGTGTTGACTTTCGTTGACTTTGACCGACCAAAGTTTGACTTTTTGTCAAACTTAACCAAATGATTATGCAACCTTCCTAACTTGTTTATATACTTGTATCTTGCATGAAACTTGGCAATTTGATTTCACATGCTAAATAATCGAGTCGTAACGAGCCATAGGACTAATTGAACATCTTTGACCTATCGTGTTTACCGTTATTGATACGACCTATTTGTTTAGGTCAAGACTAGCACTATCCTTCGCACACGTTATTTTGTGAAGTACTTTACTACTCGTGCACTCAAGGTGAGATCATAGTCCCACTTTTACTCTTTTTGAACTTATATTGGGATGAGAAAACATAAACGATTCTTTTGAACTAAGTGAACACAAGAACGGGAAAACAAACATTCTACATACGAGTTTAGAACAAAATCCTCAATTCGATTATCATTAGTTACACTTGCCGGGTGTAAGCGAGAACTTATGTTATATGGCCATATGGGTTGACAACCCTCATCCTTGACGGTTCGCTACCGTCTACGGATGAAATATATTTTCGAGAATCAGTGTTTGTTCTAGCACTAAGTGATGGGGTATACAATGGAAGGAATGTTAAGCTTTGATAATTGGGTGCTCGTGAAACAAACTTTTGGAATGTATTACTATTATTTCATTGATGCAAATCTTGTGGTTCACTTGTACTTACTTACTTAAACCTATGATTTCACCAACGTTTTCGTTGACAGATTTCTATGTTTTTCTCAGGTCCTTGAACGATACATGATACATGCTTCCGCTCATTATTTGATACTTGCATTGGATGTCGAGTATATGTGCATTTCATGGAGCGTCTTTTGACTTTACTTTAAACCGTGTCGCCTAGATTTCATTCGTATTATAACGTT
Organism: Rutidosis leptorrhynchoides; assembly: GCF_046630445.1. Lineage (NCBI taxonomy): Eukaryota > Viridiplantae > Streptophyta > Magnoliopsida > Asterales > Asteraceae > Rutidosis > Rutidosis leptorrhynchoides. Next base: position 136,365,230 of record NC_092343.1, on the reverse strand, counting down.
GTAACTTAACTATTGGTTGAACAATTCTTGTAAACTTTGGGAACAATCTTTATTTTGAAATGAAGGCGACATATTTTGGTCAAACTTTGTCTTAAAGACTTATGACCACGTAACGGGACCTAAGTAGACGGCGCCGTCAAACATGATTTGGTCGGGTCGCTACAGATGGTATCAGAGCGTTGGTTGTAGGGATTTAGAGTTCATTAGTGTCAACCCCGAGTCATAGGGTACATTGGTGAGTCTAGACTACAACCGGCATATAGACTTGAAGTAGGAATTACTTGACTACTTGTGCATTTATACTCGAACGTTTCTACTCATATCTACTCCTAGTTCATCTTAATCTCACGTTGTTTAATTTGATTGACACGCCACCTTGACTATATGAAATGATGTCGAATGCACATATGAATCAGGGTAATATAATTTCCGGGATTATATTACGGTGACTCGTATGAACGTTCCGACATTATGACATAAAGAATTTAAGGCGAGTCGAAAAAAAAAAAAAAAAAAAAAAAAAAAAAAAAAAAAAAAAACCCTTCTCTTTATCTTTATTCTATATCACGGTTAGTATTATTGAGAATACTAATCAATGATATTCTTGTGTCTTGAAGGAGCAATGGCTCCTCGTCGTGTACGCCGAAATGAAACTCCCGAACAAGCTCTCGAACGGATGATAGCTACCGCCGTAGATGCGGCCATGGCCGGTCACTCATCCAACAACAATAATAATAACAACCACAACAACAACAACAACAACAACAACAATGGAGCCAGAAACTCAAACGAGAGATGCTCCTATAAAGCTTTCATGGGGTGCAAACCTCACACTTTTGATGGAACCGGGGGACCGGTCGTGCTCACCCGATGGTTTGAGCAAACGGAAGCCGTCTTTAGCATAAGCGGTTGTCGGGGCCAAGACAGGGTCAAATACTCCACTCACACTTTCTCCGGAATTGCTCTAACATGGTGGAACACCTATGTTCAATCGGTGGGTACCGATGAGGCTCATGCCCTCTCTTGGGCCGATCTAAAGGAAAAGATGATTGTTGAATATTTTCCGCGCGAAGAAACCCGAAAGCTTGAGGAAGAACTAAGAGCTTTGAAAGCAGTCGGAAACGATCTTAAAGCTTATAATCAACGCTTCGCCGAACTATCCTTGATGTGTCCTAATCTTGTTAACCCCGAATCTCAAAGGATTGAGCTCTACATGCTCGGTCTTCCAAAAAGCATCAAACAAGGGGTGATGTCATCCAAACCCACTACCCATCAAGCCGCTATGAACATGGCTCGCCAACTAATTGAAACGGTTGACGAAATCGTAGTTTCGGCACCTAAGGCCGAGGATAAATCGGGCGGCAACAAAAGAAAGTGGGAACCCTCCCAATCAAGCAACAACAACTTTGCTAAGAAGCCTTACACCTCCGACGGCAAGAAAGGTTATGCCGGGAACCTACCTCTTTGCAACAAATGCAACAAACATCACTTTGGCGAATGTAGTAAGTTAATTTGCCACCGGTGCCAAGGAATTGGTCATAAGGCCAACGATTGTAAAAGTGCCACTCCCGTCGCTCGAAAATGGCCCAATGCACCAAAGACGGGCACTTGTTATGAATGTGGCCAAACGGGCCATTATAGAAATGCATGCCCGAAGAGGAAAGATAACCCCAATACGCGCGGTCGAGCTTTCAACATAAACACCGAGGAAGCCCGGGATGACACTGAACTAGTCACGGGTACGTTTCTTCTCAACAATTCTTATGTCTCTTGCTTATTCGATTCGGGTGCCGATAAATGCTTTGTATCCAAGACTTTGACTCATTCTTTTAGCACTCCACCTCTTCCATTAGATACCACTTATACCATTGAAGTGGCTAACGGAAAACTATTAAGTGCCGACACATATTACCGGGGGTGTACGTTAAACATTTTGGGTAGGGAATTTGAAATTGACTTGATACCCATGGAACTAGGAAGCTTTGATGTAATAATCGGTATGAATTGGTTAGTCAAAACGAAATCTCACATTCTTTGTGATCTTAACGCAATCCGAATTCCTATCGAGAATGGTGAACCTTTGATCGTCTATGGCGATAAGAGTTGCACCGGACTCAACCTCGTTTCGTGTATTAAAGTTAGAAAACTACTCCGTAAGGGTTGTTTTGCGATCCTTGCTCACGTTAAGAAAGTCGAGTCCGATGAGAAGCACATCGATGATGTGCCAATTGTTAGTGACTATTCCGATGTATTTCCCGACGAATTGCCGGGTCTTCCGCCTCATCGACCGGTTGAATTCCAAATCGATCTTATTCCGGGAGCCGCACCCGTAGCACGTGCACCATATAGACTCGCTCCATCTGAAATGCAAGAATTGCAAAGTCAAATCCAAGAACTACTTGATCGAGGTTTTATCCAACCTAGCCATTCACCTTGGGGCGCTCCGATTTTATTTGTTAAAAAGAAAGACGGATCCCTACGAATGTGCATTGATTATCGTGAACTAAATAAATTGACGGTTAAGAACCGATATCCTCTTCCTCGCATCGATGACCTCTTTGATCAACTACAAGGGTCTTGTGTATATTCGAAAATCGATCTCCGCTCGGGTTATCATCAATTGAGGGTTAAGGGGGAAGATGTCTCCAAAACCGCTTTCCGAACTCGTTATGGTAGTTATGAATTCCTTGTCATGCCATTTGGTCTCACTAACGCACCGGCGGTGTTCATGGATCTTATGAACCGCGTGTGCAAACCGTATCTCGATAAATTCGTTATTGTGTTCATCGATGACATATTGATCTATTCTAAAAATGAAGAAGAGCACGAACATCATCTCCGACTTGTGCTTGAACTTTTAAGACAAGAACAACTCTATGCCAAATTCTCCAAGTGTGAATTTTGGTTAAAGGAAGTTCAATTTCTTGGTCATGTTGTAAGTGACCAAGGTATTAAAGTCGATCCCACAAAGATCGAAGCCATTAGTAAATGGGAGACTCCTACTACTCCTACTCACATTCGTCAATTTTTGGGTCTCGCCGGGTACTATCGTAGATTCATCGAAAATTTCTCTTTGGTTGCACGTCCTCTAACCGCATTGACTCACAAGGGAAAGAAATTCATTTGGGCGACCGAACATGAATCCACATTCCAAATCTTGAAAACGAAGCTAACCACCGCTCCTATCTTGTCACTTCCCGAAGGCAATGATGACTTCGTTGTATATTGCGATGCCTCAAAACATGGTTTTGGGTGTGTATTGATGCAACGAGCGAAAGTCATTGCTTATGCTTCTCGACAACTCAAAATTCATGAACGAAACTATACGACACATGATCTCGAACTCGGAGCCGTTGTCTTTGCACTTAAAATGTGGAGACACTATCTTTATGGAACCAAGAGTACTATCTTCACCGATCACAAAAGCCTTCAACACATTTTCGATCAAAAGCAACTAAACATGAGACAACGACGGTGGATTGAAACTTTGAACGATTACGATTGCGAGCTTCGTTACCATCCCGGGAAGGCAAATGTAGTAGCCGATGCCTTAAGTCGAAAAGAAAGAGCGGTGCCTCTTCGTGTCCGAGCCTTAAACATCACCATCCACACAAACCTTAATAGCCAAATTCGGGTAGCCCAAGATGAGGCTCTCAAGGATGAAAACCTTTCACACGAGCTCTTGAACATTCTCGTCTCTCGATTCGAAATTAGGGAGACCGGACTCCGATATTTCGCCGGAAGAATTTGGGTGCCTAGTTATGGGGACCTACGAAGCCTTATTTTAGATGAAGCCCATAAGTCACGATACTCGATTCACCCCGGTGCCAATAAGATGTACCACGACCTTAAACAGCTATATTGGTGGCCGAACATCAAAAGGGACGTAGCTACTTATGTTTCCAAGTGTTTGACATGTTCCAAAGTCAAAGCCGAACACCAAAGACCGTCCGGACTACTTCGACAACCCGAGATTCCGCAATGGAAGTGGGAAAGGATAACGATGGATTTTATCACCAAACTACCAAAAACGACGGGCGGTTATGATACCATTTGGGTTATTGTTGACCGTCTCACCAAATCCGCACACTTCCTGGCCATGAAGGAAACGGACAAAATGGAGAAACTTGCACAACTTTACATTAAGGAAATCGTAGCCCGACACGGTGTACCTTTATCCATTATCTCCGACCGAGATGGCCGTTTCGTTTCTAGATTTTGGCGTACATTGCAAGAAGCGTTGGGAACGCGTTTAGACATGAGCACCGCATATCATCCTCAAACCGATGGACAAAGCGAACGTACGATCCAAACCTTAGAGGACATGTTACGAGCTTGCGTGGTTGATTTCGGAAAAGCTTGGGACAAGCACTTACCTCTCGCCGAGTTCTCTTATAACAATAGTTATCACGCGAGTATTAAAGCCGCACCCTTTGAAGCGCTATATGGCCGCAAATGTCGTTCACCTCTTTGTTGGGCCGAGGTAGGCGACGTGCAAATCACCGGACCCGAACTCATTCACGAAACCACCGAGAAAATCGTTCAAATCCGAGATAGGCTTAGGACGGCCCGAAGTCGTCAAAAGAGCTATACCGACAAACGACGCAACGATCTTGAATTTCAAGTCGGTGACCGAGTAATGTTAAAAGTCGCGCCTTGGAAAGGTGTAATCCGTTTTGGGAAACGCGGGAAGCTAAATCCGCGGTATATTGGTCCTTTCGAAATCTTGGAGCGTATTGGAACCGTTGCTTATCGTTTAAATCTTCCGCCTCAATTGAACTCCGTTCATCCTACCTTCCATGTATCTAACTTGAAAAAGTGTCTTGCCGAACCCGATATCGTCATCCCTCTTGAGGAACTTACTATTGATGACAAGCTTCATTTTGTGGAGGAACCGGTTAAAATTGTGGACACCTCCGTCAAGACATTGAAACAAAGCCGAATTCCGATTGTCAAGGTTCGTTGGAATGCCAAAAGAGGACCCGAGTTCACTTGGGAAAGACAAGATCAAATGCAAAGGAAGTATCCTCACCTATTCGTGAATTCGGAAACGCGAGATCTCGAGGAAGAAACAACGACTACTACGCCTACTTAAATTTCGGGACGAAATTTCTTTTAAGGAGTAGGTAATGTAACATCCCGCCTTTTTCCATTTATTTTTCCGTTATACTAATATAAAATCCGTTATATGTTTATAACATCTCCCGTTGATACGCGTTTTAAATTATCTCGTTTAGGTAATTCCCGCACCCGAGCGAAAGTTGAGGGACTAAACTTGACAAGGGATCAAACCCTTGACTAGGTCAAAGGGTCAAACCCCTTTCACCCATTCATTTCATCTTCATCTCTCTCTCTCTTTCTCTCTAGCAAGAACACACACACCCAATTTTCTTTCTCATTCATTCATCATCTAAATCCGGATTAGGGAGCTAGCAACCAAATAAATTACATATTCGTGATCCTCTCTTCATCCTCTTCATTTTGGTACCAACTTCATCTCATTTGGGTAACTTTCTAAAATCACTAGATTTTGTGTTCTTGATGTTTTTAACTTATTTTTTTTTTGGGTAAAGGGTTATACCCGGTGAATTTTATAAAAGAATAAAGAATGAAACAAAATAAGTTAGAGGTTAAGAGACAAGCCTCAAAACCACCATAAAAGACCAGCAAACGCAAAACCAAAACAACAAGCACGCAGGCTCGAGCAAACCAAACAAACAACCAGACACGGCCTAATAAACAGCTAGAACACTAGCAAGCACAAACTAGCGCAGCTTATGGGATCTTCCATGTATCCTTTAAAAGCTGCGATTGAAGAGAATCTTTAAACTTGATCGAAAGCAACTTTAAACGAACAGTGGAAAAAATGACATCAAAGACTTGATCACTTGAACGTTTGGGTCTTTTGAAAATCCGATTGTTTCGCTCTTGCCACAGAAAATATATAGCAGCAGCATACAAAAGCTTTGAAACGACAACACGGGCCACTTTTTTGTGAGCAACTGGCGATAACACATCACGAGCCAACTTCCAGCTAGAAGAATTAATAGGAATCGGAATTAAAGGCTGCACTTTGGACCAAACCTGCGACGAGAAAGCACACTCAAAAAATAAATGATCATGAGAATCCATAACCATGTTGCATAACGAGCACACCACAGCCCCCCTATGATGTTGTAAATCCCACGAGCGAAGCCTATCCTGAGTTTTCAGTTTCTGACCCATGACAAGCCATAACAGAAACGCGTGACGGGGAATGCAATGAGGGGACCAAACAAGATTAAACCATGGGACAACAGGAGCTTTTGGCCTAATCGAATGCCAGACAGATCCAACCGAAAACTGATGAGCAACACCATCCGAATCGATCCACTTCATAAAATCATGATCATGAGACAATGAGATAGAAGTATCGAAAGGAATAATCTGACCCCATTCCGATGGCCATGTCCACCCTGTGTCATTAACCAAACTGCACACTCGAGTATTGTGATCAAAACCCGCGTTAAAAATTTGGCGTCTAGAAATCTTAAGATCCAACGGGCCATGTTCGCACCACCAATCGAACCAAGCAGAAGTTGATTGGCCATTCCCGATAATATGTCTAATAAACGGCCGAATGATACCTCGAATGCTAAGAAGTTTTCGCCAGCTCCAACAAGAGGTGGATTTAACATCAACCTCCCAAAAATGGCGCCCCACTAAATGGTAAGAATGCACCCACTTAACCCAAAGGGATTGCTTATTTGCAATAAGACTCCAAATATGGTAAGACATGAGAGCAACATTCCACATTTTAAGGCTCTTAAACCCAAGACCTCCTTCAGATTTCGGAAGACACAAATCAGACCATTTTACCTTGGCCTTCCCTTTTTTCATATCCCCTTGGCACCACAAGAAACCCCTTAACAGTTTTTCGATGTCTTTGATCACGGATGCAGGCAAAATAAAAACACCCGACCAATAAACCTGCATAGAATAAAGCACTGAGATGATAAGTTGCACACGCCCAGCAAAAGATAAAGATTTATTTTTCCAATCATCTATCTTGTGCTTCACTCTCTCAATAAGAACTTTACAGTCTCGATGTAATAAGCGAGAAGAAACAAGAGGAACCCCAAGGTAACGAACCGGGAGAGATCCCTCTTCAAAAGGGAGTAAATCCAGAATCTGATGCTTTACAACCTGGCTAACGTTAGCAAAAAATGCGGTGCTCTTAGGAAGACTAGGCACCAACCCCGAACAAGATTTAAATTCCTCAAGGGCATCGGAAATAATACGAACAGAGTCGATATCAGCATGCGAGAATAAGAACAAGTCATCAGCAAAGCATAGATTTACAATGTGTTGCTTACTACATTTAGGATGGTACTGAAAGTCACCTGCCCGGCTAATATTCCGTTTTAGCATCAACGAGAGCACCTCCATAACAAGAGTAAAAAGATAAGGAGAAATCGGGTCTCCTTGTCTCAAACCCCGTTTACTTTTGAAAAAACCGTGGAGCTCCCCATTGATATTAATAGAGAAGGAAGTCGTCTCCATTTCACCATAGTATTATGAAATCCGAAGCAATGCAGAATCGACTCTAAGAAATTCCAGTCGACAGTATCATATGCTTTCTGAATGTCAACTTTAAAGGCACAACGCGGAATACCTCTATCAAGATGATAATTCTTCATGAGCTCTTGGGTAAGCAAAATATTATCTGATATTCGCCGACCCGGAATAAAAGCTGACTGGTTATCACTTATCAACATATCTAGACTCGATTTAATGCGGTTAGTGATAATTTTACTGATACATTTATAAATAACGTTACAGCAGGAGATCGGCCTGTAATCTGTAACCTTCGCCGGGGTTGCAACTTTCGGCAATAAGGCAATGATAGTATGATTTAATTCAGTAAGTAGCTGACCATTATTAAAGAAGTCCGCAACCGCAGCAACCACATCAGAACCAACAATCTCCCACGAGTTCTTAAAGAAAGCAGAAGTGTAGCCATCAGGACCCGGGGATTTAATTTCTCCAATATCAAATATCGCATCCTTGATCTCAGTAGCCGTTACTGAACGAACCATATGGTTAGCCACATCAGCAGATAACCGATTGGTAAATAGGGAAGCAGGTTGTGATATAGGAGAGCAAACATTAGCCGTACCAAGAAAATTCTCAAAGTGAGCAACAATTTTATTCGGGACAGCTAGACCCTCAATGATACAACCGTCACCATCTATCAGCGCCTGAATTCGACTACGGTGTGTTCTACCTTTGATCACCTTGTGAAAGTAACCAGAGTTACAGTCACCGACTCTTAGCCATTCAATCTTAGATTTTTGTTTTAAAAACCTCTCTTCCTCTAAGCTTGCTTCTGTAAAATGTTTAAGAGCACGACTAGCATTCTCACGAGAAACCACATCCGCAGGATTGGCATCCAGGGCAATCTGAGCTTCATCAAGCTCCTTTCTACAACGAATAACATTATCGTGCAAATCACCTTTTGACCACATGAGTTTTCTAAGGGGCTTCTTTAAACTTCTTAACTTTTTGACCACCTTGAACATATTGTGACCATCAATAGTCGCTCCCCAACCATCAGTCACGATTTGCTTGAATTCCTCTTTAAACACTAAATAGTTGCTGAAGCGAAAAGGTTTTGGACGATTAGAAATCACACTAGGAAACTTCAACACCGATGGGCAGTGATCAGAGATCCTGTACGGTTGAAAAATGGCATAGGCGTTGGTAAACTCGGTCATGAAAGCTTCGTTCGCCATTATACGATCAATCTTTTTAAGAATGCCCGAGTTGGAATTAGGCCTCTGATTCCATGTAAAATGCAATCCAGTGGGATTGACATCAGTCACACAAATATCATCGACGCACTCTTTGAATTCCCTCATAGCAATTGTCATTCGAGAAGAACCAGAAGAAGAGTCATCAATATATAAGGAAGCATTAAAATCCCCCAAGAGAACCCATGGATAAGGACCAACGAATCGATTATGCATTGACAGATCCCGCCAAAGACTCCTACGATGCATGTGATTATTTGAAGCATAGATAACAGAAACAAACATATCTCTGTTATCTTGTAACATCCTGACTTGGCAATGAATAACCTGATCAGAAGAAGCAAGAATCATCACTTGAACAATATCAGGATCCCACCCCAAGATTATCCTAGTGCCTCGCTCACATGAGCTACTGTTAGAACTCCAGCTCCAATGAGGAAACACAGTCGAACAAATATTGTTTAACTTCTTACTAACAACATGGGATTCCAAAATAGCACAAATGCAAAGATTATTACCCGTAACCACTTCATGAACCTCATTTTGTTTTGGGATGCGGTTCAAACCCCTAATATTCCACGAAGCGAAACTAATCATTGGATACCTGTGACATCGGGAGTGCTTGCCCCCTCAGATAATCCATGAGCCATAAATTGAGCAGTATCATTCAAATCTGGATCAACATCGCTTTCTTCATCAATAAGATTCAACTCGATTGTCTTAGTCGCGGGAAGATTCTCATCAATATTATTAAGGGCATCAAAGGCATTTTCCAAGTGAATCTCTTTTGAACCCGTTTCATCTTTGTTTTTCAGCCCACTCGGTTCACCCGATTTATTTGTATCCATTTTCTTAATTGCATCAGGTTGTTTGACCCTATAGATCACCTTTTGTTTTTGTTTACCCACTGCAAATCCTTCAACAGGTGGCTGTTTAGGGTTCCCAACATTTATACCTTTAGATTTACGCTTATAGAACAGCTTGAAACCATCATCAGTCTTAGGCGCTTCCACTTCCTTTACCTGGACCGACTTCGGGCATTGAACATCTTTATGACCGAATACCTTACAACACGAACATCGTGGAGGTATCCACTCATATTCAACCGTAACCACATCAATAGTTTTACCTTTTCCCTCAATGTTCGGAGTAGCCACAGTTAGCTTTTCCTTTAACTCAGATTTGGCATCCACTTCCACCATGGCACGAGCATAGTTCGGCCTTCCCCATGATTCCGCACACATTGTGCTCGTATAAGAGTCTAGCAACATAGGTCTTCCAATCTTAGAGGCAATGACACTTAGACCATCTTCAGTGAACCCAGCTAAAGGAACATCATACAGTTTTAACCATACGGGAATCTTAGTCAAATCTTCTTTCGTCAACGACACATTAGGCGACCATTTATTAAGAATAATAGGGACCGTTCGAATCATCCATGGACCATGCTCTAACACGTCAATCATACCAGATTCAGAGGAGAACTTAAAGAAGTAAAAACCCTTGGCGTTCATCATTGCTTTCTCAATCCCAAACTTCTTCCATGCATTCAAAACATAATGTTGCACCACTGGAAAAGCAAGTCTCTTGCCAAGAAAATATCCGTACAAAGTATTAGAATACCTCGCAGAAGCCTCCATAACTGAAGATAATGGCAGTTCCACATCTATCCCCTCTTCCAACTTAGTATTCGATTCCAAAAGACGAAAGTTTATCTTTGGTTTCTTAACAGAACTGGAAGCAGCATGCAAATAAGACATCAAAGGATCCGTTTTTGCTGTCTGGACATTAGTATCATCATTCATATTCAAATTCACAGAAGTAGTCTTAAACTCCTTACCTGTGACATGTTCAGTTCCCAGGGTAAAATACGCCCCCTTTTCTGTCGCTGTAGTGGAAACCCTAGGAGATTGATCACAACGATTGTCACTACCAGAAACATGATTAACCCTAGGTGACTCAACATTATAATCAGCCTGTTGTGAAGTAGATTCATCTTCAGACGAATCCGAAGCCGTATACACACTTCTATTATCCTTCACCCCTTGATCGTCAAAATTCGCATCAAGGTTATTAACCTGAGAGTTTTCCGGTGGCACCAATGTTTCGTTTTGACTATTTCCGGGTTGATTATCGACGTCAGTAACACCAATTTTGCGATTCCTCAAAACCCTAGGAGCCAATTGAACCTGTTTTTTCTTCTTCCCACCCGATGATTTACCCATGACCAGAAAACCAACAACGGGAACCAGATAATAACCAAAAGATAGCAAGAAAATCGAACTCACCAGGAAAAATCAAAGAAAACGAAGAAGAATCGAGCACGATATGAAGATCGCCTTGAGTCGCCTGGGTGGGTACTTGTGTTTATCTTAATTGGATCAAATACTATGTTTTTAACTTATAAAAGTGTTAATTAGTGTCTATGGCTCAAGTCTAACATGAATATATGATTTATATGCTCGATCTCGTTGTTTTAGTGTAACTAGCATGAACTTGAATTTTGGTGTGTTGTTCTTGAATTTTGGATGATCATATGTTGTTAGATGTTGAAAGTTGATGTTTTAAAAGTGTTACTAGCATCATTAGCTTCATGTTGATATATAGATTGATCAAAGAAACTTCAAAAACGTGATTATTGATTTTGGTGTTGCTTGACTAGGGTTTGCTAGTTCTTGAAATGAATTTTTGGATGCTTGAATGCCATGGAATGTTAATTGTTAGTGATTAGTTGTAATGTATGCTTCATTACCTTCAAAACGGCATATCATATGTGTAAATTGGATTCCCGGAACTTAAAATGCATATTGATGAACTTGAGGCTTTGAGATGAGCGTTTATTGATCACATGACGAGAATTCGATTGTTGTAAATGATGTTTTTGTTTGAGGATTTGTGTTTAGTTGTGTTCCTTGTCAAAAGAGCTTTCCAACGGTATAAGATACGTCTTCTAATTGTTTGCGGTTTGCGTTTTGCGTTTGTTTGAAGTTTTGACCAAGACTTGAACCTTGAAAACGACCTGACACCAGACCATGTGTTATGTCGCGGCGCGACACCCCTTGCCGCGGCGCGACATTTGCCTTGTCCAGATTCTGTCCAACTTTTCCATTTTATCAAAAATGTTTGCCATGTTCTAGACCTCCGATTCACATGAGACTTGTTCTAACATGCTTATATATGAATAAAAACCTCAGAAAAATAGTTCGGGACCCGACCCGAACGTGTTGACTTTCGTTGACTTTGACCGACCAAAGTTTGACTTTTTGTCAAACTTAACCAAATGATTATGCAACCTTCCTAACTTGTTTATATACTTGTATCTTGCATGAAACTTGGCAATTTGATTTCACATGCTAAATAATCGAGTCGTAACGAGCCATAGGACTAATTGAACATCTTTGACCTATCGTGTTTACCGTTATTGATACGACCTATTTGTTTAGGTCAAGACTAGCACTATCCTTCGCACACGTTATTTTGTGAAGTACTTTACTACTCGTGCACTCAAGGTGAGATCATAGTCCCACTTTTACTCTTTTTGAACTTATATTGGGATGAGAAAACATAAACGATTCTTTTGAACTAAGTGAACACAAGAACGGGAAAACAAACATTCTACATACGAGTTTAGAACAAAATCCTCAATTCGATTATCATTAGTTACACTTGCCGGGTGTAAGCGAGAACTTATGTTATATGGCCATATGGGTTGACAACCCTCATCCTTGACGGTTCGCTACCGTCTACGGATGAAATATATTTTCGAGAATCAGTGTTTGTTCTAGCACTAAGTGATGGGGTATACAATGGAAGGAATGTTAAGCTTTGATAATTGGGTGCTCGTGAAACAAACTTTTGGAATGTATTACTATTATTTCATTGATGCAAATCTTGTGGTTCACTTGTACTTACTTACTTAAACCTATGATTTCACCAACGTTTTCGTTGACAGATTTCTATGTTTTTCTCAGGTCCTTGAACGATACATGATACATGCTTCCGCTCATTATTTGATACTTGCATTGGATGTCGAGTATATGTGCATTTCATGGAGCGTCTTTTGACTTTACTTTAAACCGTGTCGCCTAGATTTCATTCGTATTATAACGTTGTAACTTAACTATTGGTTGAACAATTCTTGTAAACTTTGGGAACAATCTTTATTTTGAAATGAAGGCGACATATTTTGGTCAAACTTTGTCTTAAAGACTTCTGACCACGTAACGGGACCTAAGTAGACGGCGCCGTCAAACATGATTTGGTCGGGTCGCTACAAAACAGTTTGACAATTACACGGATACAATGTTGTATCAGTATGGTTGCAGTATCCGAGTGGTGTATCCGTATGGTTGCAAGGTGTAACCTTACGGTTGTGATCTTTGCGAATTCTGGGCAGAAAACTGCACCAAAATTAGGGTTTATGGGTTGAATCGATCTAGCACTCAATCTGGATCAAAAATACCAATTGTTTTACGTTCAAAACAAAGATTATGACCAGATTAACACACTTAATTAACAAAAACACGGATTTAAATGTCAAAAATTTAAGATTTTGATGAATTCTTTCAAAAATACCAAAACCCAAAACTTTAAGAACACAATTGACTCTAAAACCGATCGATTAAAGACACCTGTAGATCTTAATAGAGATATACTTAGCATTTATCTTGTATTTATTATCTAGTGTATCTTGTAATTATTTATATTATTGATGTATATCAAATCCTTAAAATAAGGGATTTAGTTTCCATGTATCACTGTAATCTTTGGGGCATATATACCCCACGTTCAATAAGATGAAGGCATCGATCCAATTACTTAACTCTGTCATGGTATCAGCCTAAACCCCTGCTCATCTTTCGTTTTTCACTCTTCTACCTTTTCTCTTTTCTTAATCGATGGCAGACAACACCAAATTATTTATGGACCTTTCCCCTTGGTAAAAAATCGGAAGTATATAATGTGTTTACCAACTTTAACACATTAATCAAAACACAATTTCATGCATCCATCAAAACAATTCAGTGTGATAATGGAACCGAATATAACAACACCTCATTTCACAATTTTTGTCGCCAAAATGGCATGCTTTTTCGATTCTCTTGTCCATACACCTCTTCCCAAAATGGAAAAGCCGAACGCAAAATTCGGGCCATCAATAACATAATTCGCACTCTACTTTCTCATTCTCATGTACCTCCTAATTTTTGGCATCATGCTCTCAAAATGGCTACCTATCTTCTTAATATTTTACCCAACAAAACTTACCACAATCTCTCCCCCACACAACTTCTTTTTAATCGTGATCCATCTTACAATCACCTTCGTGTTTTTGGTTGCTTATGCTACCCACTTATTCCCTCTACACAACGAAACAAACTACAACCCCGTTCTACACATTGTGTTTTTCTAGGTTATCCCTCGAATATTCACGGATACAAATGTTTTGATCTATCCACCAACAAACTCATCATCTCTCGTCACGTCATTTTTGACGAATCATCTTTTCCTTTCTCTACTGTACACGATATTAACTCCAATACATATCAGTTTCTTCACTCATCATTTAATCCTATATTCTATCCTACTTCCACTATCCACCCATCTACTCCTTCCAGCCCAAATACTCCTCAGTCCACTCCAAATGATTCTAATATTACACCAACTTTACCCACATCTCCTACGCATGCTTCACCACCTTTGCATGCTTCTTCTCCCACCCATCCAGATTCGACACATCAATCCACTTGTTCTCCACCATCGCCTATAATTAATCCACCTCCCACTCATACACCTGCTTCATCTCAGTCCCCGAATTCACCATCTCCTATAATTAATCCTAATCCTCCTACCCATAAAATGGTTACTCGTAGTATGTCGGGAATATTTAAACCCAAATCTCCCTTCAATCTCTCCATTTCCTCTTCTATTTCTCCTCTTCCTTCTAGTCCTAAAACTGCTCTTACTGACCCGAATTGGAATAGGGCTATGTGTGATGAACTTAAAGGTTTGATTGATAATAAGACTTGGACTCTTGTCCCACGGAAACCTAATATGCAGGTAATTCGTTCTATGTGGATTTTCAGGCACAAAACCAAATCGGATGGTTCTTTTAAGCGTTATAAGGCTTGATTAGTGGGTGATGGGTGTTCGCAACTTCTCGGAGTTGATTGTAACGAGACTTTTAGTCCGGTAGTCAAACCGGCTACGATTCGTATGGTTTTGAGTATTGCGGTCTCTAAGAATTGGCAAATTCGGCAACTAGATGTAAAGAACACATTTCTCCATGGTCATCTAAACGAGACCGCATACATGTACCAACCATACGGCTTCCGTGATCCAAATTTTCCGGATCATGTTTGTCACCTTAAGCGCTCTCTTTATGGTTTGAAGCAAGCCCCGAGGGCTTGGTACCAACGTTTTGCCACTTATGCCAAGCGTATTGGTTTTGTTAATAGCTCATGTGATCATTCCTTGTTTATTTATCATCACGGACACAACATTGCCTACCTTTTACTTTATGTAGATATAATTCTTACAACTTCCAATGATAAGTTACGATTACAGTTACTTTCTCTTCTATCCCGGGAGTTTGCTATGAAAGACTTAGGACCGCTTCATTCTTTTCTTGGAATAGATGTTAGTCGTACGCAACATGGTCTATTTCTAAGTCAGCAAGTTTATGCCGAGACTATCATTCAACGAGCTGGGCTCACAGGGTGTCATCCAGTTTCTACTCCTGTCGATACTGCCCGCAAATTAAGTTCTAAACAAGGCAGGCCATATGCGGACTCTACTAAATATCGTCAACTTGCCGGGGCCTTACAATACTTGACATTTACCCGGCCCGATATTTCGTATGTGGTACAACAGGTTTGTTTACATATGCATGATCCGAAGGATGTTCACATGAATGCGTTGAAATGCATCCTTCGATACTTGCAAGGCACGTTGTCTCTCGGCCTCAATCTTACTCGCTCGGCTACTTCGACTCTTGTATCATACACTGATGCGGATTGGGGTGGATGCCCGGACACACGACGTTCCACTTCGGATTACTGTGTTTAATATGGTGATAACTTAATTTCTTGGTCGTCTAAACGACAAACCACAATGTCTCGCTCCAGTGCCGAGGCAGAATACCGGGGTGTGGCAAATGTAGTTGCCGAATCATGTTGGTTACGTAATCTTCTTCTCGAGTTGCGTTGTCCGATTACTAAAGCAACACTCGTTTTCTGTGATAACATGAGCGCCATTTATCTTTCGGGCAATCCAGTTCATCATCTGCGTACAAAGCACATAGAAATGGACATCCACTTCGTACGGGAGAAAGCGGCTAAGGGTCAAGTCCGAATACTGCACGTTCCGACTCGTTATCAGATTGCTGACATTTTCACGAAAGGCCTTCCTCGGCTATTATTTGATGAATTTCGTTCCAGTCTTCGCATCTCATTACCGATGGCTTCGACTGCGGGGAAGTAATAGAGATATACTTAGCATTTATCTTGTATTTATTATCTAGTGTATCTTGTAATTATTTATATTATTGATGTATATCAAATTCTTAAAATAAGGGATTTAGTTTCCATGTATCACTGTAATCGTTGGGGCATATATACCCCACGTTCAATAAGATGAAGGCATTGATCCAATTATCAGATCTCATACCACTTCTAAGATCAAGTAAACAGAATTAATCGATCTTGACTTCAATATCGAGTGCGGAATAACTCGATATTGAGTTTTATATCAAAAACAATAACCAAAACAATGATCTTATTTAGTAAAACGACTTTAGAATGTTAAAGATCAACCAAAATGAGTACTAAAACCTCGGTAGATCGATTTCACGGCTATGGAAGGTTTTGAGTTCGTAACCCTAACAATGAACCCGAAATCAACATTAAATATAGTCTGCATTTGCAACCGTGCGGTTGCACACTGAACCCGTATGGATGCATTCTGCATCCGTGCGGTTGCACAAACTGTGAGTAAAATTAACTTTAAATGTATATGAGCACTTACTCTATTACTCACCGCATATAAAACACAACGTAAACATTATAATGAACTTGGGACTAATGCTCATGCACTAACAACTACAAATGGATTTAATAATTATTATTAGCAGAAAGACTGTTTCTTGAGTTTTATCGATTAACAAGAACTCTGCGAAGAGATTCTCGATTCTCCTAAAAATAGACCAAAGACATATACTCAACTGGATAGTGACATTCCACTTTAACCTAGTCAGCTAAATGCACATTATCAAAAGAATGGAAATAAAGGTGACAAGTTGACAAGATCTTACATGCTTCTGACAGTACGAGAGGAGATTTATGAGAATGTTGACGGTAATAAGACATGAAATCACCAAAATACTACACGGATCCATTGCAGCTTCAAAAGCCCGACCAACCTATGAAAGTTTCAAACAACAAGAAGGAAGGAGAGCTTTTGGAAGACATGTCAAAAGATTTTGTAACGTCCCAAATGACGTTAGAACAAAGTTATCGAAATAATAATGGAGTTAACATAAGTTATTAAACAGCATGGAACAGGTTTTGGGCAAGACACTATGAATATCAAACAAAGCAAAGATATAGAAGTGCTTGACATAGATACGATTGTTGAACCTTTTGCACTTTATCGGGCTAAAGTACTTGAGAAACATAACATTGTATGGAACAGGTTTTGGGCAATGTTTTCTAAGTCTATTCAGCGAAAGTACACTCGAAATCCTCCAACCAATAACAACCTCTGAACCTCAACGACATCATCTTACTATTAGAAGAAACCCATAATACACACAAAAATCAGATAAAGTTTATTATATCGGACCTATCCTGACCTAACCCGACTCGTTCGCTAGGTATGGTTGTAACCTATATCTTGCTCAAAAAATATTGAGCTAGCATCCCAATTAGTAGTACAATTTATTTAGAGGTCAAGCATATTAAGAGAAAAAATGTTGTAAAGGATTTGTAAAACATCGACTTACTTGAAGGTTTAATGCAGTTTGAAGTCTCTTAATGATGACTTTAATTGTTGGACGCCTGTCTTGAGTTTTTGCCAAACATCTAAATGCTATCTTTGCAAAGACTTTCAAAGACTCTTGATTGGCTACTATGTTTACCCCGTGGATTTCTTCTGCTTCTTCCAATAATTTAGGATCTATTATATCATTTAGCGTTCCTTCGTTAAAGCGCTTCCGTGCAACCGATGCAAGCCCTTTAACATTTTCAGCACAATAAATTGAATCGTTGGCCAATCTCCCGGACAATATTTCAAATAACACGACTCCTAAAGAGTATATGTCACATTCTTTTTTTAATTTACCCGTCTTCATATATTCCGGATCCAAGTAAAAGTCAGTACCTGCAATAGTATTTGTAATCATAGTGCTCCTCGACCGATTCAAATGGGAGAATTTAGAGAGCCCAAAGTCAGCAATCTTGGCCTCCCAATTCTCGTCTAATAATATGTTAGCACTTTTGATGTCACGATGAATTATCTTTTTTTTTTCACTGAATTTTGTGTGAAGATAATCCAACCCGCTTGCAATATTAAGGCATATTTTAATCCGTTGAACCCAATTAAGATATATTTTTGCATTTATGCCTATCAAATAATCTTCTAGGCTACCATTTGGAACAAACTCGTAGACAAGGATCAATTCAGAATCTTCATTACAATAGCCAAGAAGTGAGACTATGTTGGGATGCTCGCATTTACTAAGCATATCAACTTCTATAAAGAACCCATGTTCACCATGCCCCTTTTCATCGCTTTTGATTTGTTTTATAGCTACTGTTATACGCTTCATATACGTTCCTTCAGGCTTCTTTCCTTTTATCTTCAAAAAGGTATTTTCATCGAAAATATCAAGTTCTGCTTTATACACATTACCATATCCGCCTGATCCAATTAGGTATGTTTCACTAAAATTCTTTGTGGCTGACTTGATGTATTCTAGTCCAAACGATCGTTCCTGAACATTGATTGATATAAAATATTTATGAGTTAAAAAACTAATTTAGTCTACAAAATAAGTAACCTTATTAAATACTTTTTTCCATATTATATGGCCATTTTAAGATTCTAATCAACCTGACAGTTTAAACTCAGTGCAAAGTATTTGCTCAATATTATTTTTGTACGATGTTGTTACCCAAAAAAACTACTACAAAGTGAAAAATTTTCTTATTAAATAAATTACATAATTGTCATCTCACTACAATGTCGATCGGCAATAGATTACATAATTGCCATCTCGCTATAGTGTCAAACGACAATTGTAAAATGTGTTTCACAACCCAATTACACGACAATGCAATCTTCCCTTAATAGTTACTCCCTCCGTCTCAATTCAAGTCATGTTTAGACTTCACAAATTAATAGTCCATTTCCATAAATAAATAAATAAATAAGAATAACGAGTTAACGTTCTTTAATATCTTTACTTTTATACATATAAAACAAAAAGGTAGGTAAAAGTAAAGGATAAAACTGTAAAATGAATAAAAAATAATGATAATGAAATTTATTAAACTGTGTGCCTTTTTGTTTGAGGACTATTAAATTAACACTGATAGAGTCATTATTATTATTATTATTATTATTATTATTATTTTGTCAAATAAGTACTTCGACTGAAAATAATACACTCAATATAAAAAGGGTGATGATATGTACACAACCTATTATTATTATATACACAACATCATGCTTTACAGTATTGTACAGTTAAAGTATGATGGTTGTGTACATAACAAAAATAAGATGTGTACATATCACTCCCCATATAAAAAGGATGGGCTTACTTGATAACCTTGAAGAATAAACGCTCTATCAAGTAGTTTAACCACCTCATCCATTGACGGCCGCTGTTCACCTTGTCCATTCAAGCATTTATTAAGCGATTCTAACAAAATGGCCAATGCCTGTGAGTGTATTTGTTTGCGAATGTTATTATCAAAGTGTGTATTGTCGATTCCAGATAATTCAGTATCCCCCCCACATCGCAGCAATTTTGCATACTCGTGACAAAACAGGTCAATCAAAACCATACCGAAAGAATACACATCAGATTTCGGCCCCAAACTCTTATTCAAGGTATCTGAGTCAGTGTAAGATATTACCCAACCAACAACCTTAGCCTCAAAATTTTCATCTAAAAGTATTTTATTGGTCATGAAAACACCATGTACGGCACCCCACTCATGGATGTGCCTTAAGGCTCTGGCAGCACCCAAACATATTTTCAATCTTTGGGAACATGTGAGGACTTTATGGACAACTAAATTCTTCTTTGAGCTGGAACTGGGAACATCTACGATATTTAGGATTTGGTCGAGACTTCCTTGAACTTCACCTTCCGTAACGATGTAACTGTCTCCGTACCTATAACAAAACCCAACGAAAGTGGCAATATTTTTATGCTTAAAACGGGAAAGCACTGAGACCATTTTCAAGATCTCATCTTCTGTCGTACATTCAGTTCTTTGTACGATAACGTTGATCCGTTTGCGAAGCCATAACAGATCCCCTCTGTATACATAATTATTATGTAATGTTTTATGAATGATATTTCCCGGGTCAAAGTTGTTGGTAGCTGCTAACATACTTTCATATGGGATTCGTAATTCATTAAGTTCTTGGAATGAAGACGACTTGATCGGTATATTTCCCATTAGCAGCGAAGCTAAAGGATACAAGGAGGGATAGATCTAGAGTTAATTGGGGCTGGGGTTGGGATCGAGGATTTAGGAAAGTTTGATAATTATATTCAACTCTTAAACTCTAATACACGTTAATGACAACTTTTGTACATTAATTAGCCGGCCAAATAGCAATATAATAAGGATTTGTACAATAAGTTAGCTCCTCCAATATAATATTTGACCAATAAGGATTTGTTTCAAACATCTATGAAAGTTGACCAAATCTAGTTGACTAACGCTGTATTTTTGAAAGAGCATGGTTGAAAATTTACTGTAATTAAGAGATTTTATTTATACTTGAATGTATTACGAGGTATAGAATGTACATTCATTAATTAATATTATCTTCACTCAAAATGACTTAATCTACCCATAATTTTGACTAAGTGTTTTCGTGTTATATCTTCTTAGTGAACTGAAATTTCACCAAGTGTTTTCCTTGCTACATTTTCTTAGTCACCTGAAATTTGATTAAGTGTTTGGTATTTCCTCTTAGAGGCATAACTAGAGGCAGCAACGAAAGTGCTGAAACGACATCACGACTTTAGGTGCTACCTTTAAAGAGGCAGCACAAGAGGCAATGCGAAATTTTTTTTTAAAGGCAGCAGCAAAAAGACTTGTTAAATTTCATTGTGTTTTGCTACTCCTTAGGCAGCAAGGATTTGCTACTCCCTCTCATAGGAAGTAAGAAAAACACTTAGCACGAATTTTGAGATTTACCGTGTTGTCTAAAACAATATACGAAAAGAATATTCATGTAACCACTTATGCTATATTTGTGGAAGGGATAATGCTTGTGTAAGGAAAAGATTATTATTTTAACAACTTTGAATATTATGGGAGATATTTTATGGAAAGTCAATCGGCCAACTGATTTGAAAATATCTTCTTCCATAATTATGGGTGCTGATATATACATAAACGATTATTCATGAGAGATGCACAATACGAAACCTAAATACTCTACTGCGAAATGGTTCTTTTTTCTGTCATAAACAAGAACATAATCTTTGTCTTATCCCAAAGTGATATCCATGTAACCCAGGCAATAAGGGTCGAATAATTACTTTCGAAGATGTGATACCATGATTCATTGATTTATCCGATAATCAATTTTTTTACCCTATTCGAAAGTTTAAGACCTCCAACAATCGAAATTAATTACTGGTTATAATCGATGGCGGCTATGATGAAACACATGATGACGATGGCAGAAGAAGATGCGCTTCTTCTTGAGCAGCATGAGTGTGGTGTATGTACTCAGACACCTATCCTGAAGATCATTGTGATGATGCTACCGTGGAACAGATTCGACAAAGGAGAAAGTAGGAGAACGATTACTACATTGCTCGAGGTTTAATCCTCATTGGTATGGTTGATTCCCTTTTCGATATTTATCAGGATGTTGAATCTGCTAAAGAACTTTGGGACTGTCTGGAAACCAAGTGTATGTCAAAGGATGTGATATGACCAAAACTGATGGTTTTATTTATGTGGTGTCGTCAAGTTGCAAAACTTCGGAATTAGCTACCAGAAGGGGGTAGTGGTTTTATTATTTATATTTAGCTGGGGGTTTCTTAGCTATATTTCACCTACTTGTCTTCCTTTAAACGAGTAAGTGGTAAGTATAACCTAGGTTCGTATTTTTGTACGTTTGCTCAGTAATGTGGGATAAAAGTGCCTTGAAAGTCAACCCTAATGACAAGTGGTGATAGAATAAACTTAACTAAGATGGTATGAAATTATGAAGAAAAAGGGATAGGTATGTAAAATATGATACTGATGAAAAATTGTTAAAAGAGTTTAAATTCCTAGAATGAACACTAAACCTCAATCAATTGGGTGATGAACCTAATCAATTTATCACTAAGAGTCTAGGCTTTGAAGATTCTGTCCAAGACAAATATCCCTACTCCCAACGTTAACCTTAAAAGGTTTAAACGACGTTAAGGATGAAATCCTAGGTACATGAATAAAGTGGTATATCCCTAAAGGAAAGTCTCAGCTTTTCTTAATCCTAGTTGGTTTAACTACAGTAACGCTTCTCCACTTGATACTGGGCTATGCATTAACAATAACAGATGTGCAATCTTAGATATCCTAAGGTACTGCTAATTGGATTAAAAATCTCTCCTTTACAATCACTTACTCAACTCCGGATCATCTTACAATATCTCTAGAACATTGCTTCTGATGCGAACCATGCTTTTGAGTAAGTCAGTGTTCACTGAACTCTATGTTACCTACTCTAATCACAACCTAAGTGGGCAGCTCTTCTCTGAAGGATAAGTGATTATCCGTACGTAGGTACTATTCCCTATTGTGACGTTAAGCACATATAACTACTTTTTCGTGAAAAAACTAAACACTTTGAGGTTGATTTACATTTTTTCAGGGAAAAAATAACTTTGGGAATTATTCAACCTGAACAAATTCCTTCTAATGATAATATCTCTGATATTTTTACAAAAGGTTTGGGTGGATCTCAACATAAATTGTTGTGTGATAAACTTACTTTAACTAATGTTTTCTTTCTTTAGTTTGAAGGGGAGTATTGAAACTATATGGTGTCAAACTATACATGTTTTATATTCTTCTTGTATTTATTTCTGGGTTAAGTTCTGTATAGCGGTCTTGCTATCATTTTGTCAAAGTTAATGTTAGGGCAAAAGCTTGAAAGAGAAAACTTATGTGCTTCAGCTGGAATTAAAGTTTTGAAGACTTGGAGGACCTGGATGCAATATTGACAACTTATATATATTTAATTTATTTCTTTTAATTTAATTATCATTCACAAAATCTATCACTTCTCTCTCTGTATTTTTGATCGTGCTAGGGTTTCTTACATTCTTAGAAATCTTAGGTGATTCATAAGTTCATGATTCTATGAACTTTTGTTAGATTGTACTGTTGTGAGAGATATGAGTTTGATTACAGTTTATGTCCTGTAAAACAATTTGGTTATTGTTGTTGTGACTTCCTATGATTGGAAGATTTTCTTCCTGTGATTGGAAGATTTAATATGTGTATTGTTCGATTAATAATTTACTGTTTATCCAAAGTCATTCTGTGTTGTTTGTATCATAATTGCTAAATATATTCTGGTTCAATATACATCAATAGAAGTTGTGATGTGGTCTAGTGGTTGGTGGCCCACCTCCTTTAGGGGAGGTCAGGAGTTCGATCTCAGTTGGCTACATATTAACCCACAAATTCATCCCTGCCATGAAGTTCCACCTATGGCACCTTTCCCACATCGCGTTGGGGGGGGGGGGGGGTGGTAAAGGGGAGGAGGTTTTACCGTCTATGCCTCGTATGAGATTGGTGCGGGTTTCCTCCTGGGCACGCAGTTGGGGGCGGGTATAACTGTGTAGCAGATGAACGCGTGGGTGGTTAAGTCCCCCCTGGGTGATCCTAACAGCTTTCCAAAAACAAAAGTATGCATCAATAATTTACTTGCATGTTTCGATTAAAACAATGATGTGACACTCCAGAGTAATGCCGATTACTCTCCGATTACACCTTTTTAAGAACCGTACGATCCGATTTTTCAAAATCTTAGTAGTTAATTTGTCAACGTCGATCAATATCAGAATTAGTTGGTCAAAGTCATATTACTTAAAAAAAACAAAAAAAGTCATATTACTTAAATTTTAACCAAATGGCCTAGAAGTACATGAACCATGGGTATGTGTGAAGACCCGTCATAATCCATCCGGACGAAGTCCATATCGATTATAAACGATTCACAACAGTTGATTACATCGCGAGATACTTGACCTCTATATGATACATTTTACACACATTGCATTCGTTTTTGAAAAAACAATATTTCATTTCATCGAAAGTTGACGACATGTATACCATTTCATAATATATCTAACTATAATTGACTTAATAATAATCTTGATGAACTCAACGACTCGAATGCAACGTCTATTGAAATATGCCATGAATGACTCCAAGTAATATCTCTAAGATGCGCAAATGCACAGCGGAAGATTTCTTTCATACCTGAGAATAAACATGCTTTAAAGTGTCAACCAAAAGGTTGGTGAGTTCATTAGTTTAACATAAATAATCATTTCATAATCTTAATAGACGACAAGATTTCATATTTCCATTTCTCATAACATACGTCCCATGCATAGAGACAAAAATATCATTCATATGGATTGAACACCTGGTAATCGACATTCACAATATGCATATAAGAATATCCCCATCATTCCGGGATCCTCCTTCGGACATGATATAAATTTCGAAGTACTAAAGCATCCGGTACTTTGGATGGGGCTTGTTGTGCCCGATAGATCTATCTTTAGAATTCACGTCAATTAGGGTGTCTGTTCCCTAATTCTTAGATTACCAGACTAAAAAGGGGCATATTCGGTTTAATAATCCAGCCATAGAATGTAGTTTTAAGTACTTGTGTCTATTTCGTCAAACATTTATAAAACAGCGCATGTATTCTCAGTCCCAAAAATATATATTGCAAAAGCATTTAAAAAGGGAGCAAATGAAACTCACCGTATTGTATTTTGTAGTAAAAATACATATAACGACATTGAACAACTAAACAATGCAAGGTTGGCCTCGGATTCACGAACCTATATCATTTGTATATATATTTATTAAAACATATAATCGAAATCAAACAACTGTATATATATTTAGTTATGTAATTGTTATAATAATTTATAAGTTTTATTATCTATTTATATATTTTCATTTTATACATAATTAATAATATAGTTAAATTATGTGTATTA
Organism: Rutidosis leptorrhynchoides; assembly: GCF_046630445.1. Lineage (NCBI taxonomy): Eukaryota > Viridiplantae > Streptophyta > Magnoliopsida > Asterales > Asteraceae > Rutidosis > Rutidosis leptorrhynchoides. Next base: position 136,339,943 of record NC_092343.1, on the reverse strand, counting down.
ATTGTATATTTTTATCTAAAGATCATTTATTTATTAAACTACTATTTGTAATAATTCTAGATTAGGAATAATAATAAATATGTTAATTTTAATAATGACAATTTTAATATTACTGATAATTTTACTATAAATGTTGTTTTTACTAATAATGATAAAATGATAGTTTTACTTATAATGATTCGTTTAATACTAGGGTTGTAACAATAATAAAATGATACTTTTTAATAATAATACTAATTCTTAATAATAATGATAATTTTAGATAATACATTTTAAGGATGATAAATATAATAATATGCTTAGTAATTATAATAACAATACTTTATATAATAATTTCAATAATACTAACGATAATAATATTAACATTGATAGTAAAGATACTAATAATAGTAATTATAATAGTTTTACTACTAATAATAATACTAATGATAATAATGGTAATAATTTTAATAATAATGATAATACTAATAAAAATTAATATTAATAATAATAATGGTAATTTTAATCTTATTAATAATAATAATGTTAACAATAATAATAATGAAATAATAATGAAGAGTAACAACCTTTGAAGAAAGCCTAAAAAAAAAGAGCCACTGTCGAGACTCGAACCCATAACCTCTCGAACACCCGTCCCTATCCTAAACCATCTGGGCTGTGCCCGTTTTCTGTTATAACCACTCAGACTAAAAAATATAACTCGACCATTTATTTGATCCCTTCATCTTCTTCACTAACTAAATCGACCAGAGAACGAACCAATTAACAACCACTTAATTAATTAGTTTTTAGGATTTGTAAATGATACAGAGACGTTTAGAGGTGAATTTAAATCAATTAAAACTGAAAAGAAAATAAAAAAAACTGAGCAGCGTTACTATGAACACGTATATACTTTAATTCGAAATCGAACTTCCAAAGCGTTTTAGACCTCGATCATTGAATGAAAAAGGTAGTAAATGACTTCTAAAAACTTTCTGCATAATCAATTTAACATATAACATCAACACGAGTTAAATTTTAGGATGAACATCCCGTTTAACTTTTTGAAAAGTAAATTTGACTCGAAAATTGAACCTCTATAGGATGAACTGGATTATGAAACCTTGCAGATAGTTTGAGAAATTGAATCCTAACAACTTGGCATTATTAGATTTTAAAATGGATTTCGAAATTGTTAATTTTGAAAAACGGCTCAAGAACAGGGGTGAAGGAACTGGGTTCTTCATTTTCTGTTTAAATTCGACAGTTAAAAGCAGCTCGTAGCAGTGTGTGGTTGATAAATATAGTAGTGGGTTCAATGAATTTTTATCAATTGAAATTGCTCGCTTGGTATATAGCATGGAGAGTCGACAGCCTTTTTTTACCAGGTACAAAATAAGAATAAAAAAATAGCAGAAGACAAAGATTGATAACAGAATTAGGTGATTAATTGACTTTATGATTTGAATTTAACTGTTTGAAATCGACTGAAATCACAGTAGAGACAGGAAATAGAGTTTAGAACAACTGGATTAATACCCTTAACAAACTTGTACGAATTTCTTGCTTTTATATTCTATATAATTAATATTAATAACTAATAATAATTATATTAATAATAAATAGTAAATAATAATTATATTAATAATAATTATAATTATAATAATAGATAATAATAATGATGATTAAAAATAATGGTGTTAATAATATTAGTCACAATGCATTTACTAATACTAATTATGTTAATACTAATTATAATAATACTATTAATAATAATATAATGATTTATATATATCAAATATTATATTTATATATCTCTTATATTTATACATTTATATTTACAGATTTTAATAAATCTTATTGATATATATAAACATAATAATCATACTCTCAATATTATATTATAACTAATAACAATACAAATGTAATAGAAATAATAATATTATTATTACTTATTATAATGATGTTAATTACTATAAACAGTATGACAATAATTTTGTTAATATTAATAATACGAATAATAACACATCAATATATATATATATATATATATATATATATATATATATATATATATATATATATATATATATATATATATATATATATATATATATATACTATATGTTAAATTAATAATACTAATATCAATTTAATAATAAAAGTAATGTAATAACTATATTTAACTTGTAATTAAGTTTAATAATATTTTATTTTATTAATTATATAATACTTATAACATATTTGGATATTTAATATTTATATATATTATATTGATATTACTATATTCATATAATATTAATTGTGTGAAGAATTCGTATATATATTTATATATATTTATTTTGATAACATCTTAACTACTTTGTATATTACTTTACGTATTTAATTCAAATGATTAAATGGTGTTATATCAAATTAATATATACACTTATATTTATTTTTACATATATATATATATATATATATATATATTTAGTTACATTTTCACACAATTGTTCGTGAATCTTCGGGAATAGTCAAAGGTTAAATGAATGTATGAATACAGTTTAAACTTTTTGAGATTCAACTTAACAAACTTTGCTTATCGTGTCGGATTAATATAAAAATTAAAGTTTAAATTTGATCGGAAATTTCCGGTCATCAAAGAATGTGGGTTCACGACATATTATGTGGGGTGGGCCGTAAAATTGGCTTTATTTGGTTTATGTTCTCATAATTGTAGACGTTGTTTCTAGGGATCTTAGAACGCTTGCAAACCGATCTAGAGGCGAAAATCACTAGAACGATGTTAAACCGCGAATTGGGTCGTATTAGGGTCGAATTGGTCGAACCTAGGGTTAAATCTAGATTAGGACGACTTCTAAACGTAGTAATTCGGTGGTATATGGTGTTGAGGTCGATTGAGAAGGAAACTAGACGATTAGGTTTAATGGGATGTGTAACCTCGTTAAGGAGGCTTCTACCCCTATATATACTGCATATCAGACACAGTCGGTCGACTATGTTCGATAGTCGGTCGACTGAGCCACACAGTCGGTCGAGTGTGTGGACACACTCGGTCGACTGTGTACGCAGTTTAACATATTGATTTAATGAATTTTAAAGCGCGCTCGCGTACACACACACACGTATATAATCAATATTCACAAAGAAACGTTATTACATGACCGAATGTATTAAACGAACAATTAACTAAAACAATGGATTACATGCACCAAAAAACTCTCCTTAAGACCTAGTTCGTAGTAAAGAAAAATTCAGTCAACACGTGGATTTGTCACCCAGTTCTTTAGATAACATGGCTTTACAACTCTGCGATACTGTTAAGCTTTTATACGTTTCTCTGGGCGATACATCATACGATTGTAGTACAGGGTAAACATGTCTGCTTCACAACAGTTTCTAAGCCTGACAGGATCCAACACCCTGATACTATCATTCTCGTTGCTTCCATCTTTATCCAACACGATAGCCGCTTCCTCCGAGCGTTCATCATAATACCACTAACGAAAACGTGGGCTGAAGTTCTGCGACATTTTCTTTACCGAAACCTTTTGCATATACTTTACTAGTTCATATTTGACTATCTTTCTTCGTACGCCCGTTTTCCTATTCGATCTATAAGAGATCTTTGGGAACTATGGTCTAAATCCTTCAAAATTAAGTGACCTAAATGATCTTCTTATCTTACGAACCAAAAGATTAGGAATTCCAGCAAAATCCTGATATAACATCTTAAGCCTGGCAATCTGCATAAATTCAAAATAAGGAAGTGAAGTGAACTAAAATGCATGTTTGATGTAGTCCACTCCATATTCTTTCTTTATCACGTAGATATCGAACTCCTTAATATATTGCCAAGCCAAGATCTTTTCCTTAGCACTAAAGCTACCACTGTGCTCAATAAACATCAAAAACAGTGGCTCAACTTCAGGTTTCTTGAAATACTTACGAATATGCCTAGAAACCTTCCACTCCTCTTCTAAAACCTCCACTTTCTCCTTATTCAATTTCACTGGTAAAAACCCATCCAGTAACACCTCCTCCTTTTCTAACTTCTCCTTCTCTTAACCCTTTCTATTCAAAACTTCATCATTCATTTTGAAATAATCAGCAAAAGTTGGAAGATCGTCATCAGCAAAACCCTCATATCGAGGATAATCTTTCGTCGGCTCTTTCTCAATAATAATCTCGTCAAAACTGTTGTCGCTTTCATCAACTGCTTCAAACTCACTCAAATAATCATCAAGTTTATTAGTTCTTGAAGATGATGTTCATATTTCGGCGTCAGCACATTCCTTAGCTTCTTTCTCTAGACGCACCATCAGGTCTATTTCATCCCTGGTGAAGTCGTGAGGCGATCCTGCATAGCTAAATAGTGAGAAAGTGTTATTACTTGAAGTGGAGTAATGAACAGTGGGTTGTCCTCAGTGTAATCCTTCACAACTTCTATATTCAAATTCTATTCCTCGTGATCAGAATGACTAAAAGGATCAGGACCATCATCAATTTCATCCATAACTACCTTCTTCTCCCATTAGTTCAATCTCTTAGTCAGGTCTCGAGAATCAGTCTGACGAGCACAATCGTTTCAACCTAACTATTAATAGTAGTTTCAAGCTCATCGATTTTCTTTTATTTTTTTTCTCAATTATCGCCTTCATTTGAGATATCTCAGTATCCCTCTAGCCTTATCTTCCTCAGCAGCCTTTTAAAATCTAGCAAGATCAGTAGATAACTGTAGAAACCACCTGCTTAACATCCTCGAAGAATCAGTAGCTGGCACAGTGGGCTGCAGAGTTGTCTGAGCTTGGTCCTGTTGTGACTGTTGTTGTTGAGTTGGATGTGGTTGAGTCACACCACCGACAGCAGTAGGTTGTGAGGAAAAATTTACTCTCGGTTGAGACTTTGTCATAGAGGATAAACTACCATCTTTGTCTCTAACCATGAACCTTATATGCTTTTGCCTTTGCCTCGTTGACACATTCGGCGTTTCAGCCAACTTTTGTTTCACGAGTTCCACCTGACTTGCATCCAGCATTGCCACCTTATCTTCATTTCTTAATTGAGGTCCAGTCTGTTTCACTGGAGGCTGATTCACCTCCTCATCACCTCCTCATCACCTCCCACCAATTCAATATCCATTTCATCACCTGATGTGCTTGTCTCATGTATAAAATCCATTCCTTTCAGACACACGTAGTCTGGATTAATTAAGTGACCAATCAATCTCTTTTCTGGGATCTCAGGAGTACCTGTTCTGTGCTTTATAAGCCGGTTAAATGATTGATCGTTGAGATGTTGTTACTTCAACACATCATGCGGAATCTTAACTAGACCCTGAATAGTGTATAGACAAATTCATATCTTAGCGTATCTGCTAATTCAAATCTTAGCGTATTTGTTACTGTAAACTTTGCCTATTATATTCCGTAAATTTCTCCGTAATCTACAAAATCTTTTATTCTATATATATATATATATATATATATATATATATATATATATATATATATATATATATATATATATATATATATATTCTATGTAATTAGAATACCCCACGATAGCCGGAAAATCATTTCATATCGAAAAATCCTTTATTCAATCGTACGAAATTGAATTCGTCATTAGTTCAAGTCCCTCGAATTCCGATATAGAGTTTCACTTGAGCTTCGAAAGCAGTGTGACCGGAATGAATCAACCAATCAGTCATTCCTAATTCATCTGTTGAGTTCGTAGTCGACTTAATCAATGGAGATGAGGAGAAGGCGATCCTTTCCACCAACCGAATTCACCTCTTGGCGAAGAACCTGAAGCACTTATCGGCAAACCAGTCCGAAACACCATTTTCACCCTCATTTCCCGAATATCTCACCATGATTATATACTATCTCAAATTCAAAACCTTATTCATCCGCTCGTTTCAACCGTCAATCATTCCGGGATAATAGAAGAAGTCAACGAGCTTCGCGCCAGAGAAACAACTTTGAAGAATATGGTGCAAAACTTACCAGCTTCAGCAACATCATCAGTACCAATAGTACCACCAACATCAACACCAGTACCACCAACAAGCTAAGTTTCAACATCACATGCCTCAACATCTCATTCTGTACCTCGAGTATAATCATCGTTCTACTTATCGTTCTACATCAATTATCTTCGTTCTTCATGGCGATTATGTAATCTCTAAAGTCTTAGAGATTATTTATTCTAGCTCAAACCAGAAAGCAAATGAGATTAATATCACAGTTGACTCATCAAATCCATGATAACATCTGAAGAAAATATATATTTAAGTATATTTTCATAAAGATTGTAATTAAAAATTCTTTCGTACAAACTGTTAATGGTGAAAATATTTTAACGGGTAGGTAATACCCGAGGAATATTGAGTTTCACATTAATAAGTTACACTGTACATTCTTCGAATCTGATTCAACAGTCATTTACTATCCTATTTACACCCACAGATATACGTATCCGTTCACCGCAGAATAACCATTTTCATTCAATTTTATATTTGGATTTTGACCTATCAGAATCCAACAAGTGGCATAATGAAGAAAACATTGGACAAAAATAAATTTTGTTAGAAACAAACAAATTAACTATGAGAAATTTTGTTAAGAATACACGCTAACAAAATCCTAGCTAACTGTTCCTAGCTAACTGTTAATTCCTTATTACATTTTAATTATCGCAATTTATTTTATCGCAATTTAATTCTCGCAATTTTATTTATTTTCATTTAATTTCTGTTATTTATTTTACGCACTTTATTTATCGTCATTTAAATACTGTTATTTACGCATTTTAAATATCGGGACACGTATACAAGGTTTTGACATATCATATCGACGCATCTATATATATTATTTGGAATAACCATAGACACTCTATATGCAATAATGATCGAGTTAGCTATACAGGGTTGAGGTTGATTCTATAATAATATATATATTTTGAGTTGTGATCGAGTCTGAGACATGTACACAGGTCACGATACGTATTAATTAATTCGAATATTATATATTAAACTATATATGAATTATTGGACTGTTAACTGTGGACTATCGACTGTGGACTAATAACATTGGACAATTAAAATGAATTAAAATATTGATTATAACATATGAAACTAAACATTTCTTCAAGTTTGCCACTTAATTTCATCTTAAACCTCATTTGTATCTTGACGACTACAACCTGCGTTCAAACCTTTCGTAATTCTTGAAAACACCTCAATCGAGAGGATGAACCAACCGCACTTCATCTACATAAGAAGAGATTGATGCATATAGTTATGCACCTAAAAAACTCTTGGAACCTGAGTAAACGTTTAACACGTATCTGTGCTAGCTCCTTTGGCGTTGTTATTATCGAAAATAACTTTGCAGTTCCTTTTTCAAATTAGCCAATTCTGTCACAGCTCCAGCAGGTTAACTTCGAATTTTCATTCGGATTAGCCTTATTATAACCTTGCTATATAAGTTTGCCTTTCGTCATCGTTACCGGGGAACTTTTTATATTCCACCATATTACCATTAGCGTTTAATCATCTAAAAACACAATTCTCTTGAAACCACCTCGGATTGATGACCGATGATAAATATATGGTAGCATTAAATGTAGAGGAAACAGAAAAATTGTAGATAGTCTAAACGGCCAAAAGTTTGATGATAAAGAAGGGAGTGTTAGGAACGCTCGATAGAAAATTTGGTACTGAAAAACAGATTGAGCAAACCATAAAGGAGACCAAGGCCAAATACAAGGACCATACCATATATTCAAAGAATTCAGGTAATTCTAGATCCAATGAAACCTTCAACGAATATCTTGCTCCGTACTCATGTTAAAATCTTGCGAAAAATCTTTCTTCATCAACCATCAAACTTAGAAATTCCAAAATATCATCATAAATATCTTGATATTTCTGAAGATATTTTCATAAATATTCTCGTCCGAAATTATTTATCTCTTCGTACTATCTATATTACATCATAAAGGAAACTACTTTAGTTTCTAAATTTCTTTAAAATTTGAGTTTGAAATATGAATGATTTGAAGTAGTTTTGGGAACTGAAGCATAAGTTAGTATAATATAATCACACTTGATCAACGTGATTATATTACAGTAAGTCATGATGAGTTTTTAATGGGACGTGATGATTCACAGATCATAACATCATTATGTGTCATGTTACATAACTCTTTCATTCTGCTTAACTTCTAAACATATCAAGAAAGTATATTCTTGATAGTTCTATTCTCAGTGATCCTGATAATTTGACATATCAAATCGTGCTATTACGTTATTTCTTGTTTAGAACATTAAGTTCATTCGAAACTCCATACTCACGAATTCTAGACCATTACTCACTTTACTAGAGGTTGAGAGGAGAATAAAAAGGCAAAGATCTCCAAAATATAAAGGAAATGAAGAGGGTGGATTTATAGTGAAATATCAGACGAAATAATCAAGACAGATTATCGCAATTAACCAAAGAGGATCCTAATTTCCTTAATTACCGCAAAACCAAATCTTATTATGAAGATTTTCTTTAAATCCCTTGAATTCCAGAATTCAACCATGACTAGTCAAAAGTTATGATGAAACTTGTCTTTCTCATTTCACTATTTAGTGATAGCTTCATTCGTACTCTTCGAGTAATCAAATTGTCTTATTCATATTACTATATAGTAATAAAACTCTATTTATCGACTCATATTCTTCATGAAAACATTTTTATTGTTAGTCATGACGACCTCACTCAAATTTCGGGACGGAATTTCTTTAACGGGTAGGTACTGTGATGACCCGGAAATTTCCGACCAAATTTAAACTTGATCTTTATATGATCTCGACACGATAAGCAAAGTCTGTAATCTTGAGTGTTAAAAATTTTGAACTGTTATATGGATTCAGTTAACCTTTGATTATTCATGACAATTCACGAATAATGGTGTGTGTATATATATATATATATATATATTTATATATATATATATATATATATATATATATATATATATATATATATATATATATATATATACATATATATGATTTTTGTACACAATTAATACACTATATATATCGTATTAAGTATTCGAATATGTTATATGAATATTACATAATAGGTAATGTATTATTAATATCATTAATTTAATACATAATATATAAAAACGAGATTTGATAAGCATAGGTATTACGTAGGTAATGAAACGTAAAGTTAATATATTATTTGAAATTACAAGTTAGAATATAAATGATATATCGATAGTATTATTATTATTTTCATTATTATCACTAATGTTAATATGGATATTAATATTTGTATTATTAATATTATTAATTTTAATATGAGATATAAATATATACATATAAAATTTGATATGTATAAGTGATGATATTATTATTAATATTAATATTACTATTAATATTATAACTAATAAGATTATTATTATCATTGATATTATTATTATTATTATCATTATTGGTAATTATCATTGATGTTAGTATTAATAATATTATATTATTATCGTTTATCATTATTAGTCTTTGTTAATAAAATTATTATTTATAATATTATTATTAGTATAATTAATATTAATACTATTAATATAATTATACTAGTTATTTATAAAAAGAAAAATCAGAATTAGATATACATATACAGATATATAATCAATATATACAAATACGGATATTTATAATTACTTATACATATAAAACACAGATATATATATAAATAAATACATATACAAATAAATATATATAAATACAGTGAAATATATATAGATACAAATTAATACGTATTCTGTTGCAGGTTGTTTTCATGATGTGGTGATTTGTTTTCCTGTCTATTAAATCGTATAAATCACTGTAGAATTGCTGGAATGAATCCAAAATCCGTTAGAAGTGGCTTTCACTTTTTATTTTTATTTAATTTTTTCCCTGTCTGTGTGAAATTGTTGAGTTTATTATCCTATAAAACAAGGAATTTCACTAGGATATTACTACATTCAACCAACATTACATCCTCCATACCAATTATCAATTATTACAGCCATTAATTGTTGAATTAAATAAAAGTCGAGTATGAATACAGATACATACTCTGTACGTTCAATATTTTGGTCAATTTTCGAATTCAAATGAAATTTAAAAATCCTTAAATGCAGTTCTGTTCTAAATCAGTCATTCAAACTTTCTGGAAAGTTTCAACCTCTAATTCTTAGTATCAGATTCAAATTTTAGAGTCAAAGGTTTCAAATAAAAAGTCAAACTTCTTGTTCACTGTATAATTCGAAGTTAGTTGGGTGTTTCAGTGTCAATTAAGGGTCCAGAAAGCTTTTAGGTTGGATTTGCAATCATTTTCATTCAATAAGTGTGGCCTAAAACCGTCTCAATTTCAAAATCATATTAAGTGTTCATCGTGTTCATAAGAAAAACTGTTACAGTTTATTTATATTGAATTTTTCTGTTTAAATTAAGTTAAACATCTCAGGTTAGTCGTTTCTGTATTAATTTCCATCCCTAAAACTAATTACATAAGTCGTTGTTATCTAAGATTGGTCTCTGGTCGAAGTTGGATTTGGAAAGAAGAAGAAGGAATTAGGAATAGTAGATATAGCATATATAGATATAAGATGGGATATATTCAGAAAAACTAACATGTGGGAATGGTTAATGGGGAGTGTTTGTGAACGGGAGGTCGCGGGTTCGAGCCCGGCTCGCGGCAGATATTTTTTTATAAAGCTTAATGAGGTAGTCACCTAATTATTATTATCACATTTATTTTTATTATTATTATTATGATTATTATGATTATAATTATTATAATTATTATTATTATTATTGTTATTTTTATTATTAGTATTGTTATTATGATAAGTATTGTTATTATTACATTTATCATTAATGTTATTATTATCATTAAGTATTAGAACTATTATTATTATTAAGTATTACGAATATTAGCTATTAATATTATTGTTGCTAAAATAAGTATTATGATAAAATTATCATTTATTATTAAAATAAATACAAGTATGAAAATTATTATTATCACTAGATATTTGTATTATTATTATGGTTAGAATTAATTTTATTATTATTATTACGATAATAATATAAATTACCATTATTCTCATTAATATTAGTACTAGTATCACTTTTGTAACTAATAGTATTATTATTATTATTATTATTATTATTATTATTATTATTATTATTATTATTATTATTATTATTATTATTATTATTATTATTATTATTATTATTATTATTATTAAGCAAAAAATATCATTTTTAACAATATCGTTATTATTATTAACATTTTTAATAAAGATATTATTATTATTAGTAAATCATTAATATCAAAACTATCATTTTTAAATAAATAAATATTTTGTACATAAAACATATTATTAATATATACTACAATTATATTAATATTCCATATACAAATCATATTAACATTTCTTATATAAAAACTTACATACAACAAATCAGGTATTTTTAATATAATACTAAAAATATATAGATACTAATATAACTCTATTAATCACCTTGATTACATATACAAAATAAAGAATATATTTTTAAACGGAATCTAGTATAAATCCTATATAACTACAATATATATATAAATATTAACATACTAATAAATGAAATTATAATATTTCTATTATATCTTTTAATAGAAATACAATTGATATAGGTTCGTGAATCCGAGGCCAACCCTGCATTGTCCAATATCGTCATATGTAATTTTACTACAAAATACAGTAGTGTGAGTTTCATTTGCTCCCTTTTTAAATGCTTTTGCAATATATATTTTTGGGACTGAGAATACATGCGCTACTTTTATAAATGTTTTACGAAATAGACACAAGTAATCAAAAACTACATTCTATGGCTAAATTATTAAACCGAATATGCCCCTTTTTAGTCTGGTAATCTAAGAATTAGGGAACAGACACCCTAATTGACGCGAATCCTAAAGATAGATCTATTGGGCCCAACAAGCCCCATCCAAAGTACCGGATGCTTTAGTACTTCGAATTTATCATGTCCGAAGGGAGTCCCGAAATGATGGGGATATTCTATATGCATCTTGTTAAGGTCGGTTACCAGGTGTTCACCATATGAATGATTTTTATCTCTATGCAATTTGCGAAATGCTTGATATGAGAATGATGTTAATGAAAAATGAAATCTTGTGGTCTATTAAAGTATGGAAATGATTGATTACGATAAACCTATGAACTCACCAACCTTTTGGTTGACACTTTAAAGCATGTTTATTCTCAGGTATGAAAGAAATATTTCGTTGTGCATTTGCTCATTTTAGAGATATTACTTGGAGTCATTCATGATATATTTCAAAGGAAGTTGCATTCGAGTCATTGAGTTCATCAAGATTATTATTAAGTTAATTATAGTTGGATATATTATGAAATGGTATGCATGCCGTCAACTTTCGATGAAATGAAAGTTTGTCTTTTAAAAACGAATGCAATGTTTATAAAATGTATCATATAGAGGTCAAGTACCTCGCAATGTAATCATATGTTATTGTATTCGTTCTTATAGATTAGGACGGGTCTTTACATTAACTAATCCACGTTAACCCACTCTCTAATTACACTATTAGAGATTTTTTGCTTCACTAAGCACTTTTCTCCAAACCCGGTGGAGATTCAATTTACAAGTCTTCAACTTCTTTGGTAGACAACAAACCTAATATTTCTATTCCTTTGAAAGATCAACTCCAACCTAGCTCAAATTTTCTTCAACTTGGACAAGTATTAATCTTCAAATAAGATTAATCAACTTCCTAAGTCCCTTTAAGGAAGTAGATCACTAAGCTAGCCTATGCTTCTACTAATTAAAGTTACAAGACTCATACAATTAGTAATGATGATCCTAAGACAATTCTAGGACATACATCACACTAAGTAAACTCACAATATAAACAAATTTGATTAGTAAGTTTACAACAACCAAATTCTATATCTATAAGATCATAGAATCTTCTCTTGCTTGATCATATTTGAGTAGTAATTAAAGCCCTTGTGATCTATGGAAATATTCCTTTTGAATGTGCAAGAGGGTAAACTTCAAATGCTCTCCAATGCTTGCTATTTATAGTGGAATTCAAAAACTATCCGTTGTCACATGTCAAAGGCACGGTCGACCGTGGTTCGACCGTGCGCGCTTCAGTCCAAAATTAATATATGTTGTATATTGATGTGAAGCGAGGTGTATATAAAATAGTTTATATTTTACTAGGAAAAACTATTAAATACGATACAATTTTACACAAGATATTTATTTATTTATAGAATGGATATACTTAAACCTTGCTACAACACTTATAGGCAGTGTACCTAATCGTACAGTAGTGTAGTTTTTAGTAAGTCCGGTTCGTTCCACAGGGAAATCTTTAAACAAAGCTCAACGCTATATTAGTTTACTTTTATAAAAATACAAATATATATATAAGTAATATTATTATTATAAAGGGGGGTTTTTACCGTTTAATGACCGGTTTGTCGATTTTAAGATTTTAGTCGCAGTTAAAACCTAATGTAAAATATAAAATAAATACAAGACTTAAATTAAAGCGTAAAGTAAATAATGATAATGAAATTGCGAATAAAAGTGCGATAAAATAAAATAAATAAAAGTGCGATAATTAGAAGTGCAATTAAATATAAAATAAAGGAAATTAAATATGAAATAAAAGAATTATGCTTATTTAAACTTCCGTAATCATGATGTTTGACGTGTTGATTTTAGTTTTATGCCCATGGGTTAATTGTCCTTTGTCCTGGATTATTCAATATGTCCGTCTGGTTTTTGTCCATAACAGTCCATCAGTCATAAATATAAATTGCAAGTGTCCTTGTCAAATTATTATTATACCCGAAGTTAAATATTCCAACTAATTGGGGATTCGAATTGTAACAAGGTTTTAATACTTTGTTTAATGAATACACCAGGTTATCGACTGCGTGTAAACCAAGGTTTTACTACTTTGTTAACAATTACACCAATTACCCTTGAATGTAATTTCACCCCTGTTTTAATTATTCTAGTGGCTATTAATCCATTCCCGTGTCCGGTTAAATGAACGATTATTCGTACATATAAATACCCCGCCCATCGTGTCCGATCGAGTGTATATGGTAATTTATAGGGACGCCCAATTGTAAATCTTTATATTAACATTAACAAACTTTCATTTAGTTAAACAAATATAAAGCCCATTAATAGCCCATAGTCTAATTTCCACAAGTGTCGTTCTTTTGTCCAAACCCCAATTATGGTACAAAGCCCAATTACCCAATTTTAGTAATTAGCCCAACATCATGATTACTTCGTTTTAAATAAGCATAATAATAACTTAGCTACGAGACATTAATATAAAAAGGTTGAACATAACTTACAATGATTAAAAATAGCGTAGCGTTACACGGACAGAATTTCGACTTACACCCTTACAACATTCGCTAACATACCCTTATTATTAGAATTATAATTAAAATTAAAATATAAATTATAAATATAAATATAAATTTTACGTATGAAGAGGAAGAAAAAGATGATGATATTTGATCAGAATTCGGTTTGCTTTATAGCCAGAGTTGAAAATTGGGGCTCCGCGACTCGCGGCAAAATGCCCTTCAATCTCCGCGACTCGCGGAGATAGAAATTACAGCTCAGTCCTTGGAGTTTTCTCTGCCGACGGTTTTTAATATATATATATATATATAATATATATATAATTAATATAATTAATTATATATTATATTATATTTATATACATAGTTAACTTGTAATTTTTAGTCCGTTGCGTCGAGCGTTAAGAGTTGACTCTAGTCCCGGTTCCGGATTTTCGAACGTCCTTGCGTACAATTTTATATTTTGTACTTTGCGTTTTGAATCTTGTACTCTTGTAATTTCGAGACGTTTCTTATCAATAATTGGAACCTTTTTGATTGTCTTTTGTACTTTTGAGCTTTTTGGTCGTTTGCGTCTTCAATTCGTCGAATCTGTCTTTTGTCTTCACCTTTTATTATTTAAACGAATATCTCTTGTAAATAGAACAATTGCAACTAAAAGCTTGTCTTTCTTGAGGAATAATGCTATGAAATATATGTTCGTTTTTAGCATTATCAAATATTCCCACACTTGAGCGTTGCTTGTCCTCAAGCAATATTGTCTTGAAATACTAGAATCACTTCTTTATTCTTCACACTTTGTACATCAGTGATTTCTATATGGCGGTATAAACAATGGTAGTAACGATATGGTTTACAGTCCCACATGACTATAAAAATTTAGATCCATTAAGGAAATTGGATCTTTATGAAAACATTTGATCTTTTGAAATCTAGTTTTTACCCTAGATAAGTTTTCCGAGATAACCCTTTACCGGTGTTTGCAAAATATTTTTGTGGGTTTGGTGGGTTTTAGATTTGAAAATTTTAGCTCAAAACTTGCTGTTTTGTGTCACCCACTTGCTAACCTTGTATTTGGAAAGCAACACGTCCAGTTTACTTGTTCCGTATATTACCTTTCGGCAAACTACCGTCCGGTTGTAAAGGAAAGCGTTGAACAAGCAACTGTTAAGGCAATGTCCCGTGACATGCTTTTGATTATGGTCTATAACGTGTCGGACGCAATTACTATCCTTGGTAGGAGCAATAGTAAAGCTCACCCTTATAATTTTTCGGTCTGGCACAAGGTCCTGTCTTTGACCATGTTATGCAACCACCGTTCTTACGGTTGACACCCGATTTAGTTCAGGTGACCTAATGAATTCCAGGTGAATTCCTAGGATTTTACGTTCAATGGTAATGAACGCATTGAAAATAGGGTTTTCAGAAAACAAATCGGTTTATAATTTTGATCAAAATATTTTCTCGTTTAAGCTCGAGTTTAGATATCATTGAATTCCATGAGTTTGTAATTCTCAATCTTTAAGGTCAATCTCTAGGATTGAGTAATATCAGTCTTAAAAGCTGATTTTTAATCTTTAAGGAGATCATCCTTTCTGGGGATCTGATTCATTAGTCTTATCCAGCTAATTTGCATGGTGCCCCCCATTGTACGAGATAAATCCTTCTCATGGTTAGGATAAATCTGACCACTTGGCGACCCTGTTTAATGCTGAGGTCCGTGGATTTCCTGCTGATTTTAGTGATGACTTTTCTAGATTTTTCGTCAACCTACAGCTGGTCTGAACGACAATTTCATGACCTAAATCAAGAAGCGCGTTTCTTTTTCGGAAGACTTTACTTCCTTTTAATGATGGAATTGATTCATCGTGTAGATCCATCTCTTCTTTTCTTTCATCGGGTAAAACAGTTTAGTTTAGTCCAAAGCAAAAGTATTTTCAGTTATTTGTTACAGATATATGTGACATATGTTTAAAATAACTTGGTAAATTTTCCCACACTTGGCTTTTATTTTCCTTTTTATCGTCCTCTATTCCATTTTAAATGAATTTTAACATTTTAGTTTGTTTCTCAATTTATGTCCTTTCCGAGGTAACAATAATTTCGGTGTTAAAACCTAGTTTTATCGTTCATAAATATGTATAAACATGATTTGAATTCATTTAATTGAAAAATTTTACTAGAATTGGGTAGTCAGTATATAAGACTAGGGCTGTTCTTTTTTATCAGAGAGCACTAGATTCTAATACAACTACTGCTTTACTAGTATTTTTAATGGTAACCAAGTGTATAAAGTAAAAATTTTTAAAATCCGAAAGAATTTAACCCCTTCCCACACTTAAGATCTTGCAATGCCCTCATTTGCAAGAAATCAGTAACAATTTAAATTATTGAGGGTGATTTGTGTGAAAATGATTAAATTTTTACCAAAGTTTCCAAATATATTGGCGTTTGTTTGCTGAATGATAAATGGTGCACATCATTTGTTCATTCCGTCTTGTTGTTATTTCACATATATTTTGCATCTTGTCGTCAAAATTAGTTGCTTTTGCTGAACTTAATGCCAGTCTTTGAAAATGCGTTGTTTTACCCTGTTGTGTACATAAGATAAAATGCAAACATATATACATATTTTTGAAGTTTGGTATATTACCCCACATTCAAAAATTATTAAAGTCTAAGAATAAAAGTTAGATAATTATAAAAATGATTACAATATTAACAAAAATATTAAATATATCAATAATTACAAATTACAAAATAAAAAAAAATAATAAGTAAACTAAGGATGATATTGGTACCAATAGGGGTTCCACGCATAACCATAAGTGCTATAGAATGCTTCGGCAGGGTCATACGTAGGATATGGTGGCTGCATCTCTATCGACCAAGGATGGAAGACGGGTTTCGGTGTAGGAATATAGTTTCTACCTATATGTTGGCAATGCGCTATGATCTGGTTCTGATGAACTTGCCAATCTTCAAATGCTCTCTGTCTAGCATTTTCGTATTCCTGAGAAGCTATAAACCTATGCATTTCTTGCATCTCATTCCCCCCTCCTACATTACCTTGTTCCTGGTTTCTCTCCACCTGTGGATGTCTACCATGGTATCGTACTGCGGCGTTATTTCGCCGCTTCAAAACTTTCGCACCATGGTATACATTTAAACCTATAGTATCGCGGGGTTCCGGCTCTTCTAGTAATAATCCCCCCCGACTTATATCCACACCGAGATATTCACCAATCAAAGTAATAAAAATACCACCTCCTATTATGCTATGTGGACGCATCCCCCGAACCATAGCTGATAAATAATAACCCACACAATATGGTATACTTACAGCGCTGTGTGGGTCTCGAATACACATATGGTAAAACAAATCTTGTTCATTTACCTTTTCTTTGTTTTTACCCCTTTGTGTAATCGAATTAGCTAAAAACCTATGTATTACTCTTAATTCGGCTCTATCTATATCCAAATAAGAGTAGTTTCCCCCTTTGAAACGGTGATGGCTTGTCATTTGACTCCACACACCGTGTGTATCAAAATTCTCATCTATCTTTCTACCGTTTAGTATCAATCCTCTACAATCGGCAGACGCTAACTCCTCAGGCGTATATATACGTAAAGCCTGAGCCATGTCCAGTAAAGACATGTGGCGCATCGAACCGCCTAACAAAAATCTAATAAAAGAACGATCGGTCAAACTAGCTACCCGATCATTCAACTCTATACTACATAACAACTCTTCACACCATACTTTATATACAGGTCTGCGTATGGTGAATAAACATATCCAGTCATTAAAAGAAGAATTACCATACCTCTGTACAAGTAATTCCCTAATTGGCCCGGCCAATTCTACAGCTTCTAAGGGTCCCCATTCTATGACCCTCGGTACCTCAACAACCTTAGAGTGAAGAGTATGCAAACCCCGTTGATATTTTGGATAATCTATCCAAAGTCTGTCAAATCGCAGGTTCGGGTGCAACTCTTCCAAATGCATATCGGAAAAGGTCATGACTGGATGAGGTACATCCTGCTTGTAGTAGTTATCTACCTCCTGTTGGTCCAAATTCTCAGCAGGAGCATGGCGGGCTTGGGATGAAGATTCACCCCTTTCATTCTGCAAAACACATCAAACACAAATTTTGTGCATCCAATTATGCATTAGTGTCAGCAAAATCATCAATCAAAATAATTACAATGACATTATCAATTTATATCAAACTTAAGCTTATTTTTACATTTTTTATCAAATCTACACTTTTTCAAATAAGCATATACGAAAATTTTCGCCAAGTTCATAAGCATTCAACTTAAATAACATGTCAAAATAATCATTACTAACAATCAAACAAGTCTCAAATGGCATTATCTTTCAAAAATTAAGTTCATGAATTTTGGACTTGAAAAAGTCCACTTTAATTCTCAAAATCATGTTTAGGCTCAAAGTTTGGATCATTTAACTACCTAGACATGTTACACTACTCAATTTAGCAACAATTCATGACAAAAATCGGCCATAACCTGTTTATATCATAAAGCCCCAAATTGCTCAAGAACACAAACCCTAGATTATTCAAAATTTGAAGTTTAAGGCTTCTAATCATGTTAAACAGCATCAATCTAGGTTATACAAGCATAATACATAAACAATTTAAGTCTAATTACACTAAAAAGCATCAAAATCAAATTGGGGAAAAAATAGCTCAAGAACACCAAATTTCGAATTAAATGGTGTTTAGGTGTAGAAATTTACCGTTTTTCTTGAGAAATTCTTAGATAGCATCCTTCTTAACATGATTTTAGCAAAAAATTTGGTGATTAACGGTTAAAAATTGAGATTTTTGGGGTTGATTTTCGGGTTTTTTCGGGTCTCTTTTCGCAGTGTATTTTTCTGTTTTGTGTGTGGGGGAGTGACTGATCGTGCAGCTCTTTTTTTTTTTTTTTCTGGGTTTTGGATCTTCCGCGACTCGCGGAGATTTAGGCTCCAAACTCCGCGACTCGCGGAGTTTGGTATTTTTTTTTTTTTTTATAATCATTAACTTTTAAAAACAATTAAGAAATTAATTTTAAAATTTTGTTTCCCTTGTTATTTAGGACGAGGTCGTTTCGGATCGATGTCCTAGTCCGTCCTTCGACAAAATTTTAAAATTTGTCTTTTTGTAGCGATTGTTTTAAAAGCTAAGATTTTTGGGTTTTTTCAATGTTTTTGGTATACTCTAATTCAATAAGATTAAAAATAATGATAATAAAAATTCTCGTCCCTCCCTAGGGTAAAGCAATTTCGGTTCAAAGACCTAGTCTTCAACTTACGACGAATTTTAAAAATCATATTTTTAACTTAATGAGATAAAGTAAATTTTTGTTTTTAAATTCACACAACTTAAATATAAAATTCAAAATTAAAAATTAATAATTCACACCAGACTTAATTTAAAAATTCAAATTATAAATTCATACCAAACTTATATTAATTTTTCAAATATTTACAATTTTAAATATATTGTTTTTACAAAATTTACAATATTAATTTAAGATTTAAATATTAAGATTAAAAACATGGTAAAAATAAAATTAAAAATCTTTTTGTCTTTTTATCCCACTTTAATCAATCAAATATTATCAAAAATATGCGCCCCTCTTTTCGGTAAAGTAATTTCGGTTCCAAAACCTAATTTAACTCATGACGAATTTTTGAAATATTTTGGGTTGATTGATTAAAGATATTTATACCTTAAGAATAAACGTTAAATTTCGCAGTGATGTAATAAATTTTTGAATGATATCAATAATTTCGGTCGCCAAACCTAATTTTATTCAATACCAATTTAATACTTTTTAGCGAACAAATTAGCGTTTATTATCAAAAGGTTAAAAATAAAAATAAAAACTAAAAACTGTACAGACATACCTGTGAAATAGATTTCTTAGTTATATGATCTATTATATTCATAAGATAGTCGGTTTAATTGGTTTTCCATGGCTCCAAAGGCGTAACCTCGAGCATTCAGTGTCTTTTCTTCTAAACATATGAACGGTCCGTCTCTGCATAAAGTAACAAATTCGGTATTTGAATAGGTTTGATTATTTGAACATTTACCTCCATGTGACCATTTTCCGCATTTGTGACATCGTTCTAGGTGTCGTGCTCTTCTTTTCGCTGCGGATTTTGATTTTCCTTTACCAAATTGTAACTTATTATCTTCGCATCTGGATCCTTTTCTAACTCCGTCCATTCTTTCTCTGATTACTGATACTATTTCACTAGGTAGTATGTCATTATTACGTTTAGTGATCAAAGCATGTAGCATTAGACCATGGTTTAGTTCACAGGCAGTCTTCATTTTGTAAAAACCTAAAAAAAAATAAAAATTCAGAATGGGGGGAGAAGACTAGTTCTTTAGGGTCTGCTAGGGAAAGACCATTCGGGTTCCATTTTCGAGAACTACACGAAAACAGACAATCTAACTCTAACAGAAATACATATTATCCTTTAAAGACTTGATTCTCCCCACACTTAGTTAGCTGTGGTGTCGAAATTGTGATTAACTTCGTTGTCGACTTCCATCGGACCATGTATGTAATGTTTAACTCTGTGACCATTAACTTTAAATTCAATCCCATTTGAATTTATCAATTCTATCGTTCCGTATGGGAAAACTCTTTTGACTATGAATGGTCCAGACCATCTTGATTTCAATTTTTCAGGAAATAGCTTGAATCGTGAATTGAAAAGAAGAACTCTGTCTCCTTCTTTAAATTCTTTTGAACTTCTGATTCTTTTATCATGCCATTTCTTCGTTCTTTCTTTATAGATTAACGAATTATCGTATGCTTCATGTCTTAATTCTTCTAATTCGTTTAGTTGACTTAATCGTAGACGTCCAGCTTCATGTAAATCAAGATTACATGTCTTCAAAGCCCAAAATGCTTTGTGTTCAATTTCTACTGGAAGATGACATGCTTTTCCATAAACAAGTCTAAAAGGTGTGGTTCCAATTGGAGTTTTGTAGGCTGTTCTAAAAGCCCAGAGTGCATCCTCCAATTTAATGGACCATTCCTTTGGATTTGATCCTACGGTTTTCTCTAGAATACGTTTTAAAGCTCGGTTGATATTTTCAACTTGTCCACTTGTTTGTGGATGATATGCGGTGGAGATTTTATGAGTTACTCCATATCTTTTAAGAACTTTCTCAAGTTGATTATTACAGAAATGAGTACCCCGATCACTTATTAAAGCTTTCGGTGTTCCAAACCTTGCAAAAAGACGTTTTAAAAAGTTGACTACAACTCGTGCATCGTTAGTTGGGAGAGCTTGTGCTTCCGCCCATTTAGATACATAATCAATGGCTACGAGTATATATAGATTATTATGAGATTTTGGAAATGGACCCATAAAGTCAATACCCCAAATGTCAAATACTTCACATACTTGGATGACATTTTGTGGCATTTCATCACGTTGACTTATTTTTCCGGTCCTTTGACATGCATCACAGGATTTGCAAAGAAGGTGTGCGTCTTTGTAAATTGTAGGCCAATAGAATCCAGCTTCATAAACTTTTGTTGCTGTTAGTTGAGGCCCATAATGCCCTCCTGTTGGTCCTGTGTGACAATGGTTTAAAATTTTACTAGCTTCATCTCCAAATACACATCGGCGTATTATTCCATCGGGACAACTTTTAAACAGATGTGGATCTTCCCAAAAATAGTGTTTTATATCACTGAAGAATTTCTTTCGTCTTTGGTACGATAATCCTTTTTCAAGGAATCCACAAACTAAGTAGTTTGCATAGTCTGCAAACCATGGGATTTCTTTATAATCTATCTTCAATAGATATTCATCAGGAAAGTTGTCTTGTATGGCCGATTCATTTAGAACTTCTAATTCGGGATTTTCAAGACGAGAAAGATGATCAGCGGCGAGATTTTCTGCTCCTCTTTTATCTCGGATTTCAATATCAAACTCTTGTAAGAGTAAGATCCAACGGATTAATCTTGGTTTAGCATCTTGTTTTGAAAATAGGTATCTAAGAGCAGAATGGTCGGTATAGACCACCGTTTTTGCTAGAACGAGATATGATCGAAATTTGTCAAAAGCAAAGACAATAGCAAGGAGTTCTTTTTCAGTAGTTGTATAGTTCGTTTGTGCTCCTTGTAATGTCTTACTAGCATAATATATAGGTTGAAATCGTTTTTCAATCCTTTGTCCTAAAACGGCTCCCATTGCAAAGTCACTTGCATCGCACATTAGTTCAAATGGTAGATTCCAATTTGGTGTTATCATGATCGGTGCATTAGTGAGTTTTTCTTTAAGAATATTAAAAGATTTGATACACTCATCTGAAAAGATGAATGGCGCATCCTTTTCTAGGAGTTTATTCATAGGAGTGGCAATTTTAGAAAAATCTTTTATGAAACGTCGGTAAAAACCGGCATGCCCTAGAAAACTCCTAACTCCTCTAACATTGGTGGGATGTGGAAGTTTAGCAATTACATCTACTTTAGCTCTATCCACTTCAATTCCTTCTTTTGAAATTTTATGTCCAAGAACGATGCCTTCTTTAACCATGAAATGGCATTTCTCCCAATTAAGTACTAGATTTGATTTTTCGCATCTAATTAGCATTCGTTCCAGATTAACTAGACATGATTTAAATGTATCACCGAAGACTGAAAAGTCATCCATGAATACTTCCATGCATTCTTCTATCATGTCGTGAAAAATCGCCATCATACACCTTTGAAAGGTTGCAGGGGCGTTACAAAGTCCAAATGGCATGCGTTTGTAAGCAAAAGTACCATAAGGGCACGTGAATGTGGTTTTCTCTTGATCCTCGGGTGCTATTGGAATTTGAAAATATCCGGAAAATCCATCTAGAAAACAATAGTAACTATTTCCGGCTAATCTTTCCAACATTTGATCTATGAAAGGTAAGGGAAAGTGATCTTTTCTGGTGGCGTCATTTAATTTTCTATAATCAATACATACACGCCATCCTGTTACAGTCCTAGTAGGAATAAGCTCATTTTTCTCATTTGTAATGACAGTCATGCCACCCTTCTTAGGCACGCATTGAACTGGGCTTACCCATGGACTATCAGAAATTGGATATATCAAACCTGCATCTAGCAGTTTAATAATCTCTTTCTTAACTACATCTTGCATATTAGGATTTAGTCTTCGTTGGCATTGCACATACATTTTATGACCTTCTTCCATAAGGATTTTATGTGTGCAATACGAAGGACTTATTCCTTTAATATCATGAATCTTCCATGCAATGGCTGGTTTATGAGCTTTCAACACAGAAATGAGTTGTGATTTCTCATTTTCAGTAAGAGAAGACGATATTATTACAGGTAATTCAGATTCACCATGTAAATAAGCGTATTCCAAATGGTTTGGAAGTGGCTTTAACTCTAATTTCGGAGGTTCTTCTATCGATGATTTATATCGATATCTGTCTTCTTCTTTTAGCATTTGAATTTCTTCTGTTGTTGGTTCATATCCATTAGCTATAAGTGTAGCTAACATTTCAGTTTCATCAATTGGTTCATTACCTTCTCCTAAAGAACATTCTCCTGTTCCTTGTAATTCTGGAAATTCTTCTAATAATTCTGCATGTGCATCTATAGTTTGAATATAATAACATGTATCATCTGCAGATTGTGGTTGTTGCATTGCTCTATCAACTGAAAAGGTAACACTCTCATCCTCTATACTTAGGGTCAGTTTCTTACCGAACACGTCTATCATTGCTTTAGCCGTGTTTAAGAATGGTCTTCCTAATATGAGAGGAACTTGAGAATCTTCTTCCATGTCCAAAACAACAAAATCTACTGGAAATACTAAAGTACCAACTTTAACTAGCATGTTCTCCATTATCCCTCTAGGATATTTTATTGATCTATCGGCTAGTTGTATGCTTATTCTGGTTGGTTTCAATTCTCCAAGGTCTAGTTTAGTGTATAGTGAATACGGCATTAGATTTATACTAGCACCTAAGTCTGCCAATGCTTCTATTGAACTAAGACTACCCAGAAAACATGGAATTGTGAAACTTCCTGGATCAGATAATTTTTCTGGTATCTTATTCAACAGCACTGCTGAACAATTAGCATTCATAGTAACAGCCGAGAGTTCTTCCATTTTCTTTCTATTTGAGATTAGATCTTTCAAGAATTTAGCATATCTAGGCATTCCTGAAATCACATCAATGAAAGGAAGATTTACATTTATCTGTTTAAACATATCCAAGAATTTGGATTGCTCGGCTTCAAGTTTTTCTTTCTTCATTTTACTCGGATAAGGAAGTGGTGGTTGGTATGGTTTAACATAAGGTTTATCCTTAACTGTGTTATTTTCATTAACCTTTTCAACTACCGGTTCTTTTTCCTTATCTTGATCAGGTTGTGGTTCTTGTGGAGTAGGAATAGTTTCATCAGAAGTTACAGGTATTTCAGGTGATTTAAGTGTTGTACCACTTCTTGTGGTAATAGCTTTAGCTGTTTCATTCCGGGGGTTAGCATTTGTATCGCTTGGTAGACTTCCCGGTTTTCTTTCACCTATTAACCTTGCTAGGTTACTTACTTCTTGTTCTAGATTTTGAATAGAAGCTTGTTGATTTCTAAATGCTTGAGCATTTTGTTCATTAGTTTGTTTTTGAGATGTGAAAAACTGCGTTTGAGTTTCAACTAGCTTCGTCATCATATCTTCTAAATTCGGCTTTTTATCATCGGTTTGTTGTGGTGGTTTGTTTTGAAAATTCGGTCTTTGCTGATTGTAAGTATTATTGGATACTTGTTGATTGCTAGGACCTTGTTGGTTGTTGTATGGAATATTTCGGTTATAATTCTGGTTTTGATTGTAAATCGGTCTTGGCGGTTGATAATTATTCTGATAATTATTTCCAGGCCTTTGGTTTATGTATGAAATATTCTCTCTTTGTTCCATTGTTAATTCAATACTGAGACAATCTTTTGTCAAATGTGGTCCTCCACACTGCTCACAACTAATTCGTATTGAGTGAATATCTTTAGTCATCTTTTCCATTCGTCTCTCGAAAGCATCTATTTTTGCGGAAATGGAATCTAAGTCATGGCTAGAATCGGCTCTAGCTGCTTTAGATGATCTAATGATGTCTTTTTCTTGGTGCCACTCATGTGAGTGGGAAGCAGTGTTATCAATAATTTTGTAAGCATCAGTTTCGGTTTTCTTCATAATAGAACCACCAGCTGCTATATCTATGTCTTTTCTTGTAGTGATGTCGCATCCTCGGTAGAATATTTGTACTATTTGGCAGGTGTCTAAACCATGTTGCGGACATCCTCTTAATAACTTTCCATATCTTGTCCACGCCTCATATAGAGTTTCATTTGGCTTTTGTGTGAACGTAACAATTTCTGCTTGAAGTCTTACGGCTTTAGATGCAGGAAAGAATTGTTTAAGAAATTTGTCAATTAAAACATCCCATGTATCAATCGCCCCTTCAGGTAATGATTCCAACCAATCTTTGGCTTCTCCCTTTAAAGTCCAGGGAAATAACATGAGACATATCTGTTCATCCTCCACTTCTCGTATTTTAAATAGTGTGCAGATCCTATTAAAGGTACGTAGATGTTCATTTGGATCTTCCTTCGGCGCACCACTAAATTGGCATTGATTAGTCACCATGTGTAGAATTTGTCCTTTGATTTCATAATCTGGCGCATTAATGTCTGGATGAGTAATTGCGTGACCTTGGCCAGTGCGTTTAGCTCTCATTCGGTCTTCCATACTTAAAGGTTCCAGATTCTCCATAATTGAATTTGTTGACTCGGTATCACTAGATGATTCTGATTTAATGGTTCGTTCCTCAACAATCTCTGTTTGAATGATTGGTGGTTCCGGAGGAAAGTTTAGTGGTTCAGGATCTATGAACCGTTCCTGAATATTCTCTGGATTCTCAATTGTGAGGTTGGGTTCAAAAAATGGATTATCGGAAATTTGAACTGAAGTACTTGGTCGACTGGATGACGATTCTAAAGAAAAATCAACGGCGGTTATATTTGTTAAACGATGTCTTGATCTAGTTATAGGTGGTGAACGTACAAAAGGTGATGAACGTCTTGCTCGGTGCATTCACTGAATATCCTATTAGTTTTTAAAAGGAAAGAAAAATTATAATAAGTTATCCAATCAATAGACTTTTCTGATTTTGCCCACGTTTCGAATAGCCAAAAGATGCAGCAGAGGGGCAGGATTTGTTTGGTCTCAATATAATTGAGGACTGTTTGGCTCCAATAACCCGGTCCACGTACAAATCCAACTATTACTACGAACCAGAAAATTTTGATGTCTATTAATTTAACCACTCAAAATAAATTTTCGTAATTTTAAGAAATTTAGATAAGAAGTAGAAAAAAAATTCTAAGTCCTAAAAACTAGAATAGCGAGAAATAAGAGAGAAAAAGAGTTCGTCGAAAAAGGTCGAAAAAGAAAAAATGGTTGAAAAAATAAAAGGTGACGGAAAAATAAAAGAAACTTATAAAAACTTAAAAATACTTAACTAACCTAACCTTATTACTACAACTAACTTAAAATTATAATCGCAAATTGAAATTACTAATTGGAATGATAATTGGTACATAGTAAAAGGTCTAAAAATATTAAAGCTTACAGGAAAAACTAAATCCCAAATGGAAATAACTTAAAAAGAAACTAAAACTTAAAAAGGCGTCGCAAAATTCTAAAGCACCTAAATCTTAGTCTAAAGAAAAAGCACTTAAGGAATTTTACGGCAAAGCCTAAAAATCTAGGAGTAAAAATGACTATAGCAAATACTAAGTTTAAAATTAAATATGAGCTAAAAATACAAATATTACGCTACAACGATTAAAAAGGTACAAAATATAAAAATATACAACAAGTTGTAAAAAGTACAATTTTTATAAAAATATTATTTTTATATTATTTATTTAATAAAACTATTAATTTTACAATTTTATTAAACTAATTTATACTAAATACATTAAATTAAATAAAAAGTAAAATTAAAAATAAAACTAATAATAATAATAATAATAATTAGGTTTAAAATAATAATAATTAATAATTACCGTAATTAATGCTCGATTAGGGCTTCCTGTGCGCGTGTCAGAGTAGCTCCGCGAGTCGCGGCAATTAAAGAAGAAAACCCCGCGAGTCGCGGGGATCAGAAATTCAGCTGACAGGGTTGAGTTTTTACGCGTTTTCTTTATTTATTTATTTTTTTTTATGTTTTCTGTTTTTTTTTATAAATAAAAGATGTTTAATAAAATTTATATTATTATAAACTAAAATAAAGATAAAGAAACTTATAAAACTTAAATATTTAACAAAATCTTAAAAATACTTATATTTTTGTTTTTCTTTTTATATTTTCGAATATTTAAAACGTATTTTTACAAAAACGACTTTTAACAAAAGTAACTAAAAATCTCTTTTTTTTTTTTTATATATTAGCGTTGCGCTTCCGGCTTTTAAGATAGGTCCCCGGCAGCGGCGCCAAAAATACTTGATGTGAAGCGAGGTGTATATAAAATAGTTTATATTTTACTAGGAAAAATTATTAAATACGATACAATTTTACACAAGATATTTATTTATTTATAGAATGGATATACTTAAACCTTGCTACAACACTTATAGGCAGTGTACCTAATCGTACAGTAGTGTAGTTTTTAGTAAGTCCGGTTCGTTCCACAGGGAAATCTTTAAACAAAGCTCAACGCTATATTAGTTTACTTTTATAAAAATACAAATATATATATAAGTAATATTATTATTATAAAGGGGGGTTTTTACCGTTTAATGACCGGTTTGTCGATTTTAAGATTTTAGTCGCAGTTAAAACCTAATGTAAAATATAAAATAAATACAAGACTTAAATTAAAGCGTAAAGTAAATAATGATAATGAAATTGCGAATAAAAGTGCGATAAAATAAAATAAATAAAAGTGCGATAATTAGAAGTGCAATTAAATATAAAATAAAGGAAATTAAATATGAAATAAAAGAATTATGCTTATTTAAACTTCCGTAATCATGATGTTTGACGTGTTGATTTTAGGTTTATGCCCATGGGTTAATTGTCCTTTGTCCTGGATTATTCAATATGTCCGTCTGGTTTTTGTCCATAACAGTCCATCAGTCATAAATATAAATTGCAAGTGTCCTTGTCAAATTATTATTATACCCGAAGTTAAATATTCCAACTAATTGGGGATTCGAATTGTAACAAGGTTTTAATACTTTGTTTAATGAATACACCAGGTTATCGACTGCGTGTAAACCAAGGTTTTACTACTTTGTTAACAATTACACCAATTACCCTTGAATGTAATTTCACCCCTGTTTTAATTATTCTAGTGGCTATTAATCCATTCCCGTGTCCGGTTAAATGAACGATTATTCGTACATATAAATACCCCGCCCATCGTGTCCGATCGAGTGTATATGGTAATTTATAGGGACGCCCAATTGTAAATCTTTATATTAACATTAACAAACTTTCATTTAGTTAAACAAATATAAAGCCCATTAATAGCCCATAGTCTAATTTCCACAAGTGTCGTTCTTTTGTCCAAACCCCAATTATGGTACAAAGCCCAATTACCCAATTTTAGTAATTAGCCCAACATCATGATTACTTCGTTTTAAATAAGCATAATAATAACTTAGCTACGAGACATTAATATAAAAAGGTTGAACATAACTTACAATGATTAAAAATAGCGTAGCGTTACACGGACAGAATTTCGACTTACACCCTTACAACATTCGCTAACATACCCTTATTATTAGAATTATAATTAAAATTAAAATATAAATTATAAATATAAATATAAATTTTACGTATGAAGAGGAAGAAAAAGATGATGATATTTGATCAGAATTCGGTTTGCTTTATAGCCAGAGTTGAAAATTGGGGCTCCGCGACTCGCGGCAAAATGCCCTTCAATCTCCGCGACTCGCGGAGATAGAAATTACAGCTCAGTCCTTGGAGTTTTCTCTGCCGACGGTTTTTAATATATATATATAATATATATATAATTAATATAATTAATTATATATTATATTATATTTATATACATAGTTAACTTGTAATTTTTAGTCCGTTGCGTCGAGCGTTAAGAGTTGACTCTAGTCCCGGTTCCGGATTTTCGAACGTCCTTGCGTACAATTTTATATTTTGTACTTTGCGTTTTGAATCTTGTACTCTTGTAATTTCGAGACGTTTCTTATCAATAATTGGAACCTTTTTGATTGTCTTTTGTACTTTTGAGCTTTTTGGTCGTTTGCGTCTTCAATTCGTCGAATCTGTCTTTTGTCTTCACCTTTTATTATTTAAACGAATATCTCTTGTAAATAGAACAATTGCAACTAAAAGCTTGTCTTTCTTGAGGAATAATGCTATGAAATATATGTTCGTTTTTAGCATTATCATATATCCGTTTGAATTAGATTTGAACACCATATTTTGAAATCTTTACTTCATCTAGCACCTGTAAAAGAAACCCAATATCCTACACAACTACTATATGCATTAAGTGTGTGAGATTTGGTCTTATTGTGTGAAAATGACATAACACTCCAAATGTGGTAAACCCAATATTCTTGGAGAAGTGTCTAGATTGTCATTTTAGGTAATCTCAGTTTGTTCAAGACTTAGTTCAATTCATTAATACATTTGGTTTAATCCTAAAGACTAGTCAACATGTCATTAACTTCCTAGTTTCAGTTAATCACAAGTCATATTCATTTTAAGACTAAGTAGAGATTAATTGAATGATGTCTCTCTAAATTAAACATTAAGTGTGTAACGACATCAATGTTAAGTCATACTTGGACATGTTACACAATGTGTTACTTAGACAAGACCAAATAGATTATTGACCATTATTGTTTGTGAACCATTTTACACTTAATTCATTGAAGTAAACTAGTTACTTGAATCCTAGTATTCTAACACATAGCAAGTTTAAGAGCATGTTAACAAGTTAGAAAATCAATGAGTATCAAACACATTAGGAAGTAGCAAGTAATACTCACATATAGCAAGAGATAATTATTCTAATGTATAGATATTTGCACAACAATATGGGTTAAGCTTTAGCAAGCTTACTTGCAATGTGTTACATTGCATGATTAATGTGTAAACACACATTAAAGTCCAACACATGTATAAGGGAAGAGCAATTTCTAGTTGGAACTTGGTGACCATACTAAATGTATCTAAGTGTATTTTAGGATCATAAGTCTTTACTAGTTATACTTCAAAATGGTGTTCTTTATTTAGCCTTAATTTGGCACTAAGTAATCTTTGATTGCAATTAGTGTTCTAGTGACATTAGCTTATGTGTGTTGGTATTTGATGATCATCCTAAGAATGTCTAGACATGTTTTAGGACCACAAGTTATTGATTAACACTTATGTGTTATGCCTAATCATGGTTAAGTTGTCAATAAGATTTAATTAAGCGTAATTAACCAAAATTAGTGTTTTTATGACCAAAACTCACTTGAGTATGGAGGAGTCATCTATTCTAAGCGTGTTGAGAAAGGTTTCATGAATTATAGATGTCAGGAAGTGGTCAAACTAAATTTGATCAAAAATGGTGACAGTGAATTCTACGGTCGTACTGCGGTTGACCGTGGTGGTGACCGTGCAACTTGTTTTCACAAAACTGCGCTGCAGATTTAGTCTGGGCTTCTACGGTCAAGTATACGGTCGACCGTGTAACTTTATGATGTTTATTTTCATTCTAAATTTTGTTTGATTTGGTCATTTGCAAGATCAAGTATGGATTAGTGAACTTGCGTGTTTTATGTTAAGATATCGACCATCACTTATGCATATGTATGCGTCATCATCAAAACATATTCTTTGGTTAAGCATCATACTTAACTTTGTCGGTTAGTCCATTAACCAACATTCAACCAACATTCTCCCCCTTTTTGATGATGACAAACATACACATGATGAGGGACATTTTGCTAAAAATACGCAAGTGTTAACATCAATTGTATCCATATTTCTCCCCCTTTTATCGAAGCAAAAAGGTTAGCTCCCCTAGAACTATGTTCACCCTTAGATCAAAGCTCCCTCTTAAATTGTGCACAGTGGAAAATAAAAATTAAAAGCATAACAAGCACACATTTTATTCATAGCAAACACTAAACATAGATATGCATACATGGAATTATGCATGGAGAATACATCATAGAGCGAAAACATTTATAGCATAGGTAGGCATTCTTCAAACTGCCTTGACCTAGTTCTTGCGGTGAACGTAGTGATGAGTGTCTCTTATGATTCTTTCAAGCTTGCTCAGATGTCATTCGATTTTCAGAATATTCTCATGAATGACGCTGCTTTGTCCCAAGGTTGTAAGAAGGCTGAAATTTGGAGGGTTTTCAAGAGAAGGTTCAACAAATGGTTTGGTTGACGCTTTGCATATTGGATATGACAAGACTTGAGCAACATAGTGATAGGTGGTTGTTAATTTGAGGTGAGCAAACAGTTTAGTTAGATGTAAACCATAGGGTAATTTCGAGTAAGGTTCTTGGGCTACTTGTTGCATTCTTGATGCCATAAGAAATGCAATGTTCACTTTGAGTGAGTGTATGAGACACCACAGAAGAGTAACTTCATTTGCATTCATTCTCCAAGGTATTTCACCTTTTCCATATACATTTATGGAGATGATCTGTTGCCATAGATCATATGTTGTGGCAAGATGATGAACTAGGAACCCATCCTTGTTAATGGACTCAAATTTGAGTGGTCCTTCACACAGTGTTTCAAGGGCACTATCTTTTTCTAGCCATTCTGGAAACTCATCAAATGAGTTTGGGTTCAGAAAGAATTTGAGTCCGTTACTTGGAACATCCATGATGTTTCCAAAATCTTCAAGTGTCAAGGAATAGCTTTTGCCATATAGAGAGAATGATATCTTCATATCATCATGGAATTGGAAATTTGCATAGAATTCATACACATGGAGAGGATATAGTGGTCTTCGTAGGTTGAGAAAGACATTCCAATTCACACTAGAGAATTTGGCAAGCGAATAAGTTGAAAGTTGGTGTATTGACACTTCTCTTCCTTCTGCAATAGGTCTCATGAATTGATTGAGAGTGATGGATTTTGAAGGTTTGTGATGATGGGTATGGGTTTAGTTGAATGCACTAGTTTTTATAAAGGTTTACTAGGTACAACTTAACTTCATTGAATACTCATAGGTGGGGTAGATTAGATGAATAAAGTAGTTTGATTGACATGTCAATTCTCATTTGAGATTAGGACAAAACAGTTTGTCAGTCTATCTACGGCTTACCCTACAGTCGATCGTAGGTTCAGCCGTGCATGACTTTAACAGTTTTGTTTGGACTTTTCTTATCATCAATTGAATGCATGTAGTAAACACAGATGAATATTTATTAAGCATACATACTATTGTCTTAAACATTCAACCATAAAATAGTAGAACAATTCTATATGAACTTATTAAAATTCATCACTCAAATCATCGTCTTCCACGTTTCCTGACCTACAGGTCAAGCTCCTGATCACTCTCTTTAGCAACTTCTTCACCTTTGATTCTTTCTTCAAGCTTTTAATTTGAGTTTGATAGATTCTATCCATTTTAGCGTTTACCCCAAGGTCTCTCACGAATTTATCCCCTTCTTCGTCTTCACTGTCGGAGATCTCAATAGCTCCTCTGCTAGTTCCTTCCTCATTGGTAGTTCTTTTTTGTTTGGAAGTTGATCCTCCTGCTGCCTTTGGTGGTAAGATAGGTTTGTGTGTAAGTGGAAGAGAGTCACTGCTTGAGATTTTGAGGTGCCTGAACAATTTGTTGAGATGCATTCCATATGGTAATCCTCGAGTTGTTTCGATGATAGTTCCGTTCATTCTGGTTGCCATTAGATAAGCTATATTCACCTTGATACCATGTTCCAAGCACTACATTAGAGCAAATTGAGTGTCATGGATGTTGGAGTGATTTCCCGATTTGCAGTAGATATTATAGTCAATTACTTTATTCCAGACATCATAGTAGATATTATACTCAAGGGAGAGGTGTCTTCCCAGTACTCCAGATCTTTGGATTTTAGCTCGAGGAGCATCCTCCTTGCATAGTGTATCGATCAGGGCCATTTTGTTAGAGATAAAGCTCGGAAGATACGTCAGTTCATGATGCGTACTAAAAATTCTTCACCATCTATTGGAACTTGAAGAATGCAGCCAAAGTCCTCGAGAGAGTAGCGATAGTTTGTGCCTTGAAGATTGAAGTAAACTTCGTTATTCACAAAGTTGAAGTTTGCATAGAATTCTCGAATAAGATATGGGTAAATAGGACCATAAAGAGTGAGAAATGCTCCCCATTTAAGTGTTTCGAATTGTCTCATGAGTTCAGGCATTTGATTGTAGGAAACTCTTCTCCCTTCAATAATTTGTCGATCAGAAAGAAACTCAATGTTGTAGTTAATTCTTTCTGTTAGATCTGTTGGTGGATAGTATGAATCCTTTCTCCTTGGTTCGATATTCTTTCCTTTTCCTTTTATCATTTTCTACACAATGATACTTCAAATTAATTCAAAGTGTATGTACAATTCAACTGTAGGCAACGAGTTTTGCATACTTTAATTATCATCAATAATTAATTGTTTTTTATGTTAATGTTCTTCACATTTTCACTCTCATTTAGTGTCAATGAGTTTTCAACTAGATTATGATTTTCACAAAGTTCATATGTGTCTTAGATTCTTAAGATAATTATTAACACACATTTTGACATCTAACATTATCACACTCAATTTGCAACAATGTATTTTTATGTCATATGAACAATGATTATATGAAAATCTAACCTAGATGTATAGTGAACACTAGAATTGTCCAACGTTAAATCAATGCATGATAGGCATCACTACAATCGTTTCTAAGTTGTTTTCAAGAACAATTTTGATTTTTTGCATCAATTTGGGTTTTGGGACATTCTAGTTAGGGTTTCTTCACAAGATTAGTGAAGAGTTCATCATACAAACACAATTGAATGTTAGGAAATTAAAGATTAATCATACCGAAAGTAGGAATTGAGGTGAAAGGAATGCGTGTTCTTCAATGTGCGGACGATCTCTTCAGCCGTGCAGAGAGTATTTCTTTTGAATTGAGTTTGAATGAAATGAAAAGTGAAGGTTTTATTCAATTTAAAATAGTGTCAGGCTGCGCATGGTCGAAGTACGGTCGAATGTGGCATTGGCAGTGGATAAGAATTTTCTAGGCGGTTGGAACAGGTGTCTACGGTCAAGTCTGCGATCAGTCGTGCTTCAGCCGTGAATCTCCTGATGAAGAATTTCTTCACTTTTTCTTCTTTTGAGCACGTAATATACAATATATATATATATATATATATATATATATATATATATATATATATATATATATATATATATATATATATATATATATATATATATATATATATATATATATATATATATATATATATATATATATATATATATATCCAATTACACATAGAGTATACATAAAACACATTAACTTGTATTTAGCATGCAATTTATAATTTCATTTAAGCATATACTCTTAATACAAGTAGACTTCCTTCAACATTCCTTTTGAAATCATTTTCAAAAACAATTTTGCATTTGTATGAAAAACCTTTTATTATTATAAGTTCTTTTGAAAAGATTATTCGAATTAGCATTTTGATCATTGGTTTTGATTGATTTTAAGGTTACATAATCCTTGACTTATCCCTTCCATTGAATTGCTTGGTTGGCCCATTTTTCCCATGTTCTCAATTCTCTTAATAATAGACAATAGACTTTGATTACATGATTTGTATTTTCTAGAGTCGTGACACAAATTCGTTTCAAGTTCATCTTTTGATGAATTATGAATAGTCGTCTTTTCAAGTTTTCTTTTTAAAGAGTTGTTTTCATCAATTAGAACTTTGTTAAGTTGCTTAGCTTTGTGTAATTCTTTTTCTAAAAGTTTTACTTTTTCACGACTACTATCATATACAAATTTAATAGTTTTGTAATCATCTAGCAATTCTTCATATTTAGATGGATAGAATACATGTACCTCATTGCAATCCTTGCTTGAGACATCATCTTCTTTGTAGGGAGATTCAACCTCTTCTTCACTTTGACCATCTTGATTGAAATGACTCCAAGAACCTATGAGGCAAAATCTTCATCTCCATCCAAACCCTTTTCTTGAGCATCTTTCCAATCTCGATTAAGATCCCCAAGCTTCTTCAATTTCTCTCTTACCCTTTTACCCTTTAAACTCCTAGAGTTTTCGTCTTCTTCTTGAGTCCATAGTGAATTCCAACTTCCTTTGCATTTTCACATAAAATTATCTTCATTCTTTCTTCACTAGGAAGAACTTCATGAAATGTTGAACTTCATGAAATGTTCATTAGGAAGAACTTCATTGTTTTGAAATATTGACTTCACTAGTCTTGAACTAGCTTGTGGAACAAAGTCTCCTACTTTGATTATCCTCCACAAGTAGTAATCCTTAGATTTGAGATAAAATTCAAATCTTAATTTCCACATATCAATATCTTCTTTATCAAAGATTAGTGCTTCTTTCACCAATTCTTCTAAGTATCACATAGTTTGAGTTGATCCGAGAATCGTTGACTCAAATTTGTGCACAAAATGAATTTTGACACTACCAAAAACATTTATAGAGAATTGATTTGAGCAACCGATCTGATACCAATTGTAAGTAAGTAGAAGGGGGTGAATAGTTACTTAATACGTTTTTAATATTTTTTTCGATTGATCACCAAATTTGATTAACTATGATCAACCAATTCAACTCAAACTGGATGTGTGTGGTGTATATGTTCAAAATAATAAGTAAAGTAATGTAAAGAACATAGACACAAGGATTTATAGTAGTTTGGGTCGATGTTAACTAATCCATCTTAATCCACTCCACGGTTACACTAATCGGGATTTCTTACTTCACTAAGCACTTTTCTCCAAACTCGGTGGACATCCGATATACAAGTCTTCTTTGGTAGACAACAAAACTAATCTTTCTATCCCTTTGAAAGACAAACTCCAACCTAGCTCAACTTGTCTTCAACTTGGACAAGTATTAATCTCCAAATAAGATTAATCAACTTCCTAAGTCCCTTTAACGAAGTAGAATACTAAGCTAGCCTATGCTTCTACTAATTGAAGTTACATGACTCATACAATTAGTAATGATGATCCTAAGACAATTCTAGGACATACATCACACTAAGTAAACTCACAAAATAAACAAATTTTATTAGTAAGTTCACAACAACCAAATTCTATATCTATAAGATCATATAATCTTCTCTTGCTTGATCACATTTGAGTAGTAACTAAAGCCCTTGTAATCTCTGGAAATATGCCTTTTGAATGTACAAGAGGGTCAACTTCAAATACTCTCAAATGCTTGCTATTTATAGTGGAATTCAAAAACTAGCCGTTGTCACATGGTCAAAGGCACGGTCGACCATGGTTCGACCGTGCGCGCTTCAGTCCAAAATTTATATCTGTTGTATAGCCGTTTGAATCAAATTTGAACACCATATTTTGGAATCTTTACTTCATCTAGCACCTGCAAAAGAAACCCAATATCCTACACAAGTACTATATGTATTAAGTGTGTGAGATTTGGTCTTATTGTGTGAAAATGACATAACACTCTAAATGTGGTAAACCCAACATTCTTGGAGAAGTGTCTTGATTTTCATTTTAGGTAATGTCAGTTTGGTCAAGACTTAGTTCGGTTCATTAATGCAATTGGTTCAATCATAAAGACTAGTCAACATGTCATTAACTTCCTAGTTTTAATTAATCACAAGTCATACTAGAAGGCAATGCCCGTGCGCTGCACGTCTTGTCTCAAATTTCACTATTTTTAAATTCGTGTTTCGAATAGTTAGAGTCATTGCGTGTGATGGCCCCATCAAAACACTTAACAGCTCCGTCACTTGGTCCCACAGCTTGATCATAACTCTATATGAATTTAATAAATAACCTTGCATTCTTTGTTTAAAAATGATTTCCAATAAAGGAAATCTACCAAAATATGTAAGTTTAGAAAAATCATACATTATTACTTAACCAAAAGTTGACCAAAACAAAGTCAATAACATCCACTATTAAATGTATCAAAATAGAGTGCAAGTTATTGTTTAACAAAAGCTGCCATCATAAATATGCAGACTCTCTAAGCACAGCGGAAGCAATCAATCATGAATCTGAGAATAAAACATGCGAGTAACTGTCAACAAAAATGTTGAGTGAATTATAGGTTTAATATTGCAAATAATATTTAATTTAAACCATAAAAATTTATGTTTGAAAATATAAAAACCCCTTTTTGGACCACAAAATTATATGCTAGAAAACATATAAAAATATTATTCCATTTTCCCGTGAGCCACATGGTAACCACTTAACCATTTATTTACCCTTGCCAAACACAATAAAAAATATACACCGAACAAGTGTATCTTCAACTAAATACCAAGTACTAAACATTCCGATTATAAATTGCTAGCGCGACTAGCTCGAAATGGGTTTGTCAAACCCGATAGATCTATCCGTAGGATTCACGTTCACCAGTAGAAACCAGTGATTACAGTTACCAGACTTGGGAATATTTTAAATCAACTTCCACTTGTGTCCAAAATATAAAATAAATTGCATGTATTCTCATCCCAAAAGAGTTAAAATAGAAAAATGGGACTATAACTCACCTTAAAGCAAATGAAGTAACCACACAAAAATACGAACAGCAAACGAAGTAAAGTGATCAGGAATGATCACAACGCCGACCTATAAATAAAGCAGGTTGATATAAATAACTAACTTAGGTCAAGTCTTAGTATGATAGCTATTGAACTTGTTGCAAGTAAACATAGAACAACACTCAACATGCTTCGGTTTGATCGGAACAGCGTACAAACACACACTTTCTATTTTTAGAAAGTTTATATTTTTAGCAGGTTTCCATTCTTGGAAAGTTTCTATTTTAGGAAAGTTTCTATTTTTAGAAAGTTTCTATTTTTAGATAGTTTCTATTTTTAGAAAGTTTCTATATCTGGAAAGTTTCCTTATTTAGAAAGTCAACAAAAGTCAACTGAAAGTCAAAGTCAACCGAAAGTCAACTCAAAAGTCAACCTTGGTCAAACATAGTCAACATTAATTTTAAAAGTGTAATTTGTAATAATAATATAAGTTATAATGTTATTTAAAGTTAAATATGTATGATTATGTTATAACATAAGTTTAATTAAATTAAAATGAATTATTAAAGTTAACATAAGTTTAGATGATATAATTAATATAACATAAGTATTTAATTAATTAATTAAATATTAGTCATAACATAAGTATTATTAATTAATAATAAATTTTAAATCATATCATAAGTATTATTAATTAATAATGAATTATTAATCATATCATAAGTTTCTAATTATAATCATTAAATCATAAGTATTTAATAATTAAATTATAATTAAATAATAACTAAGTCTTATAATAATTAAATAATTAATTAATCCTTATTATAAGTCTTATAATAATAATCTCATAATATAAGTTTAATACTTATCATAAGTATTTTCCATTAATAATAAAAGTATTATTAATCATAAGTTTAATTAAAATGTTAATTAAATCATAATTAATAATTAAATGATATAATAAATATATATCATAAGTCTTAAATTAAAATAATTACTTTTTATATCATAAGTAATTTTTTAATAATGAATTTCATTATTTATATCATAAGTCTTATTTAATAACCATAAGTTTTAATTAAAAGTTCATCGGGTCATAACTTGAGTCCCGGGAATCAGTTTTCGGCGAGTCTTATATATATCTTCGCCTAACCGACCCACCCGACACATTAATGTGCTCAAGAACACCCCAAGAATAGCAAACAAGTCGTGAGTTTCAGCCCTTAATCAGTTTGGATATTTAATCTGCTCAAAAACGTGTTTTAGTCATAACGGGTGATCCATGGCTCGGATTTCGATGACCCAAACATGA
Source organism: Rutidosis leptorrhynchoides (assembly GCF_046630445.1). Taxonomy (NCBI): domain Eukaryota; kingdom Viridiplantae; phylum Streptophyta; class Magnoliopsida; order Asterales; family Asteraceae; genus Rutidosis; species Rutidosis leptorrhynchoides. The sequence continues at coordinate 136,300,354 of NC_092343.1, read as the reverse complement.
ATATTCATCCCATCATCAATCCTAACACAATAGTACACCCTAAAGACTCTATAAATGGTCACAAAGTCGGACCACACCTGGTACAATTCGTTTTTATATTTTAATCTCAATATAACACCATTTTAATCATAACTAGAGCTCCGGGAATCGAAATGACATGAATCCGGAGTCTAAAATTAATGTCTTGATAAGAGGAACTCATATAGAAACTTTAATTTCACTTTTATAACAGTTAAGTTTACAGAAAAGATCAAACAAGCTGCTGTCCCAAAACAATCAAACCGAAAACATAAATTAACGAGCATTTCTACGCATACAATCAACAATATAATAACATATAAACATCATACTATTAATATAATATTCAGAAACAGAAAAATATAAAAAAATTGAAAAGTTAGGGTTAGGGTTTATACCCTAATCAAAAATCAAGAGATGTAGATGTGTAGAGAAGAACGCGTAGAATCCGAATATGTGAATGATTTCTTGATCCAAGTATTATTTGATGAAGATGATGGTGGATTATGGTGGTGATGGTGACGACTATAATGGAGAAAGGAGGAAGAGAAATAAAGTGATAAAAGCTAGGTTTAGAAAATGGGAATTGTAAAATGAAAACATGAATGAGAAATGGAAAAATCAAGGGACTATACCCCCCTCCCCATGGATTCGGCCAAAAACTGAATGGGGTGGGCCCCACATGGCCCACAATGATAAATGATGAAATCCTTATGTCCCGAACGCTCGATCGAAGCCCGAAACGCGAAAACGCTACTACGCGATTGATTTTTCGGAGAGATAACAAATACGCGACGAATAAAATGTATAAACACTAAATATAAACATATGACATTAAAATATCATATTTAAAATAATTAGGACTTAAAAATCCCTAAAGCTTGACCGTTGGTTTGAAAACCGAAAAGATTCGCCGGATAGAAATCCGCGACACGTAGAAACGTATAACTTAAAATATGAATATAATTATTCATATAACACATAATAATTAATATATTATTACTAAAATAATAATATAGATCATAGAAATGACGTGGAATGAATAACAATTAACGGTCGTTAAATAATTAACGGTAAAAGATAACGGAAAAAGTAGGGTCGTTACAGTACCTTCCTGTTACGGAAATTTCGTCCCGAAATTTAAGCAGGTGCAGGGGTTGAATCGGCATCTGAGAACAAATGCGGGTACTTCGGCCTCATCAGATCTTCACGTTCCCAAGTGAACTCGGGTCCGCGTCTGGCATTCCATCTAATCGGACGATAGGAATTCTACCCTACTTGAGAGTCTTAACCTCTCGATCCATAATTTCAACAGGTTCCTCAATAAAGTGGAGTTGTTTATCAACATGAAGCTCCTCAAGAGGAATAGTTTCATCGGCCTCGGCCAAACACTTCTTCAAATTCGATACATGAAAAACGTCATAAACAGTACTGAGTTCTTGTGGCAATTTCAAACGATAAGCCACGAGTCCAACTCGCTATGTAATTTCAAATGGTCCAACAAATCGAGGATTCAACTTTCCCCTTTTACCAAAACGTACCACACCCTTCCAAGGTGATACCTTCAACATAATAAGGTCACCGACCTGAAATTCTAAATCCTTCCTTCTAACATCGACATAACTCTTTTGCCGACTCCTGGCGGTTTTCAATCTCTCTTTAATCTGTACGATCTTCTCTGTAGTCTCATGAATAATTTCTGGGCCTGTGAGTTGAGCATCCCCAACCTCATTCCAACAGATAGGAGACCTACACTTTCTACCATACAGAGCTTCAAATGGTGTGGCCTTAATACTTGCATGATAGCTGTTATTATAAGAAAATTCAGCCAATGGCAAATATCTATCCCACTCATTACCAAAATCAATTACGCACGCTCGTAACATGTCTTCCAACGTTTGGATGGTCCTTTCACTCTGACCATCCATCTGTGGATGATAAGTGGTGCTCATATTCAATTTTGTTCCCAAAACTTCCTGTAAGGATTTCCAAAACCTCGATGTAAATCGACTGTCTCGGTCTGAAATAATCGATACAGGAACACCATGTCTAGAAACAATCTCCTTTAAATACAAACGAGTAAGCTTCTCCATCGAATCTATTTCCTTAATAAGCAAGAAATGAGTTGACTTAGTGAGTCGATCAAGAATCACCCAAATGGTATCATAACCACCCACAACTCTCGGTAACTTCATAATAAAGTCCATCGTAATACCTTCCCACTTCCACTCGGGAATTTCAGGTTGCACCAAAAGCCTGACGGTTCTGATGTTCAGCTTTAACCTTAGCACAGGTCAAACACTTAGCCATATACGTAGCCACATCAGCCTTCAAATGAGGCCGCCAATACAACTCCTTAAGATCATGATACATCTTTCCTGAACCAGGGAATGAATAGAGTACCTAGACTTATGAGCCTCATCTAAAACAAGTTGTTGCAGATCACCAAACTTCGGAACCCAAAGGCGTCCTGTAAAATACCGAGTACCATCGGTTCATACCTCTAACTATTTACTTAAGTCTCGGACCTTCCCGTTACAAAATTCTCCTCCTTCAAGGCTTCTTGTTGTGCCCCAAGAATCTGCCTTGCGAGGTTTATTCGAATGGTCATATTTAAGGCCCTAAATCTATGAGGTTCAGTCCTCTCTTTACGACTTAACGTATCGGCCACAACATTAGCCTTCCCCGGATGATATATAAGTTCACAATCATAATCATTCAACGTCTCAATCCATCTTCGTTGCCTCATATTCAACTGTTTCTAATCAAGGATATGTTGAAGACTTTTGTGATCTGTGTACACAGTACTTTTGACCCCATATAAGTAATGTCTCCAATTCTTGAGTGCAAACACAACAGCTCCTAATTCTACATCATGGGTTGTATAATTCTTTTCATAAGTCTTCAACTGACGTGACGCGTAAACAATGACTTTCTTTCGTTGCATCAAAACACAACCAAAGTCTTGACACGGAGCATCACAATAGATAAAAAGATCATCACTACCCTCAGGTAGTGATAATATCGGTGCAGAAGTTAACTTCTTCTTTAGAGTTTGGAAAGCAGACTCTTGTTCACTCTTCCACTCGTACTTCTTCCCCTTATGCGTTAAAGCAGTCAGAGGTTTTGCTACTCGTAAAAAATCTTGAATGAACCTTCTATAATAGCCTGCTAATCCTAGAAACTGATGAATCTGAGTATGAGTCTTCAGAATTTTCCATTTCTCAATTGCCTCAATCTTAGTAGGATCAACTTGTATTCCCTGTTTACTAACAAAATGTCCAAGGAATTGAACTTCTCTCAACCAGAAAGCACACTTAGAGAACTTAGCGTACAACTCTTCTTTCCTCAACAGATCAAGCACTAACTTCAAATGTTCTTCGTGTTCTTCATCACTCTTGGAATAAATAAGGATGTCATCAATGAAAACAATAACGAACTTGTCCAGATAGGGTCTACACACATGGTTCATGAGGTCCATGAACACAGTAAGTGCGTTTGTTAATCCGAACGGCATAACAACGAATTTGTAATGACCATAACGGGTGCGAAAAGAGGTTTTTGGAATATCAGACTCTTTAACACGCAGTTGATGATAATCCAGAACGAAGATCGATCTTATAATAAATGGACAAACCTTGAAGCTGATCGAATAGATCATATATTCTCGGAAGAGGGTAACGGTCCTTAACTGTAAGCTTGTTCAACTCGCGATAATCAATACACCATCAGAATGAACCACCTTTCTTCTTAACAAACAAAACAGGAGCTCCCCAAGGGGATGAACTGGGACGAATGAAATGTAGTTGCAACAATGAAGGAAGAAATATATGGAGTAGTCACATCAGTGGCATAGGTATTTAAGGCAATTCTCTCAAAGGAGATAATGAGGATCATGGACTTCAAAGAAAATTTTCATTACATTTCCGATAGGAAGACGTACGAAAGGTGTGATATTTCAATGAGAGTGAACTTCCTTGTACAATGAGCGAGGAAATCTAGGATTCATCCATCTTCTTAAATTTATGTGCGGATGAAAAGAACGTCAATCATGGGTTATAAAGAATGGTCGACTCCAGGTGAGATGAATCTCCAAAAATAATTTCATGTACCTCAAAGTATTGAATCCTAGAATTGATGTTTACGAGGGTGTTGCGGTTAACAACAAATTTTGAGAGTAGAAAATCCTCAAACGGTCTAGTGTAATATATATCCATGATACCCACTATACAACAGTTGGGGTAGAAACCCACCTAGCGCCTTTTCTACAATAGGATGACCACCGAGTGTACCCCAGAAAATTGATTTATCGATCCGCATTTCGGCCATGTCCAACCATAAGAGGGAAAATTTTATGAGCGCAAAGACTTTCCAACAAATTTTATAAACCGGCATCCAAAGTGGTGCAAGAGTCTTTATCAATGAACTTAATGGTAAGTTTCATCCTTAAATGGAGGATGAGAAGAACTGTGATCCAAACACTCTGTAGAGTAATGCGAAAATTTGATAAAATCAATCAAAGGAGTTTTGAAAAAGCTTTAAACGTTTGATGTGACAACATAAACGGAACGAAGTTCTTAGTAAATTTAGAAGTATGTACAACGTGTACCATTTTTTTATAAAATAAATTGACTTAATCAAACAGCTCAGTAAATGAGTGGTTTTAAAATAATTTTGAAGGTATGATTTGGTATATACTAGCCAAAATAGGTAAGGTAAATTTATTCATTTGAATCCATACATACATATATGATTTTATAAATTGTATACATGACAAAATATTTCATTACTTCTATTTGCCCATAAATCTTGTGAGAACCGCCCAATTAAACAAATGTGTAAAACTCCCGATGATAAATAGAGTATCTGTATTTCAGAGGTTACAAGTTGAAGTAAGAACGTGGAAGATCGAGTAAAGGACTTGAATCATCGTGCGACATTTGACCAACAAATGTTACGAGGTCATGAAACTAATGAGTTAAATGTTGTTTTGACTATGATCAGGACATAAGTCCTTGGGCCAAAACTGTTTCCGAGTGAAGCTGTTGCTAACAAGCGAGTTATGAAGGATAGGGCATGAGATAGATAATCTGGTTAAAATGAGCTTCTCGTATATAAACAAATAAGATAATGAGTATTTTCCCTACCCATGTAATACATCAGAATTTCTAAATGAGTAGCGTAAAAATTTTCTTTGACTCGCTTTCTATTCCTCATGTCACAATATTGGGACTTCTTTATGAATTAACGTAATATTATCACGTTGGCCTGACGCCATTATATTTCACTAATTCATAGTTCTATTCCCTACAACCAGAGCTCTGATACCAACTGTGATGGCCCCGTCAAAACACTTAACGGCTCCGTCACTTGGTCCCACAGCTTGATCATAACTCTATATGAATTTAATAAATAACCTTGCATTCTTTGTTTAAAAATGATTTCCTATAAAGGAAATCTACCAAAATATGTAAGTTTAGAAAAACCATACATTATTACTTAACCAAAAGTTGACCAAAACAAAGTCAATAACATCCACTATTAAATGTATCAAAATAGAATGCAAGTTATTGTTTAACAAAAGCTACCATCATAAATATGCAGACTCTCTAAGCACAACGGAAGCAATCAATCATGAACCTGAGAATAAAACATGCGAGTAACTATCAAAAAAAATGTTGAGTGAATTATAGGTTTAATATTGCAAACAATATTTAATTTAAACCATAAAAATTTATGTTTGAAAACATAAAAACCCCTTTTTGGACCACAAAATTATATGCTAGAAAACATATAAAAACATTATTCCATTTTCCCATGAGCCACCTGGTAACCACTTAACCATTTATTTACCCTTGCCAAACACAATTAAAAATATACACCGAACAAGTGTATCTTCAACTAAATACGAAGTACTAAATATTCCGATTATAAATTGCTAGCGCGACTAGCTCGAAATGGGGTTGTCAAACCCGATAGATCTATCCGTAGGATTCGTGTTCACCAGTAGAAACCAGTGATTACAGTTACCAGACTAGGGAATATTTTTGTTCAACTCATAATGAATAATTTAAATCAACTTCCACTTGTGTCCAAAATATAAAATAAATTGCATGTATTCTCATCCCAAAAGAGTTAAAATAGAAAAATGGGACTATAACTCACCTTAAAGCAAATGAAGTAACCACACAAAAATGCGAACAGCAAATGAAGTAAAGTGATCAGGAATGATCACAACGCCGACCTATAAATAAAGCAGGTCGATATAAATAACTAAATTAGGTCAAGTCTTAGTATGATAGCTATTGTACTTGTTGCAAGTAAACATAGAACAACACTCAACATGCTTCGGTTTGATCGGAACAGCGTACGGACACACACTTTCTATTTTTAGAAAGTTTCTATTTTTAGCAGGTTTCCATTCTTGGAAAGTTTCTATTTTAGGAAAGTTTCTATTTTTAGAAAGTTTCTATTTTTAGAAAGTTTCTATATCTGGAAAGTTTCCTTATTTAGAAAGTCAACAAAAGTCAACTGAAAGTCAAAGTCAATCGAAAGTCAACTCAAAAGTCAACCTTGGTCAAACATAGTCAACATTAATTTTAAAAGTGTAAGTTGTAATAATAATATAAGTTATAATGTTATTTAAAGTCAAATATGTATGATTATGTTATAACATAAGTTTAATTAAATTAAAATGAATTATTAAAGTTAACATAAGTTTAGATTATATAATTAATATAACATAAGTATTTAATTAATTAATTAAATAGTAGTCATAACATAAGTATTATTAATTAATAATAAATTTTAAATCATATCATAAGTATTATTAATTAATAATAAATTATTAATCATATCATAAGTTTCTAATTATAATCATTAAATCATAAGTATTTAATAATTAAATTATAATTAAATAATAACTAAGTCTTATAATAATTAAATAATTAATTAATCCTTATTATAGGTCTTATAATAATAATCTCATAATATAAGTTTAATACTTATCATAAGTATTTTCCATTAATAATAAAAGTATTATTAATCATAAGTTTAATTAAAATGTTAATTAAATCATAAGTAATAATTAAATGATATAATAAATATATATCATAAGTCTTAAATTAAAATAATTACTTTTTATATCATAAGTAATTTTTTAATAATGAATTTCATTATTTATATCATAAGTCTTATTTAATAACCATAAGTTTTAATTAAAAGTTCATCAGGTCATAACTTGGGTCCCCAGAATCAGTTTTCAGCGAGTCTTATATATATCTTCGCCTAACCGACTCACCCGACACATTAATATGCTCAATAACACCCCAAGAACAGCAAACAAGTCGTGAGTTTCAGCCCTTAGTCAGTTTGGATCTTTAATCCGCTCAAAAACGTGTTTTAGTCATAACGGGTGATCCGTGGCTCGGATTTCGATGACCCGAACATGAATATTCATCCCCTCATCAATCCTAACACACTAGTACACCCTAAAAACTCTAAAAATGGTCACAAAGTCGGACCACACATGGTACAAATCGTTTTTATATTTTAATCTCAATATTACACCATTTTAATCATAACTAGAGCTCCGGGAATCGAAATGACATGAATCCGGAGTCTAAAATTAATGTATTGATGAGAGGAACTCATTGAGATACTTTAATTTCACTTTTATAACAGTTAAGTTTACAGAAAAGATCAAACAAGCTGCTGTCCCAAAACAATCAAACCGAAAACATAAATTAACGAGCATTTCTACGCATACAATCAACAATACAATAACATATAAACATCATACTATTAATATAATATTCAAAAACAGAAAAATATAACAAAATTGAAAAGTAAGGGTTAGGGTTTATACCCTAATCAAAAATCAAGAGATGTAGATGTGTAGAGAAGAACGCGTAGAATCCGAATATGTGAATGATTTCTTGATCCAAGTATTATTTGATGAAGATGATGGTGGATTATGGTGGTGGTGGTGACGGCTCTAATGGAGAAAGGAGGGAGAGAAATAAAGTGATAAAAGCTAGGTTTAGAAAATGGGAGGTGTAAAATGAAAACATGAATGAGAAATGGAAAAATCAAGGGAGTATACCCCCCTCCCCATGGATTCGGCCAAAAACTGAATGGGGTGGGCCCCACATGGCCCACAATGATAAATGATGAAATCCTTATGTCCCGAACGCTCGATCGAAGCCCGAAACGCGAAAACGCTACTACGCGATTGATTTTTTGGAGAGATAACAAATACGCGACGAATAAAATGTATAAACACTAAATATAAACATATGACATTAAAATATCATATTTAAAATAATTACGACTTAAAAATCCCTAAAGCTTGACCATTGGTTTGAAAACCGAAAAGATTCGCCGGATAGAAATCCGCGACACGTAGAAACGTATAACTTAAAATATGAATATAAGTATTCATATAACACATAATAATTAATATATTATTACTAAAATAATAATATAGATCATAGAAATGACGTGAAACGAATAACAATTAACGGTCGTTAAATAATTAACGGTAAAAGATAACGGAAAAAGTAGGGTCGTTACATTGCGGGAGTTTGGTTGAAAACATATTAACCTTGAAGTGAAAGTTGATGTTGGTCCCATTATGCAAGTGGTCAAGTAGGATTTTGTGCATATGTTTTGTTTGTCACTATAAAAATCTGCACATTCGCGTCATATGTACTAATGTAACTATATATAAACAAAAGTTTACTAAAGATGGTCAAATGAGTTAACAAATGATGCCAAAATACATCATAAACCATGCATATTATAGTATGATTCATAATATTTAAACATATATTACCTTTACAATTAACCATTAAATTTTTTAAGGTATCTCTTTATGACCTCATATGTGACAATAAGTAATTACATAATAATTGGAGTACATAAATGTAGCGACCCGACCAAATCGTCATTGACGGCGCCGTCTACTTAGGTCCCGTTACGTGGTCATAAGTCTTTAAAACAACGTTTGACCAAAAGGTATGTCGCATTCATTTCAAATGTAAAGGTTGTTCACGTTTTACAAGAATAGTTCCACCACAAGTTACGATACCAAGTTTTAAGTACAAATGAAACTTATGCGACACAATTTAAAAGTATCCAAAAGACGCTCCATGTATGCATGTATACTCGACATCCAAGCAAGTATCAAAAGAGTGCGGAAGCATGTATCACTAAGCATTCAAAACCTGAGAAAACATAGAAGAATCTGTCAACGAAAACGTTGGTGAAATCATAGGTTTAGTAAGTAAATTGTATTGAACCACAAGGTTCTTTAAGAATTGTTCAACCAGAATCGTTCACATTCCAAAATAGTATTTGTATCACGAGCACCCAATTATCAAGGCTTAACCGAATCTTCCCTCTGAATTTTGAATTTAGTGTTAGAACTTACACTATACATTGTTGAAATTATATTTCATTCACTAACGGTAGCGAACCGTCTGAATGAGGGTTTGTTAAACCCGTATGGCCACACAACATAATTACACGCTTACACTTACACCCTGCAAGTGGAACTAATGATAATTGGATTGAGGACTTTTGTTCAAACTCGTATGCATCTTTGTATTCGTATTTGCTCACAATGTAAAAGCATGATAAGTAAATAAGTATGAAATGTATGTGTTTCTCAGCCCACGATGTAAAGAATAAAAGTGATTGAAAAAGTGGGACTATGATCTCACCTTGAGTGCAAGGGTTAATAAAGTACTTCGACAAGTAAACGCGTGCAAAGACAAAGCTAGTCTTGACCTAAACATATAGGTTATATCAATAACGGTAAACACAAAACGGTCAAAGATGTTCAATTAGTCCTATGGCTCAATACGACTCGATTATGTAGCATGTGAAGCAAATTGTCAAGTTTCATGCAAGATACAAGTATAAAAGCATGTTAGGAAGATTGCGTAATTAATTGGTTAAGTTTGACAAAAAGTCAAACTTTGGTCGGTCAAAGTCAACGAAAGTCAACAAGTTCGGGTCGGGTTCCGAACTATTTTTCTAATCTTAGAAATCATATATGAGCATGTTGGCCAAGTTACATGTTAATCGGAGGTGCGTAGCATGCCAAACATTATTCAAAAATTGACCAAGTTGGACAGAATTCTGGCCAGGCCATTTGGCGCGCCGCGCGGGGTAGGGGCGCGCCGCGCCACCCTCTGTGCAGGGATTTCTGGTCAGTTTTCAAAGTATGCACGAACCAAAACACAAACAATCACATTTTATGATCCGCAAACAATTAGAACATGTATTTTATATCATCGGAAAGCTATTTCGACAAGGAATACAACTAACCACATATCACCAATCAAAAACATCATTTACAATAAACGAAAAACTCGTCAATTGATCGAGAAAGGTTTATTTTTAAGTTTCAAGTTCGTAAAACGTATTTTATGATTCGGGAATCCAATTTACACATACGATATGCCGTTTTGAAGGTAATGAAGCATACATTACTACTAGACACTAACAATTAACATTCCATGGCATTTAAGCATCCAAAAGTTCATGTCAAGAACTATCAAACCCTAGTCAAACATCACAAAATCATTAATCGGGTTTTTGAAGTTTCCTTAATCAACCTACACATCCAAATGTGGCTAATGATACTAGTAACACTTTTAAAACATGCACTTTAACAATCTAACAACATTTGATCATCCAAAATCAAGGATTTAGCAAGAAATTTTCATATTGAACTAGTTACACCAAAAACAACGAATCGAGCATACAATTTACATACACGACATCACAATGAGCCATAGACACTAATTAACAACTTTATAACTCAAAAATCTCAAGAACACATAAAATTAGTGATTTTAGAAAGTTACCCAAAATGGATGAGGTTGGTATCAAATCGAAGAGGATGAAACGAGGATCAAGAATATGTAGTCGGATTTGTTGTGAGCTTCCTAAATCAAAATTAGATGATGAATTGCTTTTTGAAAGATTGAAAGAAAATGGAGAAGTATGAGAAGAAAATGGAAAAGAAAATAAAAGAAAAATGGGGAGGAGGTTGACTAGTCAAAGTGCTAGTCACCTCTTTGTCTTTTTGGCAAAACTAGTCCCTTTAGTTTGTAATCGGGTGCGAGAGTTAACCGAACGAATATTTTAAATTACACGGGAGTACGGGAGACGTTATAATCCGATAACGAGAATATTTAAAATGTTACTTAACAAGGATACGAATCTAGATACGAAGGGCATTATTTAAAAGAAAAAGACGGGCGTTAAAATAATTTAACGGAAAAATGCGGGATGTTACATTATCCACACCTCAAAAGAAATTTCGTCCCGAAATTTAGTTGGAAGTAGTAGTCGATATCTCTTATTCGAGACTTTACGTTGTCCATGCTATGAATAAGTGAAGGTACGTCCTTGAGTGTTCTCATGAATTTAGATAGTTAGGGTTTTACGTTGCATTAAGGTTTGGTTTTACGATCCCCGGTTTTAACCGGTTTTCCCATGAAGAGAAGTTTGTCATCAATAGTTGGTGTATCTGGCAGGATTGCACGTTCCTGTTCCGCAGGACACGTTTCCAAGTTTGTTACACGAAATGTAGGGTAAACGGAAACTTAATTGAGTCTGAAGTTCTAAACGATAGGAAGCGGTTCCAATACGCCCCAAGGTTTCAAAAGGGTTTACGTGTCGCGAGTTTAACTTTCCCTGATTTCCGAAACGGATTACACCTTTCCAAGGTGCGGGTTCTCAATATTACACTGTTACAGGGATTTTGTGAGGTTTTCATCTAAGTTTGGTATAACTCTTTTGGGCGACTACGGGTCGTCTCGAGCCCTTCTCGGACTTGAACGATCTCAATTGTTGTTTCCTGATGTAGTTCAGATTTCGGTGTTTGCTTGCCACATGCGTTGGTCCAACGAATAGGGGTATGACATTTGCGGTCATATAGGGTTTCGGAAGTGCGGCGTTAGTACAAGAACGGTAACTATCGTAGTATGAGGGATCAACTAAAAGCGACCATGCAAGTTTGAAACATGCCTTTCGAAGACGTAAATCGTTCGTTTGTTCGGTTCGTCTGTTTGTGGGAGATACACGGTACATGTGTCTAAGCGGGTTCCCAAGGTCTCTTGTAACGCTAGAAGTGAAACGAGTATTTCGATACAGGATAAATGACGAAGATACACCGTGTTGGAATAGAATCTCTTAAGATATGTTTGAACAAGTCAGTTAGGGTTCGAAAAATGTTCGTTAGGACTATTCACCCTCGTGGCGAATACTAATATAATATGAGGAATTTCTCTATCCATGGAGAAATGTCACAAGGAGTTTCCTTAAACGGAAATGCGAGCGATAAAGATAGGAGTGAAATGAGGACTTAGAATAGGATGAGTTTACATCTCGAGGTTGCTATAACGTGCCTCTAGTTGTCAAAAGTTGAAGTCTGAAAGAGAAACGAGGTAGTACACGTAGTTGTATAGTTCGGGGTCGAATAATAGTTGACCGATTATCAGAACACGAGGGCGTTAAGTCAAAGAAGAGTGAAGTATCGCTGGATTGTGTGTTATCCTAAATTCCAGTAATATCAGACGGTAATGGTGAAATATCAGGGGTGTGTAGTGTGGTACGTGATGACGAGAAAATTGATCGGATCCACAATTTAGTATTCGACTTCTCCGTGCAAGATAACGAATTTAACTAGAAATGTTGGTGTGAAGAATCACGCTCAAGGTTCGATCGCGGAGAGATTAAAGTCGTGTAACACGAGAAAAGTCAGAAATGAATTTTCGGTAATAACAGACGAGGTCTAAGATTTTACGAATACAAGTCTGAGTGGGGAGAGTTTCCTGATTACATGTGGCTTGATTTTGAGATTGATTGAAATGCCTTGATCATTAACATTATGGTCTAGAAAATTGGACTTCGTTCAACAGAAATTCTCACTCGGAGAATTTGGTATAAAGTTGCTCTTTTCTCAAAAGTTCGAGCGTAAGATGGTGATGTTGTTCGTTTTCCTTCTTTACTTAAATAAGTTAAGATGTCATCTATAAATACGATAACAGATTAGTCTATATGAATTTGCATACGCGGTTCAAGAGGTTTATGGATACGGGCGAGCCCTAAATAAATCAAACGGTACTAAGAGAGTTTTACAACTAACGTTGCGAGTTCGGAAAGTGGCTTAGGAGACATCGTCTCACTTAACCCCCAATTGATGATAACCGGAACGGAGGTCGATTTGGAACATACGGGATTCGTGCAAATAATCATAAGGTCATGGATGCGAGGGAGAGGGTATCGGTTTCCAACCGAGAATTACTCAGTTCACAATAATCTATACAAGATGATGGGGAAACATTTTTTTTTTTTTTTTTTTTTTTTTTTTTTTTTTTTTTTTTTTTTTTTTACGAATAGGTTCCGAGCTCCCTAGTTCTATAGGTGTCAAGTCAAAAGTCTTAACGTATATCCTCCAATAAAATTTTATAGGCACACAACAATTTCCGTCGGTCACTTAAATCGTCTAAGTAGTATCTAGGGGAAAAAGTGGAATGTAAAGAGCACGAGTCAAAGACTTGGTTAATAAACATCTAGCGGTAATCGAATCGAATAAGTATGAAACATACTGTTTGTTGTGAAGAAACGTACCCGTGACTAGTCCATCGTCGTCTCGGGCATCCTAGGTGTCGATGTTGAAAGTTCAACGGCGTGCGTTGGGGTTGATTTTCTTGTTTGGGCACGCACTCCTAAAATGACCCGGTTGGCCACATTCAAAACAAACACCCGTCTTGGGTGCATTGTGCTCCTTTTGAGCGACGGGAGCGGTATTCCTACACTCGTGGGCTACATGGCCACTTCTTTGACACTTCAAGCAAAATGGTTTGCCACATTCGCCTAAATGATGTTTGTAGCACTCGTTACAATACGGTAGGTGTCCGGTATAACCCCTCTTGCCATCGGAGGAGTAAAGCTTCTTAGTAAAGTTGTTGTTGCTTGATTGGGAGGGTTCCCACTTTCTTTTGTTGCCGCCCGATTTATCCTCGGCCTTAGGTGCCGGAACTACGATTTCGTCAACCGTTTCAATTAGTTGGCGAGCCATGTTCATAGCGGCTTGATGAGTAGTGGGTTTGGATGACATCACCCCTTGTTTGATGCTTTTTGGAAGACCGAGCATGTAGAGCTCAATCCTTTGAGATTCGGGGTTAACAAGATTAGGACACATCAAGGATAGTTCGGCGAAGCGTTGATTATAAGCCTTAAGATCGTTTCCGACCGCTTTCAAAGCTCTTAGTTCTTCCTCAAGCTTTCGGGTTTCTTCGCGCGGAAAATATTCAACAATCATCTTTTCCTTTAGATCGGCCCAAGAGAGGGCATGAGCTTCATCGGTACCCACCGATTGAACATAGGTGTTCCACCATGTTAGAGCAATTCCGGAGAAAGTGTGAGTGGAGTATTTGACCTTGTCTTGGTCCCGACAACCGCTTATGCTAAAGACGGCTTCCGTTTGCTCAAACCATCGGGTGAGCACGACCGGTCCCCCGGTTCCATCAAAAGTGTGAGGTTTGCACCCCATGAAAGCTTTATAGGAGCATCCCTCGTTTGAGTTTCCGGCTCCATTGTTGTTGTTGTTGTTGTTGTTGTTGTTGTTGTGGTTGTTATTATTATTGTTGTTGGATGAGTGACCGGCCATGGCCGCATCTACGGCGGTAGCTATCATCCGTTCGAGAGCTTGTTCGGGAGTTTCATTGCGGCGCACACGACGAGGAGCCATTGTTCCTTCAAGACACAAGAATATCGTTGGTTAGTATTTTCAACAATACTAACCGGAGTATGGAATAAGGATAGAGAGAAAATTTTCCTTGACTCGCCCTAAATTCTTTATGTCATAATGTCGGAACGTCCATGTGAATCACCGTAATATAATCCCGGAAATTATATTACCCTGATTCTCATGTGCATTTAACATTACTTCATAAAGTCAAGGTGGCGCGTCAACAAAATTTATCAACATAAGATCAAGATCGAATACGAGTTAGATATGATAGAAGAGTTCGAGTATAAATGCACAAATAGTCAAGTAATTCCTACTGCAGTCTATATGCCGGTTGTAGTCTAGATTCACCTATGTACCCTATGACTCGGGGTGGACACAAATGAACTCTAAATCCCTACAACCAACGCTCTGATACCATCTGTAGCGACCCGACCAAATCGTCATTGACGGCGCCGTCTACTTAGGTCCCGTTACGTGGTCATAAGTCTTTAAAACAACGTTTGACCAAAAGGTATGTCGCATTCATTTCAAATGTAAAGGTTGTTCACGTTTTACAAGAATAGTTCCACCACAAGTTACGATACCAAGTTTTAAGTACAAATGAAACTTATTCGACACAATTTAAAAGTATCCAAAAGACGCTCCATGTATGCATGTATACTCGACATCCAAGCAAGTATCAAAAGAGTGCGGAAGCATGTATCACTAAGCATTCAAAACCTGAGAAAACATAGAAGAATCTGTCAACGAAAACGTTGGTGAAATCATAGGTTTAGTAAGTAAATTGTATTGAACCACAAGGTTCTTTAAGAATTGTTCAACCAGAATCGTTCACATTCCAAAATAGTATTTGTATCACGAGCACCCAATTATCAAGGCTTAACCGAATCTTCCCTCTGAATTTTGAATTTAGTGTTAGAACTTACACTATACATTGTTGAAATTATATTTCATTCACTAACGGTAGCGAACCGTCTGAATGAGGGTTTGTTAAACCCGTATGGCCACACAACATAATTACACGCTTACACTTACACCCTGCAAGTGGAACTAATGATAATTGGATTGAGGACTTTTGTTCAAACTCGTATGCATCTTTGTATTCGTATTTGCTCACAATGTAAAAGCATGATAAGTAAATAAGTATGAAATGTATGTGTTTCTCAGCCCACGATGTAAAGAATAAAAGTGATTGAAAAAGTGGGACTATGATCTCACCTTGAGTGCAAGGGTTAATAAAGTACTTCGACAAGTAAACGCGTGCAAAGACAAAGCTAGTCTTGACCTAAACATATAGGTTATATCAATAACGGTAAACACAAAACGGTCAAAGATGTTCAATTAGTCCTATGGCTCAATACGACTCGATTATGTAGCATGTGAAGCAAATTGTCAAGTTTCATGCAAGATACAAGTATAAAAGCATGTTAGGAAGATTGCGTAATTAATTGGTTAAGTTTGACAAAAAGTCAAACTTTGGTCGGTCAAAGTCAACGAAAGTCAACAAGTTCGGGTCGGGTTCCGAACTATTTTTCTAATCTTAGAAATCATATATGAGCATGTTGGCCAAGTTACATGTTAATCGGAGGTGCGTAGCATGCCAAACATTATTCAAAAATTGACCAAGTTGGACAGAATTCTGGCCAGGCCATTTGGCGCGCCGCGCGGGGTAGGGGCGCGCCGCGCCACCCTCTGTGCAGGGATTTCTGGTCAGTTTTCAAAGTATGCACGAACCAAAACACAAACAATCACATTTTATGATCCGCAAACAATTAGAACATGTATTTTATATCATCGGAAAGCTATTTCGACAAGGAATACAACTAACCACATATCACCAATCAAAAACATCATTTACAATAAACGAAAAACTCGTCAATTGATCGAGAAAGGTTTATTTTTAAGTTTCAAGTTCGTAAAACGTATTTTATGATTCGGGAATCCAATTTACACATACGATATGCCGTTTTGAAGGTAATGAAGCATACATTACTACTAGACACTAACAATTAACATTCCATGGCATTTAAGCATCCAAAAGTTCATGTCAAGAACTATCAAACCCTAGTCAAACATCACAAAATCATTAATCGGGTTTTTGAAGTTTCCTTAATCAACCTACACATCCAAATGTGGCTAATGATACTAGTAACACTTTTAAAACATGCACTTTAACAATCTAACAACATTTGATCATCCAAAATCAAGGATTTAGCAAGAAATTTTCATATTGAACTAGTTACACCAAAAACAACGAATCGAGCATACAATTTACATACACGACATCACAATGAGCCATAGACACTAATTAACAACTTTATAACTCAAAAATCTCAAGAACACATAAAATTAGTGATTTTAGAAAGTTACCCAAAATGGATGAGGTTGGTATCAAATCGAAGAGGATGAAACGAGGATCAAGAATATGTAGTCGGATTTGTTGTGAGCTTCCTAAATCAAAATTAGATGATGAATTGCTTTTTGAAAGATTGAAAGAAAATGGAGAAGTATGAGAAGAAAATGGAAAAGAAAATAAAAGAAAAATGGGGAGGAGGTTGACTAGTCAAAGTGCTAGTCACCTCTTTGTCTTTTTGGCAAAACTAGTCCCTTTAGTTTGTAATCGGGTGCGAGAGTTAACCGAACGAATATTTTAAATTACACGGGAGTACGGGAGACGTTATAATCCGATAACGAGAATATTTAAAATGTTACTTAACAAGGATACGAATCTAGATACGAAGGGCATTATTTAAAAGAAAAAGACGGGCGTTAAAATAATTTAACGGAAAAATGCGGGATGTTACAATAAAAAACTTCTAAATATAAACATGAACCATTACGTTTGACTACACCACACAATATAAAACTTGTGAATACAAGAAAATTGGAGGTTCATAATATTGAATAACAATTGATATGAAAATAATAATTATTTATTAACTATTAGAATAAATATATGTAACACCATCAAGAGTTACGTTATAAACTTTTCAATAACTGTTATCTTTTTATTTTCCTTAATATAAATTTAGTTATAAACATTCATTCATAAAAAGTAAAATTTATGTCATAAATTATATGATTAGTTCTAATCTTTTCATTTTCCTTATCATAATTTTGTCATAAATTTAAACTTAAGCTATGACATAAATGATACCAATAGTTTCAAACTTTTCATTTTTCATATTTACTTTGATAGATATTGCTATATATATATATATATATATATATATATATATATATATATATATATATATATATATATATATAAATTAATTAAATAAACATGATTTATATATTTACATAGATAAAAAATATTACACCTATAATATTTAAATGTATAAGAAATGTTACACCTATAAAAATCATAGTTATATAAATTATAACTAAAATGTAATAATAATAAAAATAACAATCGTAATCATATTCATAATGATAATTATGAATTATAATCATAATAATAATAATCATAATCTTCATTATTAATCATATAAGTTATACAAATATATAATATAATAATCATAATATCATAATATTAACATTAAAGAGAGAAGCTTAGGACGAATCAATCCAACATAGAGTCAACCACGTTTCTTCTTGCCTTGTCCGTGATTTACAATATTTTGAAATTGGTGTTTCTTCAATACCTACAAAAACAAACAAACATATATTATATTTAATAATATATACATATATATATATATACATATATATTTGGATATATATATAGATATATTCGGATATATATATATATATATATATATATATATATATATATATATATATATATATATATATATATATATATATATATATATATAGATATATATATATATATATATATATATATATATATCATATAACTATATCTACTATAATATTATATATATCATTTCTTCTTCTTTCCATCTTAAAAAAGATTGAAAATACAACATTAGTAATATGGTGTACTCTTTTGTATGATTGATAAGGAAAAATGGAATGAATATTACATATTTATAGGTTAAAAAAATAACTTACGTTACATAGAAGATGAAAGGTTTATGTATTTATTGATTATTAATTACTTCAAATTTATTTATGACATTTTTATTTAATATGATTTTTATTTTTTTACTTTTTTACCATAATAATTTTTAACCTTTTTTACCGGTCTATTAAATTGCATGGATAAATTTTATTGAGTTAAACGTATTTAATACACCATACTTATGATTCTAGGACTCAATTACTATAGATATATAGATATAGATTCATTTTAGGACTAAGTAGAGATTAATTTAATGATGTCTTTCTAAATTAAACATTAAGTGTGTAAAGACATCAATGTTAAGTCATACTTGGACATGTTACACAATGTGTTACTTAGACAAGACCAAATAGACTATTGACCATTATTGTTTGTGAACCATTTTACACTTAATTCATTGAAGTAAACTAGTCACTTGAATCCTAGTATTCTAACACATAGCAAGTTTAAGAGTGAAATGTCCCGTTCTTATTGGTTAAAAACGTTCCATATTAATTGATTTCGTTGCGAGGTTTTGACCTCTATATGAGACGTTTTTCAAAGACTGTATTCATTTTTAAAACAAACCATAACCTTTATTTCATAAATAAAGGTTTAAAAAGCTTTACGTAGATTATCAAATAATGATAATCTAAAATATCCTGTTTAAACACGACCATTACATAATGGTTTACAATACAAATATGTTACATCGAAATCAGTTTCTTGAATGCAGTTTTTACACAATATCATACAAACATGGACTCCAAATCTTGTCCTTATTTTAGTATGCAACAGCGGAAGCTCTTAGTATTTACCTGAGAATAAACATGCTTTAAACGTCAACAAAAATGTTGGTGAGTTATAGGTTTAACCTATATATATCAAATCGTAACAATAGACCACAAGATTTCATATTTCAATACACATCCCATACATAGAGATAAAAATCATTCATATGGTGAACACCTGGTAACCGACATTAACAAGATGCATATATAAGAATATCCCCATCATTCCAGGACACCCTTCGGATATGATATAAATTTCGAAGTACTAAAGCATTCGGTACTTTGGATGGGGTTTGTTAGGCCCAATAGATCTATCTTTAGGATTTGCGTCAATTAGGGTGTCTGTTCCCTAATTCTTAGATTACCAGACTTAATAAAAAGGGGCATATTCGATTTCGATAATTCAACCATAGAATGTAGTTTCACATACTTGTGTCTATTTTGTAAATCATTTATAAAACCTGCATGTATTCTCATCCCAAAAATATTAGATTTTAAAAGTGGGACTATAACTCACTTTTACAGATTTTTTTTACTTCGTCGGGAAGTAATACTTGGCCACTGGTCGATTCACGAACCTATAACAAATATGTACATATATATCAAAGTATGTTCAAAATATATTTACAACCCTTTTAATACATTTTGATGTTTTAAGTTTATTAAGTCAGCTGTCCTCGTTAGTATCCTACAACTAGTTGTCCATAGTTAGATGTACAGAAATAAATCGATAAATATTATCTTGAATCAATCCACGACCCAGTGTATACGTATCTTAGTATTGATCACAACTCAAACTATATATATTTTGGAATCAACCTCAACCCTGTATAGCTAACTCCAACATTCACATATAGAGTGTCTATGGTTGTTCCGAAATATATATAGACATGATAGGTCGAAACATTGTATACGTGTCTATGGTATCTCAAGATTACATAATATACAATACAAGTTGATTAAGTTATGGTTGGAATAGATTTGTTACCAATTTTCATGTAGCTAAAATGAGAAAAATTATCCAATCTTGTTTTACCCATAACTTCTTCATTTTAAATCCGTTTTGAGTGAATAAAATTTCTATGGTTTCATATTGAACTCTATTTTATGAATCTAAACAGAAAAAGTATAGGTTTATATTCGGAAAAATAAGTTACAAGTCCTTTTTGTAAAGGTAGTCATTTCAGTCGAAAGAACGACGTCTAGATGACCATTTTAGAAAGCATACTTCCACTTTGAGTTTAACAATAATTTTTGGATATAGTTTCATGTTCATAATAAAAATCATTTTCCTAGAATAACAACTTTTAAATCAAAGTTTATCATAGTTTTTAATTAACTAACCCAAAACAGCCCGCGGTGTTACTACGACGGCGTAAATCCGGTTTTACGGTGTTTTTCGTGTTTTCAGGTTTTAAATCATTAAGTTAGCATATCATATAGATATATAACATGTGTTTATTTGATTTTAAAAGTCAAGTTAGAAGGATTAACTTTTATTTGCGAACAAGTTTAGAATTAACTAAACTATGTACTAGTGATTACAAGTTTAAACCTTCGAATAAGATAGCTTTATATGTATGAATCGAATGATGTTATGAACATCATTACTACCTAAAGTTCCTTGGATAAACCTACTGGAAATGAGAAAAATAGATCTAGCTTCAAAGGATCCTTGGATGGCTTGAAAGTTCTTGAAGCAGAATCATGACACGAAAACAATTTCAAGTAAGATTTCCACTCGAAATAAGATTGTTATAGTTATAGAAATTGAATTAAAGTTTGAATATGATTATTACCTTGTATTAGAAAGATAACCTACTGTAAGTAACAAAGGTTTCTTGATCTTGGATGATTACTTGGAATGGATTTAGAAAACTTGGAAGTAAACTTGCAATCTTGGAAGTATTCTTGATTTTATGAAATTATAACTTTTGGAATTTATGAAGAACACTTAGAACTTGAAGATAGAACTTGAGAGAGATCAATTAGATGAAGAAAATTGAAGAATGAAAGTGTTTGTAGGTGTTTTTGGTCGTTGGTGTATGGATTAGATATAAAGGATATGTAATTTTGTTTTCATGTAAATAAGTCATGAATGATTACTCATATTTTTGTAATTTTATGAGATATTTCATGCTAGTTGCCAAATGATGGTTCCCACATGTGTTAGGTGACTCACATGGGCTGCTAAGAGCTGATCATTGGAGTGTATATACCAATAGTACATACATCTAAAAGCTGTGTATTGTACGAGTACGAATACGGGTGCATACGAGTAGAATTGTTGATGAAACTGAACGAGGATGTAATTGTAAGCATTTTTGTTAAGTAGAAGTATTTTGATAAGTGTCTTGAAGTCTTTCAAAAGTGTATGAATACATATTAAAACACTACATGTATATACATTTTAACTGAGTCGTTAAGTCATCGTTAGTCGTTACATGTAAATGTTGTTTTGAAACCTTTAGGTTAACGATCTTGTTGAATGTTGTTAACCCATTATTTATTATATCAAATGAGATGTTAAATTGTTATATTATTATGATATTATGATATATAATATATCTTAGTATGATATATATACAGTTAAATGTCGTTACAACGATAATCGTTACATATATGTCTCGTTTCGAAATCATTAAGTTAGTAGTCTTATTTTTACATATGTATTTCATTGTTAATACACTTAATAATATATTTACTTATCATTTAACATAATTAACCAAGTGTATCAATATCTTAATATGATTCATATGTACCTAGTAAAACGTTGTTATAACGATAATCGTTATATATATCGTTTTCGAGTTTCTTAAATTAATAGTCTCATTTTTATGTATATAACTCATTGTTAAAATACCTAATGAGATACATACTTATAATAAAATCATGTTAACTATATATATAACCATATATATGTCATCGTATAGTTTTTACAAGTTTTAACGTTCATGAATCACCGGTCAACTTCGGTGGTCAATTGTCTATATGAAACCTATTTCAATTAATCAAGTCTTAAAAATTTTGATTGCTTAACATGTTGGAAACACTTAATCATGTAAATAACAATTTCATTTAATATATATATAAACATGGAAAAGTTTGGGTCACTACAAAGAGCATGTTAACAAGTTGGCAAATCAATGAGTATCAAACACATTAGCAAGTAGCAAGTAATACTCACATATATCAAGAGATAGCTATTGTAATGTATAGATATCTCCATAACAATATAGGTTAAGCTTTAGCAAGCTTATTTGCAATGTGTTACATTGCATGATTATTGTGTGAACACACATTAATGTCCAACACATGTACAATGGAAGAGCAATCTCTAGTTGGGACCTGGTGACCATCCTAAATGTATCTAAGTGTATTTTAAGATCATAAGTCTTTACTAGTTACACTTCAAAATGTTGTTCTTTATTTAGCCTTAATTTGTCACTAAGTAATCTTTGATTGCAATTAGTGTTCTAGTGACACTAGCTTATGTGTGTTGGTACTTGGTGATCATCTAAGAATGTATAGACATGTTTTAGGATCATAAGTTATTGATTAACACTTATGTGTTATGCCTAATCATGGTTAAGTTGTCATTAAGATGTAATTAAGCGTAATTAACCAAGATTAGTGTTTTTATGACCAAAACTCAATTGAGTATGGAGGAGGCATCTATTCTAAGCGTGTTGAAAAAGGTTTCATGAATTATAGTGGTCGGAAGTGGTCAAACTAAATTTGATCAAAAATGGTGACAGTGAATTCTGCGGTCACACTGCGGTTGACCGTGGTGGCGACCGTGCAACTTGTTTTCACAAAATTGCCTTGCAGATTCAGTTTGGGCTTCTATGGTCAAGTATACGGTCGACCGCTGTTTGACCGTGTAACTTTATGATGTTTATTTTCATTCTAAGTTTTGTTTGATTTGGTCATTTACAAGATCAAGTATGGATTAGTGAACTTGCGTGTTTTATGTTACGATGTCGATCATCACTTATGCATATGTATGTGTCATCATCAAAATATATTCTTTGGTTAAGCATCATACTTAACTTTGTCATTTAGTCCATTAACCAACATTCAACCAACAGCACGGTAGATCCTTGATCTTTTCAAGAACTTAATAATATCAACAAAGTTCTTCTTTGCCTCAGGGCCAGTCTGTGAGGACCGGTCCTAATCTTCCCGGACGAAGTCTTCAACAGTTGGTCCCATTGCGATGATCGACTCCAAGTAATATCCTTAATTTGAGCTAACGCACAGCGGAAGACTTAATTCATACCTGAGATTAACATGCTTTAAAACGTCAACATAAAGTTGGTGAGATATATAGGTATGATGCTAGCAGCGTTATAACTATGGACCACAAGATTTCATATTTATACATAATACACTCCTCGTGTATGAAAAGTCGTTGAGCACTTGGTAACCATACTTAACATTTAAATCACAGCAGCATATTCTTAAATAAACCCTACACCGTACCAAGTGTAGTAACGAAACGAAGTACTGTGCAACCGTTTAAAACTGGTCGTCCAGCCCGGTTGGGGTTGTCAGGCCCGATAGATCTATCAACAGGATTCGCGTTTACGCTCCTCACGTAAATATTAGCTACCAAGTATAAAGAAATATGCCATGGTGCAACTCAACGTAGAAGTTATTTTTGATCACTTGTGTCCATATCGTAAATCATTTATAAAAACAGCGCATGTATTCTCAGCTCAAAAATATTTAGAGTTTAAAAGGGACTATATACTCACCATTCTGTATTTTGTAGTAAAAATACATATAACATCATTGATCAAGTATAATGTTGGCCTCGGATTCACGAACCTATATCATTTGTATATATATTAATACACATAATTGAACAATTTATTTATTATTATTATTAATTGTTACTTTAGTAAGTTATATGTTTTATTAATAGTTTAGCTATATTTATTTTATATATCTATTTAAAATAATTAATGTTTATAGTTTATCAATATATACTAGTTAGTATTATATCAATAATTTATTATATGTATCATTTATTTATAAAAAAAAAATATGTTTTAATATATAATTATATGTAATAAAAAAAATATTTTTATATGAATAATATTTATTTGTCCTAAAAACAATAATAATAATAATAGTTTTAATAAACATGATAATTTTTGAAATGATGATAATACTATTAATTAGATTAATGATAATAATAATCATTCTTTTAAATATTAGGAATAATAACAATCATTATAATAATAATAATAATAATAATAAAAATACTTGGAAACTACCTTATAACTTTTCCTAAAAAGAATTTGCCTCAGACGAGACTCGAACCCGCGACCTCCCGGTTAGCCACACAGCCCCTAAACGATCTGAACTACCATGTTATTTTGCCTTATTTCCTAAACTAAATCTTTATCTGTTCTTTTAATGTTAATTCCATATACAGCAATCGAACCAGAATACAGCACAATGGGCTTGGAAGTCGTGGCCCAATATGGTAGTCCAAATTGCAGCCCATCATATGTTATTGTTCTAAAAAAAAATGTCCTGGCCTAGGATCGAACCTGAGACCTCTCAGTAACACACACACTGCCAACCATCCCTCCACTTCTGTCTTTCTGAATATGTAGTACTCACATATGAATATAACCCGTTTTTCGCTGTTGCCCTTATGTACCACCATTATCATCATCGATTATCATCATCAACTCACTACCATATCTTATTAATTATTTTCCTTCTCATATAATTGTAAAAGTGGGTTTACATAAACAAAAACTGTCTCCCACTTACTTTGTTTATATCTAAATACGTAAATGAAAATAAGGGCCACTTGGACCCATAATCCCACTTGCATATATGTAAAGTAGTTCATAGTTTGCTTTATTAAAATTCGTCCACACACACAGCAATTTCACTCGAACCTTTTTCTTCTGGGTTTTCGAAATAGAAACAAAGGAAAGGAAGAGAAGAGAGAGAAGTGGTCATGGTGGTGTTGGTGTATGACGACCGAAGCAACAATGAAACGATTTGTGTGGTGTTTTTCGAATAAAACTGCAACAACAAGATCATAGCAGCAGCGAGCAAAAATGGGTTGCCGTGAGTGGTGGTTTTGTGGTGGTTTAGGGATGAAGGTGAAGTGGTGGTGGGTTTCTAAAGAGGTAGCGACGTGGGTGGTGAACTAATCGAACAAATAAAAAAAAATAAATTGCTAAATGAGTTTGTCAAACAGGAAAAGTAATGGCACTCAACGGGGTGATGAAAGGTGGTTAAGTGGGTCGTTGAATAGCTGCAATACCAGTTCGTAGTTGCAGTAGCAAAGCCGATAGTAACCAGCTGCAACCTCGGTGTTTGTCTTCCATTATCTTCACGTTCTATCATTAAAACAGCAACAATGGAGAACGTAAGTGGTGGTGGCTGTTATAATGGTTTTCAAGAGAGAGAGGAAAGAAAATGATGGTAGTTCTTGGTGGTGGTGGCGAGTTGTTGTGGTGTTGGAGTGGTGGTGGTTGATTATGGTTTTAAAGGTAACGATGGTGTTAATGTTTTTGTAATATAAGCATCAGGAAAGACAAAGATGATAAATGTTTATTCCATGGTGTTTTGATCATCGGCCATGGCATGGTTACAAGAGTGGTTCGTGGTGTCGTTGGTTGAAATCGAATGAGCAACAAAAGGAGATTGAAGATGGTGGTTAAATAGTAAGTGGTGGTGACGGTGTACGAGTGTGGTAGAGTGGTTCAACGATGGTGGGAGGGTGGCTATGGTGAATCAAGATAGAAGAGAGAGATGGTTACTTAGTAGCTCACGGTGGTGGATGATAACCGTGGTCGCTTGGTGGTGATGGTTGTAGCAGGAGATGAGTCAAGGTTAATAGAATATGTGATGGTGTTTGTATGTATATTTTATGATGCATCTCTCTATCCCTCATATGAAATGTATATATATAAAGAGTTGATAAAAGAAAAAGTAGATTACTAGTTCCCTCTATTGATTGATAACCTAAAGGAGATGTAGACAGGAAGTCACGGATGAGCATAAGATATAGAAAGAAAACAAATGACAGATTAGAAAGCATATTCACGTTTCTATTTATATTTACGTTTAATATATATATATATATATATATATATATATATATATATATATATATATATATATATAATAATAATAATAATAATAATAATAATAATAATAATAATAATAATAAGAATATTAATAATAATGATAATAATAATACTAAATAATAATAATATTATTAATATCAAATATACTAAATAATAATAATACAACTTAATCATAATAGAATTTTATTTATATATATATTTTATATTGAGAGTGATAATATTATTAATACAAATATTAACAATAATAACAATAAGAAAAGTAATAATATTAATATTAGCGAAACAATCATATACAAATTTGTAATTAGATTTAATATATTACCACATATTAATTATATCATTTTTTTTACTATCATATTTCATATTTCTAAATTTTCAATACATATAATATTACTTATGTTCAAAGTTCATATGTGTTTACAGTTTTACTTACACACAAAGGTTCGTGAATTCGTCAGGCATGGCCAAAAGGGTAACTGATTATCCGAAAATAGATTTCAAACTTTCTAGACTCAACATTATAGATTTTGCTTATCGTGTCGAAAACATATAAAGATTAAGGTTTAAATTTGGTCGGAAATTTCCGGGTCGTTACACAGTCTCATCAACACATGCTAGCACATTAGTCAGTGCTTCCAGGTAGCCCAGGCAGTTCAGAAGAAAGAGGAATCTGGTTCTTAATCGGTATCGTGTCCTCGAAAGAATTACATTGTCCTTGAGACATTCTGTTTACTGTAACACACTCAAAAACAAAACAAAACATTAAGTATTACCTCTATGTATCATGGGGTATCAGCATTAGCATAGTCATTCATATCATCAACAAGATATTAAACTAAATCAACACCCAATACGATACGAACAGGATTACATCATCCAGTGATTATAGTTAGATTATTACACATATAAATCAGTATCACTAGGCTAACAGGCAAGCCTTTACTAATCAAATCATACATAAAAACTAACATACATGATCAACAAACCCAACATGGGTCAACAAATCACCTAACAATAGAATCCTCTGGTACTGGCTTCAAGGTGTATCTATCTTGGATTATACCTAGCTTCTCAAACATGTGCAATAATACAACATAAGGGAATTGTTTCTCAGATTCTAGAACGTCTTTCATCATATGAATGAGAAGATGACCCATATTCACCTTAATGCCTTCCAAAAGACAATACAATAGCACGGCTTCGGTACCACTTAGGACGTTATCACCGACATCTCTAAAGGTCACATTCTTCTTGATAATCCTCAAGTGAGGTACCAGATAGTCATGGATATCAATGTCACTAATCTCTATTCTACCTACCCATGCCACACGTCCAGGTTTATGATGTGCCTGAATCGGACGGTTTATTTATACGGTGTCGTTACGTCGTAAGGTGTTGGTACGAACTTATCAACAGAGTTTTAAATTTATATATTGCGGGGCCTAAATCTATTATTCCTTCCTATGGATTAGCAAGGGCAAATATGACCTAGTGTCGTTCCTCGAGCGGTTGAATTTGAAACGGAACTTAATATAATTTAGTAATTAAGATTGGGTTTATACACGATTTAGTATCCAAGACTAGTGGTCAGGTACACCTTTTGTGGAGAGGCAGGATCCTTTAGGTCCCAATAAATTGACGACTGTTCAGAAAATCCAACATCCAAGTCCAACCGGTTTATTCTAGACACCACTTTTATCCAGAATATCAAATTGTGTAAAGGCTATAGTTGGGTTGATTTGATTTATAATTGTATTTAAAATATTAAAGCAATATAATTAAAATAAGCTAGCTAGCATGCAACAGCTAAGGACGGAGAAGATGTAGTTCACCATGAAGCTATGAACCACTATATACGAAACGATAATCATCCCTAACTAAATCTTGGAAAAAATCAAGTAATTATTCATACATCATGGTAATAAGCATTTCTAATATTAATAAATCACAAACATTAAAAGAGAACATTATGATAAATTAATATAAGAAAAAGATAGATAGTACCGGATGATGCGGGCAGAATAACATTTGTATTTCTTCTTGAATATCCAAAAGCGTTACAATACCAAGCTAGCTACTACTACTAACTATTTCCTAACTCGTCTCATGCTTTCCTCTCTCTGGATTTATTGGGATAAACCAAAGAGAGAAAGCCGAGAAGTTGTAAAAGAGAATTAAAAATAAATTAAGAATTATGGAAGTAAAATATAAGTGATTTTTGTTGGTGAAAGTTGAGTGTGTCTAAAAATGAGCCCAAAGGTCCCTATTTATAGAAATATCCTTGGCTGGTAATGGGTGGTAGGGCAGCGTGGCAAGCCGGTGCTACAGCCCGACGTGGGTGCCCGATGTCTGGCAAGCCGGTGCAACAGCCCGTTTGATGTGCCCGGTGTCTGGTTGATATGGCAATCCGGAGCCAAATAGAAAGCCGGCCTGGCAAGCCGGCCTATCAGGCTGTTTTGGTACTGGTTTGCTATTTTGCATGGATCGTCATGATTGTTTCCGGGATCGTACCTTGGTTTCCGGGGCCGTAACTTGTCTTTCACCGTTTTCGCTCTAGAATCTTCGTTTTAGCTCCATTTTACTTGATTCTTATTGAATTGCCCTTTTAATTAGTTAATCTACAAAATTAACCGATAAAGCGAATATTTTGGCGATAAAGTTTGGAACTTTATTGATTTAGGGCTTAATATTGGGGGTAAAATCGTGACTTTTTGGCCGATATCAATTTACACAATCTTACCGTAACTTCTGTTGCATTGAACCTATTAGGTATTTTCCTCAGGTCTTTGCTAACACCTGAATGTGGAATATTCAAAAGATCGGAGAATTCCTCCACGGTCCATCTAATGTGTTGTCCAAAGAAGCTAGCATGAACATACTTCTTTTTACCATCCTCTAATGCCATACTAGAATAGAAATCCCGGACCAGCTTTGGACAATATCAATTGCCTACATTAAGAAAGGCCAAACACTCGATACCCTCCCAGAGATCATGTGTAGCACGAGTTACAATAACCTTTTATTCTACCCTGATTGGTCGATGCTTCGCTAAAATTCTCCTACAGTCAATATCGAACTTCCAGGTTCCAATAAAAGGTCCACCTGACATACTATAGCAATGCTATGTCATACAATTAATAGCAGTCTAACAATGTAAACAAAACAGTAAACTTTAATAAAACTTGAAAACCAAACACACTCGGTCGTGTGTGTAAACTCACTCGGTCGAGTGTATATACACACGGTCGAGTGTATAGACTCACTCGTTCAAGTTTATCAACACACTCGGTCGAGTGTGTTCTTCAGATCTGGGTTCGCCTAATTTGCAAAATCGTTCAAATTTTTTGTTTTGGGATTGAAATCTTGTCGCAATAGTGATATCGGCTAAAAAGTCATGTTTTTACCCCCGATATTGAGTCCCAAAAACATAAAGTTCAAAAATTTGTCAGCAAAATAATCACTTGTTCGGTTAAATTTGTAGATAAAGTAATTACGAAGACGATGCAAAAAGAATCAAGAGAAACGGAGCTAAAACGAAGATTCTAGAGCGAAAACGGTGTAAGACAAGAAATCAAGTTACGATCCAGTAAAATCAGCTGACCAGGCAAGCCAAATGGCCTGCCAAACGACTTACCTGGTTCACAAACGGCCTGCCAAATGCCCCAATTGAAAGGCCCCTGCAAACGAGCTGGTCTGGCAAACGGCCCCTGCAAACGGCCTGCCAAACAGCCTGCCAAACGGCCTGCCAGCCATTTGCAGGGAAATTCCAAATCTATTTAAATGCTTTTTGTCATCCAATTTCAACACACCTCTCCTCACTCTCTCACTACAATACACTTTCTCTCACTAAAACTTTCAAGGCCTTCTCACCTCTGAGCGGGAAATCAAGTACCCGGAGGTGAACGCCGAAGATTGTAATAGAAGCGGTCTAGAGGATGTCAGCACTTGTAATGGTCCAGATGTCGTCTGTAAACGGTGAACGTTTTTCTAAATTTAATAAAGTTATCTTGTTATTTTAAGTTTCTTTCATCTTGCATGCCTATCTATCTGTTAAAAATGTTTATTATATATTGAATAATTTATCTAAAACTTATCCTATTTTTATGCTGAAACCTCGACGGTTTAGAAGTTTAATTTACGGATCACCCTTTCCGCTTATACACGTGGTGATAACCTAGTATTAGGACCTGATCAACCCTAGGATACAAGGTAAGTAGTTATGTGTGCTTAACTTCACAATAGGGATATAGTAACTACGTACGAATAACCATTTATCCATCAAAAAAGAGCTGCCCATTTAGGTTATGGTTAGAGTAGGCAATATAGAGTTCAGTGAACACTGGCTTGCTCAGAAGCATGATTCGCGTCAGAAGCATGATTCGTTTCAGAAGCAATGTTCTTGAGATATTGTAAGATGATCCGTGGTTGAGTAAGTGATCGCAAAGGAGAGACTTCTAATCCAATTAGCAGTACCTTATAATATCTAAGATTACACGTCTGTTAATGTTAAGTCATAGCGTAGTATTAAGTGGTGGAATATTGCTTTAGTTAGACAACCTAGGATTAAGAAAAGTTGAGACTTTCCTTTCGGGATATACCACTTTGTTCATGTACCTAGGATTCTATCCATAAAGTCGTTTAAACCCTCTAAGGTTAACGTTGGGAGTATGGATATACGTCTTAGCCAGAATCTTCAAAGCCTAAACTCTTAGTGACAAATCAGTTAGGTTCATAGCCCAGTTGATTGAGGTTTAGTGTTTATTCTAGGAAGTTAAACTCTTGTGATAGTTCCCCATCAGAATTCTATTCTCCATACCTATCTATCTTTATCTTTACAGTTAAATTATAATATTAGTAGTTAATCTTAATCTATCACCTCTTGTCACTAGGGTTAACTATATAGGCACTTTTGTCTCACGTTACTGAGCAAATATACAAAAATACGAACCTGAGTTATATTTACCACTTACTCGTTAAAAGGAAGACAAGTAGGTGAGTTATAGCTAGGGAACCCCAGCTAAATATAAATGATAAAACCGTTACTCTCTTTTGGTAGCTAATTCTGACGTGTTACAACCTAACGACACCACATAAATAAAATCGTCCATTTTGGCCATATCATAAGAAGTAATAAGTTTTTAGCGCCACTGCCGCGGACCTATTTTCTGTCTGTTAAGGTAATCATTGATTCTGTCAAAATATCTGAGACTCTTGAGTGGTGTCTAAGAAAGACAATTATACACGGACTTGGTTGTTGGATTTTCCGAACAGTCTCCAATTATATTGAAACCAAAAGGATCCAGCATCTCCGTTGTCGGCCTGGCCACTTGTTTCGAAGATAAATTGATAAGAAACACACATGCTTAACAAACAGGGAGTTTTTCAGTATAGGATTTAAAGTTGCCATTATAGTAAACCTTTTTAAAACTATAAAAACAAAATATTACTTATGGTATTAATTTCTGTAGATTCCAGTTCAAACTTAACCGACTACGAAGAAACTGCGAAAGGTAGTTGCTCTCCCACGACTTCGGAAACCGGAGAAGTTTTCCTTTATAAAACAAAAACAAACCTAAACCCTGATGAATCTCATCAATAATTAGTTCTTGATCCTTGTAGTCCAAGAAGTCGGATAATTTCATCTGACTTAGAGATTTCATTGCTTTTGGATAAGTTTTACTCAAATGAACCAGGATTCAACCCTCTTCACGATCCAAAAGGGAGACTCAGTTTTAATGAACTCCTGATTATGGAAGATGAAATACGGGAAGAATATTCAACTATTTTCAATTATCCAGACTTGTTGAATTTAATCCCAAAGAGAAATGACACATTGATAAAACAAAAGCTCCGTTTACTGGAAATCTGTTAGATCCTAGTAGAAGGTTAGACGTCTATAGAGAATTCATTAGGCACCTCTATTCCTCAGACTTCCCGTTCTCAACATTTCAAATCAATCTGTTAAAAGAGTTGCGTTTTCAAGTTCGTTCTCTTCACAAACTGTTAAAAGATTGTGGGGATAATATTTTTGTCAAGTATCGGGATGCAGAAATTGATTTCAAATTAGATTTAGAGTCATTCGTTAGTTTTCTCCCTTACTTCAGTGATAAGGAATTTTCTCCAATTAATATAAACTGTTATGTCTCCGCAATGATTTCTGAATTAGAATTTTAGATTGAAAGCAAAAAACCTAACCCTATTTCAAAATACGAAGATGAAGGTTTCTTCTACTTTGATCCGTCATCATTTTTTATCAAAAGATTAACTGAAGTTTTTCGGGATTCAACAGAGAAAAGAATACATCATAATTTTTTCACAAACAGAAAGGAAATATATTCTGAGCTCGTGCAAATCCTCACTATGTCAAAATTTCCATGTACAACTCCGCAAAGAAAGGTCATTAGAGAATTATCTGAAAAATCAAAATTCACTATCGGTGATCCTGACTCCGCGGAAGATCTTTTGTTTCAATACACAGTGTCAAAACTTCTTTTCGAACTTAATTATCGAGTTACTGGATCTAGGGATGAATTTCAAACATTAATAAAGTTAGAAGGGCTTTGGTTAAACTTATGGATGACATCGGGAATTTACAAAAGCGTGAGCGTAAAATACTAAGTGATTTTGAAATATTCTCAGTACACTCTGCTGATTTACTTTGAATGGTCAAAGAAGCTTTAAATTTATCTTTCTTTCCGCGTCATTTCTGGAACTTAGTTGTGGAACATGTGTAATTTGCGATATTAATAAAAATAAGAATTTTTATTTTGCTCTGTCCGTTCGTCTTTTTCTTCTAAATTTTAGTTTAATTAGCAAACATAACTAGATTAAAATCCAAAGCAAAATTTTATAAGTCTTTTATTAACTTAGTGATAAAATTTAAATTTTAAAAATATAAAAAATCGGGAATCGGGTCGGGGAAATAAGCCCGTGAGCCGCACGGGCCCATCTTTTCTTTTTTCCTTTTCTTCTTTCTTTTTTTTCTTTTCTTTCTTTTCTTTCTTTTCTTCTTCTTCCTCCTTTCCTCCCTTAGCCGACGGCTTGAGCACACACACACACACACACACACATCAATTCTCAACCAAATTCAAAGATTCAAAGCACTAATCTAAGTCTCTTATGCCTTCTAAACTCATTCTCGCTGTCAATTTCACAAGTAAGGTACTCTTTCACAGTTAAAAATCAAGTTTCTGCTTAAGGAAAATTTTTGACTTTTGTAAAAATATGTGTTTTATGCCAAATTTTGATTCCCTAGCTACATGCTTAGTTAGACAATGTGATTGATATGTGTTAGTTTTTAGGTTCGATTGAGGCAATTTAGTTCACTTTTAGCTTACGATTTGTGAATTTGTGTTCTAGGCTAGAAATTGGTGAAATTTTTTGGAATTTTGATGCTTTGCAAACTCATTTAGGCTTAGTGATTCAACTAGTTTTAGAACAATTTAGGATCGTTTGATTGAAAATTGCAATTTTGATAAAAATGTACGAAATTAGGCTTTCGATTTTTCCTAATGTTAAAACATTTTTAAAACTTAGGATGACTTGAAAACTAGTTTATATTGAGATATCTTTGACTTAAGAAAGAAATTGGAAAATAGTCTTTGATTTTTCTTATTCTGTACGCTTTAATTAAAATGAATATTTTTCGATAAAAATGGATTTAAAACACGACTTAAGGACGTTATAGGCAAAGTTTGATGTTTAAAAATATTTAAGGTAATTAAAAATGGTCATTAGGATCATTGTATGCTTAGAAATCATCTTACTTTGATCAAAATTACTTATTACGACTAACTCGCTATAATTATTATTTTTAGCATTATTTGTTGCAATCACGGGTACACTTTGAATTTTGCTTAGAATAAATTTATAGTTAGTTTGAATATTGTTTGCGGTAATTTTGGCTATAATTAACAATAACAGGGTATATGGAAAATGCCATTTTTAAAGCCCTCATTTCGAATTTTTTTCGAAAAATATATGCATTTATCATTTCTAATTGTTATAATAAGTCTTATTATTTTGGAACATAACCTACATTGTTTAATTATTGCAGATGGCAAATAGAAACCGTCTTCCTGATGAATACGAGTTGCCCTATTCTATTCACGGACAAGATAATCCGGGGGTAAATGAGCCGTTTATGAGGAATTGGATAAACAGGCGAAAGGGTCATAGTAAATACATTAATTGGGAAATAATGGAACAATGTGGGTGGGCGGATGAATTGAGAGGAATGTTAAGTTTTCAGACGAAGGGAAAAACTCACAGCGCCTGGCAAAAGCTATTTGAGATTAACGAGCGCGTGTATCAAGAACCGTTTGCTGAGTTTATGGCTACATGGAATTTTGAGGCACACGTTGACCGAGAAGAGTACAACACTCGTCCTTGCATTCACTTTCACCACCAAAATATCATGCACCACCTCACTCTTGGACAGTTCGCCACTTATGTAGAACTGTACAAGAATTCTCATGTAAACCGCTCGCTATACAAAAGAGGGTACACTACTTTGGACCCCACACTCGATTATCAATTTTTCTGGCAAACCTACACCACTGATCAAAAAGCGTGGAGGTCAGGGAAAAAAGCCTTTAGTTTCATTAACCCAGTCCAACGCATCCTCTACCACCTCATGATCAAGATACTTCATCCGAAAACCCAACATAGCGGAGTTGTCACCATTGCTGACATGCGTCTTATGCACTCCATGTTCCATACTCGAAACATGCAAGTTGCATACCTTCTGGCCCAGGCATTCACTAATGAGAGAAATGCACCAGGTACAGTTGAGCCGGTTTTGGGAGCCGTGGTCACAAGACTTCTTCATCGGATGCACATTGTGGGTAGTATTGACGCAATGGGTTATCGGAGAGTGACTGAGTTGGAATAGATCGGGTACAAACTGCTGCACAATTGGCAGTTCATTTAGATACGGGATCAACAGATGATAGTTTTAGCTAACCCAACGATTGCAGATTCAGTCAATCGAACTGTGCCTGGTGTGACATTTAGAGGTTTTAGGCCCTACCCAAGGATGAGGGATGGTAGGAGACGACGGGGTTCACAGGAGCCAAGGGATGAGGATGATCCCACGATGCATGGTGGGCCTACTAATAGTGACACCCAGAGACACTCACCAGTATGTCATAGGGCTCAACTATATTATGAGCCGTATCATTATCACATGGGGGATTTTCCTGGACCGGAGAGCTTAATGTCCCACCATATCCTTGGAAATATCCTTTGATCATTGCCCATAGAGAGCCTAGAGATGTAGGGACTAGTTATTAGCGTCCACCACCTCCTCCTCCTCAGCATCACTACTCGCAGCACACGGTTATTCCTTCTCCACCATGGGAGCAGAACACAGGGTACGGGTATTTGGCTAACAACATTTTCGGGCAAAACCTCGTCAACACACATAGAGATACATCTGTAGGTGTTCAGACTTCCACATGGGATCAGGCTGTAAGCGAGGGTATAACTGAGGACGTGACGCAGGGTTTAGGAGGAAAGGGTGTAAACCCTGATTGGGGTAGATATCTGCAAGAAGGACAGGGTTGGCATACGGGACCTATGATTCATACCAGTACCTCATCGAACTGATTGTATGTTCGGACAAGGTTCGTTTCATGGTACCCTCAGGCACGAACACTTCAGGATGGGTACGACAGTTGGCCACCGATGAGTAGATGGCCGATGAAGGACAATCAGACTTGAGACATCCGAGGCAGCCCCGCACGAGCGTATCATATTCTCTCCCTCCGCACCAGTTAGATCATCCATGATTCTACCCTATCTCAATATTTAATTTATAATCATATGTGATGTTATGATACGATATTACATTATATCTGTACGCCCAATCTTGGGCATAACTGCTTTTTATGTTTAGTTTGTATGATATTGGTAGAATAAATTTGCATGAATAAACACCACAAAACAAATGACGATCGAGACCATACACAAGATGAAGGCACGACTTGGAGCAAGGACGCTTGAACGAGATTAGCGCCACCACAAGAATAGAAGAAACCATAATCGGCAAACCATCCACACACACCTTGCGACCATAGGGGAGTACTACGTCTTCACCACTTTTTCAATAGAGTATACTTTAAACACTAAGTGTGCACATAATGATTCTCGCAAAATCTCAAGTGTTTAGTAAACTAAATTTTTTTACAAAATTTAAAACTTTTCGAGCTATAAAACACTTAGGATTAAAAAATTCTATAAATGATCAAAAAGTTTTTGTTACAAAATTGACAAAAGAGTAAAATAAGGTCAAAACTTTTTGCGAAAACTGAACCAAATTTTCCAAAAGAGCATTGCATAACCAAAGGCGCAATTCGACCCATTATAATTGTTGTGAGACACCCCAAAATAAGGCCTGACAAGCACTCATTTTTATTGCTTCACTATATTCCCGTTGAGTGCACCGATGTTAGCATCTCTGAATCAGAACTTTCTCTTGATCTACATTTCGGAATCACACCTTTTGACGAGAATTACTAGGTTAGAAACCTCGGCTATTCGTGAAGACAAAACACCCCCATCAAAAACCTTCATTTCCATTTTCACTCCAAGCCACCACAAATCCATCTACCACTACCTATCCTTTTCATTTACTTCATAAAGAAATAAATCCAAACGAAATCATAAATTTCGGGAAATCCTCTATAAAACATCATTAGAAAAATGCAAGCATCCAAGTCAAGTATCAAGGAGACCGCCAACAAAAGGAGACCTCGAAGAGAAAAGAAAAAGATGCTTGCCAAAAAATAATAAAAAATAAATAAAGGTTCTGAGAAAAGGAGCAGAACTAAAAATATTCGAGAAAAGAACTCCTGGCAGTCAAAATTCCCAACAAAAAGCTGAAAGGATTATCAAAGATCGATCCTTAGAGAACTCCTATCTATCCAAACCCTTTACAACCCAAACCTCCAATCACCATCCCTTCACAAAAATAAGCTGAGCCTATAAATGAAAATTCTCTCGAATAAGTGATGGAGATTTGAGTCTTGATCAAGCCTATGATGAGGAGTGCAAACATGAGTGGCTATGTGCGATTTCATTTCTTAGAACTATAGGACACCCGATACACTTTAGTGATTGAGTGACCCGAGTGAGATAGCCTTAGTTATGTAACCTCCTCTCATGTTTGCGGAAAAAGATTCGGGAATTACGAAAAGGATAAAACCAAGTTTTTGCTCCTACGACTTCCAAAACAAAGATCGCTTGATCACTACGAATAGGAATCTTATGTGCTAAAAGCTCAAAATTTTGATTGAGGACAATCAAAGTCTAAGTGTGGGATATTTGATATCGGTTAAAAAGTCACATTTTTACCTCGATATTAGAGCTCAAAAGTGATAAAATTCCAAGCTTTGTTGGCAAAATATTCACTTTATCGGTTAATTTTTTAGAATTAATAATTACGAAGACAATGCAAAAAGAATCAAGAGAATTTGAGCTAAAACGAAGATTCTAGAGCGAAAACGGTGAAAGACAAGTTACTGAGCTCTATTATATTCTGGGATTATTATTCATGTTAATTGCTTTCGTAAATACCTTACAGCGTGTTATTAAGTGTTTAATCACTTAATTGATCCTCGAATGCTTTTACGACCTTTAGTGTCACTTGTCATCTAAAACGAGCTACGTACTTGGTACACGTTTAACTTTTGTCATAATTGGACTATTATGACTACTTGAAACTAACGGTTATTTTCTAATGACAATTACTTGGCTTATTAGTTGCATAATTACGCTTAGTGTTTTACTAATGCACACTAGTTAGTCTTAATGGACTTCTTACCTTAATGGACTTAGATCCACCCTACTCTGGCTAATGGACTTTTAAGTTAGCCTAATTTTAATGGAATTATGACCCATTAAAATGTAGGACAAAAACCCATTAAGGTGAGCCAACATGCTAGCATTTTTGTGTGCCATTACTACAACATGTTGCATGGTATCCCAACATACAAGCACCACCTTTGTACCACCACCATGCAAAAGCAAAATTTGTCCCTCCCTTGTCCCCCATAACCGACACCACCATGCACCCCCATCACCACTATAAATTCAAGCCCCATTTTTCATTTCACACTTCATTTCATTCTCATTTCACACACACTTTCTCTCTAATTTTCTCTCTAGTCTTTCTCACACTAAAGCTTGTAAGTTTCTTGATTTTCTTCTTCTTTTTCTTTCGTAAGTCACGACATAATCATCATCATCATCAAATGATCAAGCTTTTTATCTTTTTGATCTTGTATATCTTGTAGATTCAAACTTTGATTTAGAATCTTCAAGAACATGAAGGATTCAAGCTTTCTAGCTTTGGATCTTCATTACTTTGTTGGATCTAAGTTTTCTAGCTTTAGATTTCTTTATTTTTGTTAAAAGATCAAAACTTGTGTTTATGATCTTCATGAAACTTGAGATCTAACTTTTTTCTTTAAAGATCCTCAAGAACATAAAAGATTCAAGCTTTCTAGCTTTGGATCTTCATTACTTTGTTGTATCTAAGTTTTCTAGCTTTAGATCTCTCTATTTTGTTAAAAGATCGAAACCTGTGTTTATGATCTTCATGAAACTTGAAGATCTAACTTTTTGCTTTAAAGATCTTCAAGAACATAAAAGATTCAAGCTTTCTAGCTTGAAGTCTCATGATTATTGTTAAGGAATCCAAGCTCTCTAGCTTAAGGTTTCATGATTTTGTTTGAATTAAGTTATGTAACTTATGGTCTTACTTGTTTGATTTGAATCAAAGTTTGTAACTTTAATAGAACTTGTATTTGTGTTAAAACTAAGAACATGATGTAACCTTGGTTCATCATTCTTCTAAAACTCTTGAGTGAGTTGTATTTCTTCTTAGTCTTGACATTGTGTGTTGATGGTTGAAACTTGGTCAAAGTGATGCTAAAACATCAAAGAGTTGTATACTTGAAGCTTACACGTATCAAGGATGAGAACCGTGATGAGCATCAAACACCAAGAAACCCACCGGAACACTTGTTTCTGTTTTTCAGGGTCCGATCTGACTCCGAGAGCTTCTGGAAAATTGATTTTTAGAAAGTTCGGGATGTGTATTAAGGCTTGCCCAAATCCGATGTACGGTTTAGGATTTATAGCCTACCAAAGTTCACTACGTTTTGTAACGACGTGCTGAAATTTTGGACCTACTTGCGCTTTGACCGTTGCCACAGTCAAACGGCATCGAGTTAGGATCTGATATTCAAACAGCGGTAAGAGGACTCACAAATGGATCCTTAGCCTCTGACCGCACGTCATTTCAGTTTGTATAGAGGTCGTAACGGCTGTACGAATTCAGCTATTCGTTTCGATCCCTATTATTATTGAAAACTTTATTTTACCTTTCACGAATGATGATGATGATCCTTTAAACTTGACTTATTAAGTTTTAAACCTTTTCGGGACAATTTACTGACTTATTAACCTCTGACTTAGGTTGAGGACCTTTGGACCAACTTACTACTTTCTTACATTTTTCATATCGACTTTACTGCACATTCACTGTGAGTTATAGCTCCCCTTTTACTTTAACTATTTTTGGGACTGAGAATACATGCGCTTTTTATGTTTTGCATACTCGACATAAGTACTTTAACTTTATATATGTGTGGGTGATATAACGGCACAAATTTTCCCCTTAGCTCGGTAACGTTTAACTATTGTTTTATGAACAGGTAGACGCGAATCTTAGATATGGATCCATAGGGTTTGACATCCCCACTCGGGCTAGTCGCGCTAGAATTTAACGGGTGTTTAATATTTCGTCTATTTTAACGCACTTGCCAAGTGTACTTTTAGGGGGTGATATATTGTTTTACGTTAAGTTAGTTACCAAGTGCCTACGGTTAAGCATATACTTTTCATACTGTTTTGAATACGAAATCTCGTGGTCTACCTTACGTTATTCATTACAATCAAACTATAGCTTACCAACATTCGTGTTGACTTTTTAGCATGTTTTATTCTCAGGTAACTAATACGCTTATTGCTTCCGCTGTAATAGACTGTTGTGTTAGACTTGCTGTGTTAGACTTCCGCTGCATTGTTTAGAGACGTCTCAATCATGGAACTTTTTACTTTGCATTCATTACTTATGTTACATTTGAATTAGTGTTTTGTAATGACCTTCGTGTCTGTGACGATCGCTCCAAATCCATATGGACGAACACGTCATTCATCGATTTCATTGCGAGGTATTTGACCTCTATATGATGCGTTTTGTAAACATTGCATTCTTTTGAAAAGGCACACCATAAATGAATATTTAAATCAAAGGTTTTCGACATCTGATGA
Source organism: Rutidosis leptorrhynchoides (assembly GCF_046630445.1). Lineage (NCBI taxonomy): Eukaryota > Viridiplantae > Streptophyta > Magnoliopsida > Asterales > Asteraceae > Rutidosis > Rutidosis leptorrhynchoides. The sequence goes on along the minus strand of NC_092343.1, from coordinate 136,259,293 downwards.
TTTCTACATATAGACAATCACCGTAATATAATAATTTACAATAATACTTCCATTGACAATGCAGTCAAAATAAGATACATGGTGATGATTTGGTGAATGTAACGTTTCCTTAAAAAATATGCCATGTATGACTCCATGCACATAGCTTGTCTAACATATAAGCAAACAGCGGAAGACTTCTAGGGAACCTGAGAATAAACATGCTAACAAGTGTCAACACAAAGGTTGGTGAGTTCATAGTTTTAATGTTGCGCATAATCTGTATATAAAGGTGGATCACAAGATTTCAGTTGTTCAATCCAGAAACGCTTATCAAAATATTCTACGAAATTGAGCACCATGGTAACTAAACTTAACGTATATATATTTTATACCCTTTGTATAATCATCTTAATAATACACGCAAACCAACGTGTAAACTTCTCAAATAGCATACGTCCGTTAAAAGGCTAGCGCTCTAGCTCGAACGGGGATATCAAGCCCTATGGATCCATATACAATTATTCGCGCCCACCAGTCCATATCCTATGTACTTGCAGCTATTAGTTACCAAAGCTAAGGGATTTTTGGTTTAACTCAGTGTAGAATTTAGTATGTACTTGTGTATTATTGCGTTTAAAATAAATTACATGTATTCTCAGCCCAAAAATATTTAAAGTATTTAAAAAGAGAGACTATAAACTCACCTTAGCAGCATATAAAGTCATTCACCAAAATGTGATCGAAACTCGGATTACCAAATAACCGTAGATCTCAACCTAGAGAACATATGTTGGTCAATAAATGTCTATCAAGCTAGGTCAGGTCATAGTGTATAACAATCCTAATGCTCGAGATCGACATACAAAAGTTATCCAAAGTTGTTTCAAAAAGTCAATTTTGACAATAATTCAACAAAACGAGACGTGCCTTATATATGGATTCATTTACTTGGCTGGTAATATTCAAAAATCCAATTTATCATTCTTACAAACAAGTTTCAAAAGCAATTTCAATCAATGTCAATCATAATTCAGTTGATCATATCTTTTAATTCGTTCATCGAAATTACGCGATTTCTAAATGAAAAGTTATTGATTTTTCGCCAGCTTTCCAAAAACATGCATATCATATACCTTTTATCAGTAATATATGTATTTACTTCGTGATTCATCATAACTGTTTAACGAAAAAATTTAGCATACAAGCATGCATAAATATATATACTCGAGCACTAGACATGGATACACAATTAATGTATAAAAGATAAAATATGAGTGCTTACGTATCAATATTGAGATTCAATATTATAGGAAAGTACGTAGACGCAACAGAGATGATAAACACTAGATTTGATTCACAAATATACCCTCGAACATTACCCATAACCTCCTTGGCAATAACCCATAATTTCCTTAGCTCTATCCAGCTCAAAAACCCATTTTGAAGGTGACACGCTCATAACCTCGTCGTAGTATTTTAGGTATATATACTACTAATAATAATATTATAATAAGATTAATAATAATAATATTAATCTTAATAATAATAATAATAATAATATAAAAAAAATAATAATACGGAGGAATGAATCGAGCTTTTATAGTATGTGGCCTGCTACAGTACCTCATGCGATCGCATAAGTTTTCAGTGTTTTTGCCATGCGATCGCATGGCCGCCTTATCCTATTTTTGTTTGCTAGTTCGTCGACATCATATAGTGTTACTGTAGCAAATAGTGTTTTACTGTAGTAAATAGTGTTACTGTAGCAAAGTCATTTTACTGTAGCAAATAGTATTTTACGGTAGGAAAGTTATTTTTACTTGTACATATATATATATATATACATACATATAATTGTTCATGAATCGTCGAGAGCAGTCAAATGTAATTTAATACATGAAACAGTTCTAAAATTTTGAAATTCAACTTCATAGACTTTGCTTATCGTGTCAGAAACATTAAATCATTTAAAGATAAAGTTTAAATTTGGTCAGAAATTTCCGGGTCATCACAGTACCTACCCGTTAAAGAAATTTCATCCCGAAATTTAAGTGAGATCGTCATGGCTAACAATAGAAATGTTTTCATGACGAATATGAGTTGATAAATAGAATTTTATCACCGTTGAATTATATGGATAAAACAATCCAATTTCTCGAAGCGTATGAGAGAAGTTATCGTAAAAGAATGAAATGAAAGAATAGAGATTCGTCTTAGCTTTTGACGTAGTTACGATTGATTTCCAGAATTTAAGGAATAGAAAATCATCATAATCTAAATAAGATTTGATTCTTCGGAATTTGCAGAAATTAGGATTTTCTTTGATTAAATGCGTAATCTGCCTCGATTGCTATAAATTGACCTCTTCCGTTTCATTTATTTTCACCACTCCTATAATCTTCTTTCTTATTTCATACATCCCAATAGATTGTGAAAATGTTAATCTTCTTTCTTTCTTATTTCATCTGCCACCAAAGGAAGTTATTTTCTTCTACTATTACCTTGGGGTTACAGTGTTTTTCATTCTCCCGTGTCTTTATATTGCTATACGCATTGATATACACGGTTTGTAATTTCGAGGTTGTTATCGGGCTTTATGTTCTCCATTATATTTAGGAGCTTCATGCTTTCGTTTTCTCTTCCCGACCTTAAGTCAAGCGAATAATGGTCCAGAATTTGTAGGTATGAATTTCAGAATAAACATAATTAATGTTCTAAGAAAGAAACGGTAATGGCACAATCTGACTTGTCAAATTATCAGAATATCCGGAAAAGACCGAATCATCAAGAAATATATTTTCTTGATATATTTAGAGATTATATAGAATGAAAGAGTTATGTAACATGGTTTATGATGAGGGTGTGATCTGTGAACCTTTATCACGTTCCATTAGAAACTCAACATGACTTACTGTCATATAATCACGTTGATCAAGTGTCATTATATTATACTAACTCATGCTTCAGTTCCAACCATTACTTCAAAACATCCATTTTTTTCGAATTTTTCAGATTTTAGAAACTAAAATAGTTTCTTTTATGATGTAACACAAATAGTGTGAAGAGGTAATGATTTCAGATAAGAATGGTTTCAAAAAATATCTTCAGAAATATGGAGGATATTTATAATGGGAGATACGATGATATCTTAGAATATTTAAGATAAGATGATGATGAAGAATATTGTTCGCAAAGGTTTTAGAGTAAGGAGCAAGGTATTCGCTAATGATTTCAGCAGACTCTGAATCATTTGGATTCTTTGAAGGTAGATTTAGTCTTTGTGATTTGTCCACAGCCTCCTTTATAGTCTGCTCAATCCGTTTTTCAATTCCAAACCTTCTCTTTTTCTCTGCTTTACCACCATACTATTCTTTATCATCAAACTTTTGACTGTTAAGGTCATTTACAGTTTTTGCTGCTTCATCAACATTTTTCCAAAATTCGGAGAACTAGTTTTGTAGTTTGGGGTGTTTTTCGGAAACTTCACATTCGAAGTATGTAAGTCCAGGAGGTAGATGTTATATGTACACATATAACTGTTGGCGTAGACGTGCTACAAGATTTTAAGATACTGATTGCTAATTCCCGATAGTTGGTATGGCAATTGCCGTTACAAGATGTGGATGAGTACATGATACAGTTTCAATGAGTATAAGGATTTTTCGGAAGGTCAAAGATCAATGAAGTTGTTGGTAAATTTACTGCTAATGTGGTGGAACATGAAAGGTTCCCCAGTAACGAAAACGTATATGCCAAAATTACAAGTCTGAAAGGTCGTCGTTGACTGGTTGAATGGTTGATAATACTGGATACTTTGAAAAGAAATTGCAAGGTTATTTTCGGTAAAAATAATGCTAAAGGATCTTGCATAGTTTTGAAGTCAAAGTATAACTTTGAAAGATGTAGAGATCTAAGAATGATGTCACCGGTTCAGAGTTATGGCTTGGATTCTGATCCGTGGATATCAGAATATGTGATTGAATTTGTATGAAATGATTGTGTATCATTGTGAAGATAGTGAGTATAGTTAATGATTTTTGAATCAAAATTGAAGAATGTACAGTGTAACATATTAATTGTGAACTTAAATATTTCTCGAGTAGTACCTACCCGTTAAAGATTTCACAATTAATAATTTATACAAAAGAATTTTTATTACCGTATTTATGAAAATATATGTATGTATATTTTTTTTTCAAATCTAATACAGATTTAATGAGTTAATATCATATTAAGCTCATTTGATTTTCGACTTGACTTAGAAATGATTAATCTCTAAAACATTAAAGATTACATAATCTTTGCGGAGTATTTCGCTAATATACATTATTTATTCTTATTTCTCGGTGAAGGATGTTGATGCTTGTGGAATCTTTGTGAACCTTACACGGCACAGATGATGTTTTCTGGAAAGTTTCGAGTACATCAAAAATGAAAATGTAAAATCAATTATGTAATTGAATAATACACTTGGTTTATAATGAAATGGAATTCATTAAGTTGAAACAGAGATTGTAGTTAACAATGGTTAAGTTGTTAAGGAAGGATGTACATCATTGCATATTAGTAATATGAACTAACCGAGTAGTGCCTACCAGTTAAGATTTACACGTAATAGCTTAGTACGAAAAGATTTATTTTGATTTAAAAATTCATATATATTAAATATACATAAAATTTCTTCAGGGAAAATGAGTTAATACTTCATCGGTTATTGTTGTTGGTATTTCTTGGTAACTACGATGCGTATGACGTTGATGTTCAAGGTACATATTGTGATGTTGAGGCTTGCGGTGCGGATGTTGTTGGTGGTGGTAATGGTACTGTTGGTGTTGTTGTCGGTGGTACTGTTGATGCCGGTGATGCTGCTGGTGCTTGTAACCTTTGCATCGTATTCTCCAAAGCCACTACCCGAGCGCGAAGCTCGTTGACTTCTTCTATTACACCGAGATGATTGGCAGTTCGGACGAGCGGATGAATAAGATCCAGAATTTGAGAGAGTATATGATCATGATGAGATATTCTGTAGATGAGAGAGAAAAAGGTATTACGAACAGGTTCGCCGGTAAGTGCTTCAGGTTCTTCTCCAAGAGGGCAATGTGGTAGATGGAAGGGATCACCTTCTTCTTGTCTCCAATAGTTAAGTAGGCTACGAACCCATCCCCAATTCATCCAGAATAGATGATGGCTAATTGGTTGATCCATTCCGGTTACACTGTCTTCGGAATTCAGGTGAATATCCATATCGGAATAGCTGTCAGAGTTTAAGGAATTTGAACTAGATACGAGATCCATCTTGTATAATTACGGAGATGATTTTTTTTTATATGAATTAGATTATAGAATTTAGTTTGGTATTCTTCAATACATAATTTACATATGTATATATAATACCGAATTCCATAAATCACGGAGAAATTTTCGGAAGATGTCAGGAAAAGTTTATAGTAACAGATACGCTAAGATATGAATTTTGTCTATACACTATTCATGCAATCAATGCAGTAAAACGTGTCTAGACTAGCAATAATAAGCAGGTAATTTTCGACAAAAAAAAATGATAAGCAAAACTTTTGACATGTAGACACGGTCGAAGTCCAGACTTACTAATGTATCCTAACAATTATCAGTTAGACACACTCATGCAAGACCTGGTTTGCTAGGACCAATGCTCTGATACCAACTGTGACGATCGCTCCAAATCCATATGGACGAACACGTCATTCATCAATTTCATTGCGAGGTATTTGACCTCTATATGATACGTTTTGTAAACATTGCATTCTTTTGAAAAGGCACACCATAAATGAATATTTAAATCAAAGGTTTTCGACATCTGATGATTTCTACATATAGACAATCACCGTAATATAATAATTTACAATAATACTTCCATTGACAATGCAGTCAAAATAAGATACATAGTGATGATTTGGTGAATGCAACGTTTCCTTGAAAAATATGCCATGTATGACTCCATGCACATAGCTTGTCTAACATATAAGCAAACAGCGGAAGACTTCTAGGGAACCTGAGAATAAACATGCTAACAAGTGTCAACACAAAGGTTAGTGAGTTCATAGTTTTAATGTTGCGCATAATCTGTATATAAAGGTGGATCACAAGATTTCAGTTGTTCAATCCTGAAATGTTTATCAAAATATTCTACGAAATTGAGCACCCTGGTAACTAAACTTAACGTAAATATATATTATACCCTTTGTATAATCATCTTAATAATACACGCAAACCAATGTGTACGCTTCTCAAATAGCATACGTCCGTTAAAAGGCTAGCGCTCTAGCTCCGACGGGGATATCAAGCCCTATGGATCCATATACAATTATTCGCGCCCACCAGTCCATATCCTATGTACTGGCAGCTACTAGTTACCAAAGCTAAGGGATTTTTGGTTTAACTCAGTGTAGAATTTAGTATGTACTTCTGTCTTATTGCATTTAAAATAAATTACATGTATTCTCAGCCCAAAAATATTTAAAGTATTTAAAAAGGGAGACTATAAACTCACCTTAGCAGCATATAAAGTCGTTCACCAAAATGTGATCGAAACTCGGATTACCAAATAACCGTAGATCTCAACCTAGAGAACATATGTTGGTCAATAAATGTCTATCAAGCTAGGTCAGGTCATAGTGTATAGCAATCCTAATGCTCGAGATCGACATACAAAAGTTATCCAAAGTCGTTTCAAAAAGTCAATTTTGACAATAATTCAACAAAACGAGACGTGCCTTATATATGGATTCATTTACTTGGCTGGTAATATTCAAAAATCCAATTTATCATTCTTACAAACAAATTTCAAAAGCAATTTCAATCAATGTCAATCATAATTCACTTGATCATATCTTTTAATTCGTTCACCGAAATTACACGATTTCTAAATGAAAAGTTATTGATTTTTCGCCAGCTTTCCAAAAACATGCATATCATATACCTTTTATCAGTAATATATGTATTTACTTCGTGATTCATCATAACTGTTTAACGATAAAATCTAGCATACAAGCATGCATAAATATATATACTCGAGCACTAGACATGGATACACAATTAATGTATAAAAGATAAAATATGAGTGCTTACGTATCAATATTGAGATTCAATATTATAGGAAAGTACGTAGACGCAACAGAGATGATAAACACTAGATTTAATTCACAAATATACCCTCGAACATTACCCATAACCTCCTTGGCAATAACCCATAATTTCCTTAGCTCTATCTCGCTCAAAAACCCATTTTGAAGGTGACACGCTCATAACCTCATCGTAGTATTTTAGGTATATATACTACTAATAATAATATTATAATAAGATTAATAATAATAATATTAATCTTAATAATAATAATAATAATAATAATAATAATAATAATAATAATAATAATATAAAAATAATAATAATACGGAGGAATGAATCGAGCTTTTATAGTATGTGGCCTGCTACAGTACCTCATGCGATCGCATGAGTTTTCAGTGTTTTTGCCATGCGATCGCATGGCCGCCTTATCCTGTTTTTGTTTGCTTGTTCGTCGACATCAAATAGTGTTTACTCTAGCAAAAAGTGTACTGTAGCAAATAGTGTACTGTAGCAAATCATTGTAGCACTGTAGCAAAATACGGTTCACTGTAGCAAATAGTGTTTTACTGTAGCAAATAGTGTTTTACTGTAGCAAAGTCATTTTACTGTTGCAAATAGTGTTTTACGGTAGGAAAGTCGTTATATATATATATATACATACATATAATTGTTCATGAATCGTCGAGAGCAGTCAAATATAATTTAATACATGAAACAGTTCTAAAATTTTGAAATTCAACTTCATAGACTTTGCTTATCGTGTCGGAAACATTAAATCATTTAAAGATAAAGTTTAAATTTGGTCAGAAATTTCCGGGTCATCACAGTGTCACGTACTATTTTTAAATGCTTTCTATTCGTAGAAGCATGTTACTCTTATTAAACATTTGTCGTTGGGAAAACGTCATCTTTTTACGAATGCAAAACTTGTTTCAAAATAGCATGTAGTGTTATACCGTGTAATGGACATGTTGTTGATGATCCGTACCATTGATTTTTGGGACATGACGTCATATTTGGCATCAGAGCATTGGTTGTAGGGAATTAGGTTGCATTAATGTGTCTTGACCGAGTCGAGTAGGATTCACTAATAGGACTAATCTACAACTTGCTCGTTTACTTGTTTCTGCGGAATTGCTGCATGCTACTGCTTACTTTTACTGCTATATGTTCTTGCAGTATGCTACTGCTTATTCTCACTACTGCATGCTACTATCTGTTTTTTGCATGATACTTCTGTTTGATACTGTAATTATTGCAATGCTATGTACAGCTATAGACGATCTAGGCTGCTGTAGTTATTATGCCTGATTACGTGCTTGCTATATGTCTTACTGACATGGAAAAAGTTATTTTCCTTGTTCAGATGTCGGACATATCGCCTTTGATTATTGCATGTTGGATTTATGTTCTCTGCACTAGTTGCCATGCTTAGTTAGCATGTATTATGTTGGTTGAATAATTGATTGCTATATTACCATAGCATTATCAATTATTGGGTAACGAATTTTGACTTGAGTCAAAAATTTTGTCTGGAAGATCGATGGCAAACGAAAGAGGTCCAAGAGAAATACCCACTGCAGCACAGATCGAGGAAATGGTGGCTGCTCGAGTAGCCGCAGCTATGGCGGATGTCAACCCACAAGCTCCAATGGCTAACTGAATTGCTCAGAACGGGTCCACTTACAAGGAGTTCATGAGTTGTAAGCCAAATACCTTCAGCGGAACGGAAGGTCCCTTTGGGTTAACAATATGGTTTGAGAAGCTAGAATCGGTATTTTGGGTTAGCAACTGTTCCGACACTAACAGGACTAAGTACGCCTCCTTCACGTTGTCAGATAGTGCTTTGACATGGTGGAACACGTTTGCCCAGGCTCGAGGAATTGATGAAGCATATGCAACACCCTGGGAGGAGTTTAAGAGTGCTATGAACGAGGAGTACTGCCCCAGAACCGAAATTCTGAAGATGGAGACGGAGTTTTAGGGATTGAAGGTCTCAGGAACTGACCTTGATGGTTATGATCGAAGATTTTTGGAGTTAGCTCTAATGTGTCCCACAATGGTTACTCCTGAGTACAAGCGGTTGGAGCGGTATCTGTAGGGACTTTCCAAGGACATTCAGGGGAATGTCACTTCTTCCAAACCAGGGACTGTCCAGGAAGCTATGCGCATGGCGCACACCCTGATGGATCAAGTTATCCGCCAAGAACCAGAGAAGGTGAAATCAGAGTCTGGAGCAAGTGATGGGAAGCGCAAATGGGATGGAAACAAGAGTAAAGGTTTTGACCAGAATCCAGTCAAGAGGCATGAGCACTTTAGGGGAAACAATGAGGGGAGAAGCCCTAACCCTAACTACAAAGGTAGCCTTCCTTGGTGTAAGAGATGCTACAAGCATCATACTGGGTACTGCAACGTAGTGTGTGAGAAGTGTAAGAGGACTGGACACATCGGCAAGGATTGTAAGATCAACACTTCAGCTGTGAATGCGAACCCCAATGCACCAAGGAAGTATTTTGAATGCAGCCAGCAGGGTCACTTCAAGAATGAATGTCCTAACAAGAAGAAGGATGGCGGGCCTGCACGTGGAAGAGTCTTCATCCTGAACGCTAGATATGCCTGTGAGGATCCTGACTTGGTTACAGGTACATTCACTGTTAACAAACTATTAGCTTCTGTCTTGTTTGATACTGGTGCCGATAGGAGTTATATGTGTAGACATTTTTGCTCTAAGTTAGATTGGTCATTAGTTCCATTGAACGAGAATTATCTTGTTGAGGTAGCTAATAGACAATTTGAGAAGGTTGATCAAATTTGTCGCGGTAGTATAATTAACTTAGCTGGTGAGGATTTTAAGATTGATTTGATACCCATTAAGTTGGCAAGCTTTGACATGATAGTCAGTATGGACTGGCTGTCAAAAGTGAAAGCAGAAGTTGTATGCGGAGAGAAGATTATTCATATACCTCGCGAGGATGGTGAGCCATTAATAGTTTACGAAGAGAGAAGTAGCCCAAAGCTGAACCTTATTAGTTGCATGAAGGCACAAAAGGTCATGAGAAAAGGGCGTTTTTCTATTTTGGTACATGTGAAGAAATTGGAAGCTGAGGAGAAAAGCGTGAAGGATGTGCCGATTGTAGGCGAATTTCCTGAAGTTTTTCCAGAAGAGTTTCCAGGATTAACCCCGCCATGATCAGTGGAGTTTCAAATCGATCTAGTTCTAGGAGCTGCACTTGTAGCTCGCGCACCTTATCGACTCGCACCTTCCGAACTGCTAGAGTTGAAGAGTCAACTACAGGAATTGCTAGACTGTGGATTTATTCAGCCAAGCTCTTCGCCTTGGGGCGCTCCTGTTTGTTCGTGAAGAAGAATGACGGATCTTTCCATATGTGTATAGATTATCACGAACTGAACAAGTTGACGATCAAGAACCGGTATCCCCTTCCCAGGATTGATGATCTATTCGATCAGCTGCAAGGATCCAGCATTTACTCCAAGATCAATTTACGGTTAGGTTATCACCAGTTGAGGGTGAATGAGGGTGATGTCCCCAAAACTGCATTCCGAACCCGTTATGGCCATTATGAGTTTCTTATGATGCCATTTGGTTTGACTAACGCACCTGCCATGTTTATGGATCTTATGAATCGCGTGTGCAAGCCGTATCCAGACAAATTTGTTATTGTATTCATGGAAGATATCCTAATCTATTCTAAAAGTGAAGAAAAACACGAACGTCACCTTCGACTCGTGCTTGAACTCTTGAGGTAGGAACAACTCTATGCCAAATTCTCCAAGTGTGAATTTTGGTTGAAGGAGGTTCATTTTATTGGCCACGTTGTTAGTAGCCAAGGTATTAAAGTCGATCCCACGAAAATCGAAGCCATTAGCAAGTGGGAAACCCCCACTACTCCTACTCATATCCGTCAATTTTTAGGCCTCGCCGGTTACTATCGTCGATTCATCAAAGGTTTCTCTTTGATTGTGCGTCCTTTGACTGCATTAACTCACAAAAGGAAGAAGTTCGTTTGGAAGGCAGAACAAGAGTCGGCATTCCAAACCCTGAAGCAGAAGTTAACCACTGCACCTATCTTATCCCTTCCCAAAGGTAGTTATGACTTTGTTGTGTATTGTGATACCTCCCGATAAGGTTTTGGGTATGTATTAATGCAACGGAAGAAAGTTATTGCTTACACCTCCCGATAATTGAAGATTCACGAGCAAAACTACACGACTCACGATCTTGAACTTGGAGCTATTTTCTTTGCACTCAAACTGTGGAGACACTATCTTTACGGAACCAAAAGTACCATCTTCACCGACCATAAGAGCCTCCAACACATTTTTGATCAGAAGCAGCTGAATATTTGACAGCGACGGTGGATCGAGACATTGAACGACAACGATTGTGAACTTCGTTACCATCCTGGCAAGGCAAATGTAGTAGCTGATGCCTTGAGCCGAAAGGAGAGAATGGTACCCCTTCGTGTCCGCGCCTTGAACATCACGATTCACACGAATCTCAATATCCAGATCCGTGTAGCTCAAGACGAGGCTCTCAAAGAGGAGAATATTGCTCAAGAACACTTGAACATTCTCGTCTCACGATTCCAGGTTAAGGAGACTAGACTTCGATATTTTGCCGGAAGAATTTGGGTGCCTAGTTATGGGGATGTACAAAGTCTTATTCTAGACAAAGCCCATAAGTCAAGGTATTCCATTCATCCAGGAGTCGGTAAAATGTACCACGATCTCAAGGAGCAATATTGGTGGCCAAACCTTAAGAAGGATGTTGCTATTTACGTTGCAAAGTGTTTAACTTGTTCCAAGGTAAAAGCAGAACATCAGAAGCCGTCTGGGTGACTTCAACAACCCAAAATTCAGCAATGAAAGTGGGAAAGGATAACGATAGACTTCATCACAAAGCTACCGAAAACGGTAGGTGGTTATGATACCATCTGGGTTATCATTAACCGTCTCACCAAATCCGCTCATTTCCTAGCCATGAAGGAAACCGATACAATGGAGACATTAGTGCAGCTATACATAAAGGAAATTGTATCCTATCATGGTGTACCCTTATCGATTATTTTCAACCGAGATGCCCGTTTTGCTTCTAGATTTTGGCGTTCCTTGCAAGAAGCTTTAGGAACACGTTTAGATATGAGTACTGCATATCACCCAGAAATCGACGGACAAAGCGAATGCACGATTCAAAACTTGGGGGACATGTTACGTGCTTGTGTAATTGATTTCGGGAAAGCTTGGGAGAAGCATTTGCCTCTAGCCGAATTCTCTTACAACAATAGCTATCACGCGAGCATTAAAGCCGCACCTTTCGAAGTTTTATATGGCCGAAGATGTCGTTCTCGTATTTGTTGGGCTGAGGTAGGTGATAAGCAGATCACTGGACCCGAACTCATCCATGAAACGACCGAGAAGATCATTCAAAGGCTCAAGACGGCCCGTAACCGTCAAAAGAGCTATGCCGACATTAGACGAAAAGATCTCGAATTCCAAGTGGGAGACCGCGTAATGTTGAAAGTCGCACCTTGGAAAGGTGTAATCCATTTCGGAAAGCGGGGAAAGCTAAACCTGCGATATATTGGTCCTTTTAAAATCTTAGAGCGTGTTGGACCCGTTGCTTATCGTTTAGATCTTCCGACTCAGTTGAGTTCTGTTCATTCCACTTTCCACATATCGAATCTGAAGAAATGCTTTGTCGAACCAGAACTTGTCATACCACTCGACGAGCTTACGATTGCTGACAAACTCAACTTTGTGGAAGAACCTGATGAGGTCATGGACCGTGAGGTCAAGACGTTGAAGCACAACTAGATTCCAATTATCCAAGTTCATTGAAATGCTAAACGAGACCCGAGTTCACTTGGGAACGAGAGGATCAGATGATGCAGAAATATCCTCACCTTTTCCCGACTCTACCGTCTACCTCCGCTTAAAATTTCGAGGTGAAATTTTCTTTAACAGGTGGGTAATATAATGACCCGACCTTTTCGACTTGTATTTATACTTTTTGTTTTCACGAAACTGCGTATTTGTGCGTACTGAGCTATATTATATTCTGGGATTATTATTCATGTTAATTGCTTTCGTAAATACCTTACAGCGTGTTATTAAGTGTTTAATCACTTAACTTGATCCTCGAATGCTTTTACGACCGTTAGTGTCACTTGTCGCTTAAAACGAGCTACGTACTTGGTACACGTTTAACTTTTGTCATAATCGGAGTATTATGACTACTTGAAACTAATTGTTATTTTCTAATGACAATTACTTGGCTTATTGGTTGCTTAATTACGCTTAATGTTTTACTAATGTACACTAGTTAGTCTTAATAGACTTCTTACCTTAATGGACTTAGACACACCCTACTCTAGCTAATGGACTTTTAAGTTAGCCCAATTTTAATGGAATTATGACCCATTAAAATGTTGGACAAAAACCCATTAAGATGAGCCAACATGCTAGTATTTTTGTGTGCCATTACTACAACATATTGCATGGATCCCAACATACAAGCACCACCTTTATAGCACCACCATGCAAAAGCAAAAGTTGTCCCTCCCTTGTCCCCCATAACCGTTGCCACCATGCACCCCCACCACCACTATAAATTTAAGCTCCATTCTTCATTTCACACTTCATTTCATTCTCATTTCACACACACTTTCTCTCTAATTTTCTCTCTAGTCTTTCTCACACTAAAAGCTTGTAAGTTTCTTGATTTTCTAAGCCACGACATCATCATCATCATCAAAGGATCAATCTTTTTAGCTTTTTGATCTTGTTATATCTTGTAGATTCAAACTTTGATTTAGAATCTTCAAGAATATGAAGGATTCAAGCTTTAAAGCTTTGGATCTTTATTACTTTGTTGAATCTAAGTTTTCTAGCTTTAGATCTATTTATTTTTATTAAAAGATCAAAACTTGTGTTTATGATCTTCATGAAACTTGAAGATCTAACTTTTTGCTTTAAAGATCTTCAAGAACATAAAAGATTCAAGCTTTCTAGCTTTGGATCTTCATTACTTTGTTGGATCTAAGTTTTATAGCTTTAGATCTCTTTATATTTGTTAAAAGATCAAAACTTGTGTTTATGATCTTCATGAAACTTAAAGATCTAACTTTTTACTTTGAAGATCTTCAAGAACATAAAAGATTCAAGCTTTCTAGCTTGAAGTCTCATAATTATTGTTAAGGAATCCAAGCTCTCTAGCTTAGGGTTTCATGATTTTGTTTGATCTAAGTTATGTAACTTATGGTCTTGCTTGTTTGATTTGAATCAAACTTTATAGCTTTAATAGAACTTGTATTTGTGTTGAAACTAAGAACATGATGTAACCTTGGTTCATCATCCTTCTAAAACTCTTAAGTGAGTTGTATTTCTTCTTAGTCTTGACATTATGTGTTGATGGTTGACACTTGGTCAAAGTGATGCTAAAACATCAAAGAGTTGTACACTTGAAACTTACACGCATCAAGGATGAGAACCGTGATGAGCATCAAACACCAAGAAACCCACCGGAGCACTTGTTTTTGTTTTTCAGGGTATGATCTGACTCCTAGAGCTTCTAGAAAATTGATTTTCAGAAAGACTCACCCAAATTTGATGTACGGTTTAGGATTTATAGCCTTCCAAAGTTCACTACGTTTTTGTAACGACGTGCTGAAATTTCTGACTTACTTGCGCTTTGACCATCGTCACGGTCAAACGACATCGGGTTGGGATCTGATTTTCGGACAGCGGTAAGAGGACTCACAAATGGAGCCTTGGCCACTGACTGTACGTCATTTCATTTTGTATAGAGGTCATAACGGCTGTACGAATTCAGCTATTCGTTTCGATCTCTATTCTTGTTGAAAACTTTACCTTACCTTTCACGAATGATGATAATGATGATCCTTAAGACTTGACTTATTTACTTTTAAACCTTTTTGGGACGATTTACTGACTTAATAACCTTTGACTTAGGTTGAGGACCTTTGGACCAACTTACTACTTACTTATATTTTTCATATCGACTTTACTGCACATTCACTGTGAGTTATAGCTCCCTTTTTACTTTAACTATTTTTGGGACTGAAAAAACATGCGCTTTTTATGTTTTACATACTAGACACAAGTACTTTAACTTTATATATGTGTGGGTGATATAACGGTACAAATTTTCCCCTTAGCTCGGTAACGTTTAACTATTGGTTTATGAACCGGTAGACACGAATCTTAGATATGGATCAATAGGGTTTGACATCCCCACTCGGGCTAGTCGCGCTAGTATTTAATGGGTGTTTAATATTTCGTCTGTTTTAACGCACCCGCTAAGTGTACTTTTAGGGGGTGATATATTGTTTTACGTTAAGTTAGTTACCAAGTGCCCGCTGTTAAGCATATACTTGTCATACTGTTTTGAATAAGAAATCTCGTGGTCTACCTTACGTTATTGATTACAATCAAACTATAGCTCACCAACATTCGTGTTGACTTTTTAGCATGTTTTACTTTTCAGGTAGCTAAGACGCTTATTGCTTCTGATGTAATAGACTGTTGTGTTAGACTTGCTCTGTTAGACTTCCGCTGCATTGTTTAGAGACGTCTCAATCATGAAACTTTTTACTTTGCATTCATTACTTATGTTACATTTGAATTATGGTTTTGTCGTTGGGAAAACGTCATCTTTTTATGAATGCAAAACTTGTTTCAAAACAGCATGTAGTGTTATACCGTGTAATGGACCTGTTGTTGATGATCCGTACCATTTATTTTTGGGACGGGGCGTCACACCAACATTACAAAGATCTGCTATACAAAATGCATTTGGAAACTAAGAAATTGGACCCTCGAATTCATGATGTTGAAGATTCAAAACTCACAGAAGACTTAGCTATTTTCAAGACAAAACTGGAAGTTTATGATAAGTTGTTTTTCACTATGATAGCACTTGTGACTGTCTTATGTGTTGTAGTTGCTATTTTGATAGTTAGATGAATGTATGTAACTGTTTTTGCTATTTTGGTGTGATGTTATGAATGATTTTAGTTAATGATGTAATTAATGATGTTTCATTCATAATAAAAGTATTTTGACTTCAAATTATGTGTTTAATAACTACCATAAGTTTTATCCTAAAGTGTTTAATAACTACAGAATGTTTGGACTACGCGATGTCGCGGTTGTTTTGGATGATGGTTATTACAAATTCAGTTTTTATAAAGTCACTTCTTAACTCGTATTTGGTATATAAAAATGTGAAAGGCTCATTGTTAGACTCTTCCATTCAAAGTGTGTTGGAGCTGGTTGGTGTGAGGTAGAGCTTCATTGGTACATCTACTGCTTGGCGTACTGCGTTGATCGAGGTATTTCTTTGTTTATTTTGTACTAAAATTATGATTCATTTTTATAACGTGCACATTTATGCTTATACATGGATGGTTTAATTGTGGGTGGCAAATTTTGATGAGTGATCAAGATAGATAGTGGCAGGTTGAAGAGTTTGTGTGTTTTGTAATGCTGGCCGGTTTGATTATAATGTTTGAACATGAATATTATTTGTTTTATGAGTTTGTGTGTTTGAGACAATGATTTGTAATATGTTGATGTTACCTAGACATGTTCTTACATTTGTAGTGTTGAAACAATATTATAATCTGTAATCTGTAATATTATGTGGATTGAAACAATATTAATATTTGTTTTGTAATTTAAAATTTATTATAATTGTAATGAATAATAAATTGATGCAACAAAAGAAAAATGGATCCGAACCAGGACCAAAAGGACCACATAGCTGAAGCAGGCCCGAAAGGCCCAAATGGCTGAATCAGGCCCGTAAGGCCCAAATAGCATTACTTGGCACAAAAGGCCCAGTAAGCTTAAACGTGGCGACATGCCCAATTAGCAAAATCGGACCTAACAGGCCAAATAGCTGAAGCAGGCCCGAAAGGACCAGATAGCTGAAGCAGGCCCAAAAGGCCCCAATAGCTGAAGCAGGCCCGTAAGACACAAATAGCATAATCAGGCCAAAAGGCCAAGTAAGCATAAAGGGGCCAATTGACATAACCAGATCCAAAAGGCCCAATTATCTGAACTGTGCTAGAAAGGCCCAATTACCATAACCTGGCCCAAAACCCGAAATCGACCCGAATATCCGAACCGGATATTTGAAACTCCTGTTACTTGTTAGGACCCTTTTATTGGTACTAACGTATACTTAAATTAGGACCCTTTTGTTGTACGAAATTACCATCTACTTATATTAGGACCCTTTTTTGTGGTACTTAATTAACATATAGTTACATTAGGACCCTTTTTTGTGGTACTAAATTATATTAGGACCCTTTTTGTGGTACTTAATTAACATCTAGTTATATTATGACCCTTTTTTGTGGTACTAAATTATATTAGTACACTTTTTTGGAGTTCTAATATGTTCTAACAATACAAATTAATGTGTCATTATATATTATAAAGGGTCCTAATATTTTACTCTATAAGGACCCTTTCTATGTTGTTAATAGGACTCATGAAAACGGTCATATGGTCGTTAGGACCCTTTTTGGTTAATAGGACACCCACCTATACTACCACTGGTTTGAGGGTCCTATCAGGCCAAAGGTCCTAAGATTGAGCTTTTTAGGACCCTTTTTGGGGTCCTATAAAGTCAGTTTTCTTGTAGTGTAAGTAGTTATGTGTGCTTAACGTCACAATAGGGATATAGTACCTACGTACGGTTAATTACTTATCCGTCAAAAAAGAGCTTCCCATTTAGGTTGTGATTAAAGTAGGCAATATAGAGTTTAGTGAATACTGGCTTACTCAAAAGCATGATTCGCGTAAGAAGCAACATTCTTGAGATGTTGTAAGATGATCCGGGGTTGAGTAAGTGATTGCAAAGGAGAGACCTCTAATCCAATTAGCAGTACCTTAAAATATCTAAGATTGCACATATGTTATTGTTAAGGCATAGCTTAGTATTAATTGGAGGAATGTTACTATAGTTAAACCAACCAGGATTAAGAAAATCTGAGACTTTCCTTTAGGGATATACCACTTTATTCATGCACCTAGGATTCTATCCATAAGGTCGTTTAAACCCTTTAAGGTTAACGTTGGGAGTAGGGATATCCGTCTTAGCCAGAATCTTCAAAGCCTAAACTCTTAGTGACAAATTGATTAGGTTCATAGCCCGGTTGATTGAGGCTTAGTGTTCATTCTAGGAAGTTAAACTCTTTCAACAACCCTCCATTAGTATTCTATTCTTCATACCTCCCTTTTTATCTTTATAGTTTACGTTACCTTAGTTAATCTTAATCTATCACCACTTGTCGCTAGGGTTAACTATTTAGGCACTTTTATTCCATATTACTGAGCAAACATATAAAAATATGAACCTGAGTTATATTTACCACTTACTCGTTAAAAGGAAGAAAAGTAGGTGAAATATAGCTAAGAAACCCAGCCAAATATAAATAATAAAACCATTACTCCCTCTTGGTAACCGATTATGACGTTTTTCGACCTAACGACACCGTACAAACAAAACCATCCGTTTTGGACATATCAATTTTCACTAACCCTTTCACATCCACTCACCCTGGGACTGATCTTTCCAATAAAATTAATCACGTTTTGTTCTTTAAGCATTACACAATCAACTTTCAGACTTGATTTCACAAGGTTCCTTTCAACATAGACATTGAGAACTGAGTTGTAAAGCTATAGAAACGTGACTAAGGAAAAATAACAATGATGCAAATATTTTTGGATTTTTCATAAATAACATGCAAATATGAAATGCAAACACTATACACGTGCCAATTTCACATGATAAACAATACCAGATCAAGCATATTAAGTAAGAGCTTCAACATATAGAATTTGCAGTTTACATATGCAACTTTAAACATCTAATTCACTTAGCATTTGAACCATCAAGAATTAAACGCTCACTAGATAATTACATGTATTATCATTTATCAAGAACATCACTGACTATAAAATATCACATATTTTGTGAGTTGATTTATCATTTTGATTAGATCAATTTGATTCAGGGATCAGACCTGAACTATTGACATGCCTTTCAAAATTCATTCAGTTTCATATTCAATGAAGCATATACAATACAATTTTTAGATATATCATTAAACATTCACCAACTTTCATCCTAGAGTTCGATGATCACGTTAAATTAATTACTTTAACATTTTTCAATGCTAGATTATGATCAACGAGTTAGTCCTCATTTGAGATTGCACGCTTTTTTAGGTAGTCAATTGAGCACAAATCTATTGATACTGTCTGTTATTACATCAATGCACTTTCGATTTGACTGAACATAAAATTCTCACAGTGTTTCTAGCAACCCTGTCAGCCATGAGCTTCTACCTTAAACTTACACATTTCGTTTCAGATAGCATTGCTTGTCTCAAATTTATTGCATACTTTGAAAAGACGCATACCGGTCGCTATAAACCCCATACTTGAACGGAAATCATATGATGTATGATGGATGGATGGATGATAGTGATGTATTTGAGTGATGGAATGATATAGTAAGGTACCTTCCAGAAAATGTCCCCTGTTATCTAGGCCAATAGGTATAACCCCATACCACAGACAAAAGATGTATAGTCAAGCTAAGAGTTAGCGTTGTGGACAAAATGATTTAAGTTCTCTATATCTGATGATCTGATGATCTTCTCCCCCTTGGATGTAGATAACTAAATCTTCCTGATAGTCCTCTGATTGAAACATTTGTTATCTCAGACTTAGATAACGTATGAATCCATCTAATTTGTTCAGTTCTTAATCAATGCTTCTTTGTGTTGCGGTGTGGTGCACCATCCTTATTTACAAGCTTAATAATGCAGAAAGAATAAAGAGTATAGTACAGCAGTTTTTTTTTGATGTTGCGCTTTTCTCATTGCAATAATACAACCATAAAATATAATAAAACTAACATAATGATGCACCACATTCTTTGACTTAAGTTGAATCTCACGAAAACTCATCTGTATTATCTGGCGTTGAAATCTATTACCCGTGGATGTTGTGTTTTCAAATCATTCAATGTCTGTGATACGAGATTGCACTTCTCAACCCATTCATAGAAAGAACACCCCTTTGGATACCCAACATGTAGTATGTAGAGTTTTGGTCCAAGCATTAAGGGTATGCATCCTAGATAAAGTAAACTCACCTTCGGGACTTACAAAATTATCCTTCTCTACCAAGTATAAATCGTAGTAGGGGGGACCTCAACCGTCTGTTGAGTTTCTGAACAATCATTTCTCAATACATATTCAGTGATAATTAGGTGACTAGCCTCAACCGCTGTAAACCTTTCCATTATTTCTTCATCATGATATTTACGCGTTCTTAGTGTGATCATCTCTATCTAGAATTAGGTTAGAAAAGCTAGTAATACATCATCAGTTATCCTATACTACTTACTTTATAGCCATAACATGTCAGTTCAGCATTACAATCACTTCCCTACACATTGAATATGCAACTCATTTTCTGGTTTTTCAACTTTTTATGGATTTTCCATTTTTCTGATTTTTTATTTTACTTTCTAGATTTTATGATTTTTATGGTTTTCTATTTTATCTATACATAAACAAAAGAAAATAAACATACCAGAAAGTAACATGCAACCAAATCAGAAAAATACCTAACTACCATGCAAACAAAAATAAACAAGCAATAACGAGGTCTATCATTCAAATGTACATAAAATATACAAGTAGTTTGACAGCAATTACTCCTCGGTTTCTTTGTCTGATTCCTCTATGTCAGGAACCTCAGTGACAGGAACCACATCAGTTAAAACTTTAATACTTATCTCTTTTAATAAATAATCAAAACTTAGTTTATCAAAAGCTTTGGTGAAGAGATCAGCCCTTTGGGTCATAGTGTCTATCTGCACTACATCTATCAGTTTATTTTCATAACAATCTCCAATGAAATGGTATTTTAT
Source organism: Rutidosis leptorrhynchoides (assembly GCF_046630445.1). Taxonomy (NCBI): domain Eukaryota; kingdom Viridiplantae; phylum Streptophyta; class Magnoliopsida; order Asterales; family Asteraceae; genus Rutidosis; species Rutidosis leptorrhynchoides. The sequence goes on along the minus strand of NC_092343.1, from coordinate 136,238,205 downwards.
CCCTATGTGTTTGGTTTTAGAATGAATAACGAGATTTTTAGTGACAGCTATAGCAGCAGTGTTATCAACATAAATAGGAGTGTTAGAGATATGCAAACCGTAGTCATGTAGCTGCTGTTGGATCCAGATAATCTGAGATGTACTGATTGTCGCAACAATATGTTCAGCTTCACAAGTGGACTGAGCCACTGTAGTCTGCTTCTTACACTGCCAAGTAACCAGTCAGCTTCTCAGAAATTAACAACCCCCAGAAGTTGACTTGAAATCCTTCATACATCCGCCATAGTCTGAATCACTATACACTGTAAGTTCGAAACCATCATCACATGGATAACATAAACCCAAACTTGGTGTATCTTTCAAATACCGTAAAATCTTCTTGACCACTAGCATATGATGAACATTAGGATTCGCCTGATAACGAGCACACAGGCAAACTGCAAACATAATATCTGGTCGAGAAGCAGTTAGGTACACCAGAGACCCTATGATAGCCCAATACAAAGTCTGATCAACTTTAGCACCTTGAAAATCCGGTGAAATCCCGTGATTCACCGATAACGGAGTCTTTTCCGATCTCTCTGCTTCCATTTGAAAGCGTTTGAGGATATCAGCAACAAACTTGGTTTGATGCAAGATGCCTTTATCCATCTATGCTACCTACAGACCTAAGAAAAACTTGATAGTTCCTATGGAACTCATCTTAAACTTCCTCTGCATAACCTTCTCGAATTCATCTACCATCGCCTGATCCATCGACCCAAAGATGATGTCATCAACATATACATGTACAAGCATGAGATGTTGTCTCTTTTTCTTGATGAAAATTGTCTGATCAATGACACCTCTCCGAAACCCATTTTCAAGCATAAAATTGGACAATGTAGCATACACGCCCTTGGAGCTTGATACCCATACAATGCCTTTTCGAGTCGATAAACCTTTTCTGAAAAAATGAGGATCTTCAAAACCAGGCAGTTGCTCAACATATACCCTCTCATTGATAACATCATGAAAAATGCACTCTTGACATCCATCTGATTGACTTTGAATCCCATGAAAGATGCGAATGCCAAGAATATCCAAACAGCCTCCATTCTAGCAACTGGAGCAAACACTTCATCGTATTCAATCTCTGAGATATGCTAATATCCCTTTACCACCAATCTAGATTTATTTCTGATCACTATACCCTGTTCATTCTTCATGTTCTTTAAAACCCAACGAAGACCATAGGGCTTGCAACCATGTGATGGATTGACTAACTTCCAAACCTTCAAATGTTTAAATTGCAACATCTCATCTTTCATATCACTAACCCATTCATCATACTGTAATGCCTCAAAGGCATCCTTAGGTTCAATTTGACAAACAAAACAGGAATGCGCATGCATAAATATTCTACCAGTCTTGTTCAAAGAAGAATAGAAGGCTGTCACCACATTTTCACTTAACTTTTCTTGATCTTCAGTTGCACTTGGACTTTTAGTTGCAACCGGAACCTATGATGTAGGTTGAACCCCATATGTAGAAGCTTCATTGTAGACGTTGCAACAACTCTGATACCACTTTGTGTACGTTGTTTCTATGGATCTTAGGACGCTTGCAAACCGATGTAGTGGCGGAAATCACTAGAACAATGTTAAACCGCGATTTGGGTTGTATCAGGGTCGAATTGGTCGAACCTAGGGTTGAATCTAGATTAGGACGACTCCTAAACGTAGTAATTCGGTGGTATATGGTGTTGAGGTCGACTGAGACGAAAACTAGACGATTCGGGTTAATGGGATATGTAACCTCGTTAAGGAGGCTTTAACCCGTATATATACTGCATATCAGACACAGTCAGTCGACTGAGTTAGACAGTCGGTCGAGTGTGTGGACACACTCGGTCGACTGTGTATGCAGTTTAACATATTGATTTAATGAATATTAAAGCGCGCACACATACGTATATAATTAATAGTCACAAAAACGTTATTACATGACCTAATGTATTAAATGACAATTTAACTAGAACTAGAGATTACATGCACCAACAATAATCTCATGTATCAAATGTTAACTTGCAGCCAATAGCTGGATTAGGAGTAGCGAAAGTCATCGATCAGGGCATTTGAATTTTAAGATAGGTGACTTAGTGTAGGGACAAACTAAATGGGAGGAATATAGCAATATTGATAATCCTGAAACTTTAATCAAGATTCAACATACTGGTGTGCCTTTATCTTATTATACAAGGATTCTTGGTACGTTCTCTGTTCCAGTGCTTTTTATTTTGTTTATATGAGTGTGTTGATTTTCATATATAATTATACCTTTAAACATCAATAATCGCCCACAGATTAATTTTAGTACATAAAACCTCTTAAATATTCCACAAATTAGAATCAGGTTACTACTCATGAAATAATATGATTTCTTGTGATCACATTTTCACCATTAATTTTAATAACTTATTTTATATAAATGGGAAAGAATTTGTTTATAGCTAGTCCAGTGGTTGAGGTCCTAAGTTCTTTGCAAGAGGTCTCAGATTTGAAACCTATCTAGGACGAATATTTTGAGGTCTCCAGGGAAGGATTGGAAACAGCCAAAGGTAATTCTGCTGAGGTTCGTACATTAGAATAAGAGGTCGGATTACTCATCCTCCTGCGTAGCCTGAATAGGAAATACATTCTACCCTTTTTGGAAAGAATTTGTTTTAGGTCAACCTGTCTCGTACGAACATAATTTATTTTGACACGTTACCTAATATTTTCTTTTACCTTTTGGTGACTTTTTTTTTTTTTACTTCGAATTGTTTATAGGTATGCCTGGTATGACCGCTTATGCTGGTTTCTATGAGATTCGTGCTCCAACGAAAGGAGATTATGTCTTTGTTTCATCAGCTTCTGGTGCAGTTAGTCAGCTTGTTGGGCAGTTTGCAAAGCTATTTGGTTGCTATGTTGTTCGTAGTGCTAGTACAGCTTAAAAGGTTAGTGTGTTGAGTTAATTAGCTATGCTAGTTTTTGTTTCCTATAAATACCTTTTACCTTTAATGTTCTCATCCTAATCCTAATGTCATAAAGACGATGATTATGTGTTTTATAATTTCCAAATTGGTTTTGCATTTCATCACTATAGGTTTATGTTTTGAAGAATAAGTTAGGATTCGACAACACTTTTAGCTACAAATAGGAGAAATACCTTGATACAGCTCTAAAAAGATTAGTAGGAAACATATCTTCAACCTAAGATTATAGTGCAATTTCAACCCATTTAATTTAATTAGGACAAGGAGATGGAGTGCACAATTCGGTTTCATTAAAGGGCAAAAGAAAAAACCATTCAATTTAATTCAAACACACTCTTATAACGTTATATATAATTTTTCTAGGCAATCTAGCACATTGACTCATTTTTACTTGTTCCGAAGGAATTTCAAATTTTTTTTTTCCAATGTGATAGGTACTTTCCCAATGGGATTGTTATTTACTTTGATAATGTTGGCGGTATGACGGTGGATGCAGTACTTTTGAATATGAGATTAGTTGGACGGATTGCAGCGTGTGGGATGGTCTCGGTACAATACAGTGAACAAGGAGATGGGGTATGCAATCTATTTCAACATAATAACAAAAAGTGTGAGGATGCAAGGGTTTCATGTGACACAATATTATCACTTGTATCCAAAGCGTAGTATATGGAAATGATTATACCCCTTATAAAAGAAGGAACAATCAGTTAGTTACGTAGAAGATATTCCAGAAACCATTCAGGCTTGCTTGAGTGGCCACCGAGTTGCCCAATTAAGCACATCATCTGTAGTGACCCGAACTTTTTCATGTTTATATATATTAATTGAGATTGATATTTACATGATTAAATGTTTCCAACATGTTAAACAATCAAACTTGTTAAGACTTGATTAATTGAAATATGTTTCATATAGACAATTGACCACCCAAGTTGACCGGTGATTCACGAACGTTAAAACTTGTAAAAACTATATGATGACATATATATGGATATATATATAGTTAACATGATACTATGATAAGTAAACATATTATTAAGTATATTAACAATGAACTACATATGTAAAAACAAGACTACTAACTTAATGATTTTTAAACGAGACATATGTGTAACGATTATCGTTGTAAAAACGTTTAATGTATATATATCATATTAAGAGATATTCATACATGATAATATCATGATAATATAATAATTTAAAATCTCATTTGATATTATAAACATTGGGTTAACAACATTTAACAAGATCGTTAACCTAAAGGTTTCAAAACAACACTTACATGTAACGACTAACGATGACTTAACGAATCAGTTAAAATGTATATACATGTAGTGTTTTAATATGTATTTATACACTTTTGGAAGACTTCAATACACTTATCAAAATACTTCTACTTAACAAAAATGCTTACAATTACATCCTCGTTCAGTTTCATCAACAATTCTACTCGTATGCACCCGTATTCGTACTCGTACAATACACAGCTTTTAGATGTATGTACTATTGGTATATACACTCTAATGATCAGCTCTTAGCAGCCCATGTGAGTCACCTAACACATGTGGGAACCATCATTTGGAAACTAGCATGAAATATCTCATAAAATTATAAAAATATGAGTAATCATTCATGACTTATTTACATGAAAACAAAATTACATATCCTTTATATCTAATCCATACACCGACGACCAAAAACACCTACAAACACTTTCATTCTTCAATTTTCTTCATCTAATTGATCTCTCTCAAGTTCTATCTTCAAGTTCTAAGTGTTCTTCATATATTCTACAAGTTCTAGTTACATAAAATCAAGAATACTTTCAAGTTTGCTAGCTCACTTCCAATCTTGTAAGGTGATCATCCAACCTCAAGAAATCTTTGTTTCTTACAGTAGGTTATCATTCTAATACAAGGTAATAATCATATTCAAACTTTGGTTCAATTTCTATAACTATAACAATCTTATTTCAAGTGATGATCTTACTTGAACTTGTTTTCGTGTCATGATTCTGCTTCAAGAACTTCGAGCCATCCAAGGATCCATTGAAGCTAGATCCATTTTTCTCTTTTCCAGTAGGTTTATCCAAGGAACTTAAGGTAGTAATGATGTTCATAACATCATTCGATTCATACATATAAAGCTATCTTATTCAAAGGTTTAAACTTGTAATCACTAGAACATAGTTTAGTTAATTCTAAACTTGTTCGCAAACAAAAGTTAATCCTTCTAACTTGACTTTTAAAATCAACTAAACACATGTTCTATATCTATATGATATGCTAACTTAATGATTTAAAACCTGGAAACACGAAAAACACCGTAAAACCGGATTTACGCCGTCGTAGTAACACCGCGGGCTGTTTTGGGTTAGTTAATTAAAAACTATGATAAACTTTGATTTAAAAGTTGTTATTCTGAGAAAATGATTGTTATTATGAACATGAAACTATATCCAAAAATTATGGTTAAACTCAAAGTGGAAGTATGTTTTCTAAAATGGTCATCTAGACGTCGTTCTTTCGACTGAAATGACTACCTTTACAAAAACGACTTGTAACTTATTTTTCCGACTATAAACCTATACTTTTTCTGTTTAGATTAATAAAATATAGTTCAATATGAAACCATAACAATTTGATTCACTCAAAACGGATTTAAAATGAAAAAGTTATGGGTAAAACAAGATTGGAAAATTTTTCTCATTTTAGCTACGTGAAAATTGGTAACAAATCTATTCCAACCATAACTTAATCAACTTGTATTGTATATTATGTAATCTTGAGATACCATAGACACGTATACAATGTTTCGACCTATCATGTCGACACATCTATATATATATTTCGGAACAACCATAGACACTCTATATGTGAATGTTGGAGTTAGCTATACAGGGTTGAGGTTGATTCCAAAATATATATAGTTTGAGTTGTGATCAATACTGAGATACGTATACACTGGGTCGTGGATTGATTCAAGATAATATTTATCGATTTATTTCTGTACATCTAACTGTGGACAACTAGTTGTAGGTTACTAACGAGGACAGCTGACTTAATAAACTTAAAACATCAAAATATATTAAAAGTGTTGTAAATATATTTTGAACATATATATATATATATATATATATATATATATATATATATATATATATATATATATATATATATATATATATATATATATATATATATATATATATATATTGTTATAGGTTCCTGAATCAACCAGTGGCCAAGTCTTACTTCCCGACGAAGTAAAAATTCTATGAAAGTGAGTTATAGTCCCACTTTTAAAATCTAATATTTTTGGGATGAGAATACATGCAGGCTTTATAAATGATTTACAAAATAGACACAAGTACGTGAAACTACATTCTATGGTTGAATTATCGAAATCGAATATGCCCCTTTTTATTAAGTCTGGTAATCTAAGAATTAGGGAACAGACACCCTAATTGACGCGAATCCTAAAGATAGATCTATTGGGCCTAACAAACCCCATCCAAAGTACCGGATGCTTTAGTACTTCGAAATTTATATCATATCCGAAGGGTGTCCCGGAATGATGGGGATATTCTTATATATGCATCTTGTTAATGTCGGTTACCAGGTGTTCACCATATTAATGATTTTTATCTCTATGTATGGGATGTGTATTGAAATATGAAATCTTGTGGTCTATTATTATGATTTGATATATATAGGTTAAACCTATAACTCACCAACATTTTTGTTGACGTTTTAAGCATGTTTATTCTCAGGTGATTATTAAGAACTTCCGCTGTCGCATACTTAAATAAGGACGAGATTTGGAGTCCATGCTTGTATGATATTGTGTAAAAACTGCATTCAAGAAACTTATTTTGTTGTAACATATTTGTATTGTAAACCATTATGTAATGGTCGTGTGTAAACATGATATTTTAGATTATCATTATTTGATAATCTACGTAAAGCTTTTTAAACCTTTATTGATGAAATAAAGGTTATGGTTTGTTTTAAAATGAATGCAGTCTTTGAAAAATGTCTCATATAGAGGTCAAAACCTCGCAACGAAATCAATTAATATGGAACGTTTTTAATCAATAAGAACGGGACATTTCAGTTGGTATTCGAGCGTTGGTCTTAGAGAACCAGAAAATTTGCATTAGTGTGTCTTATCGAGTTTGTTAGGATGCATTAGTGAGTCTGGACTTCGACCGTGGTTTCTTTAAAAATGATTGCTTAACATTTTTGTTGGAAACTATATATTTTTAACATATGAATATTATGTGATATATTAATCTCTTATCGTGTTTGATATTATGTGATAGATGTCTACCTCTAGAACAAGTCCCATTGACTCACCTAATAATAATGAAGAGTCAAATGTAAATTGGAATGATTCGTGGACTGATTCACAAGTTCCCGAAGAGGAACCGGAAGAAGAGTCGGAACCGGAAGAAGAATCGGAACCGGAAGAAGAATCGGAACCGGAAGAAGAAATAGAACCGGTGGGGGAAATAATAAAACGGTTAAGTAAAAGAGAATCCTCAACCAACCGACCAAGGTTAATTATGGTCAATGGTGTTTCTGCCAAGGAAGCAAAATATTGGGAGGATTACCAATTCTCCGATGAATCGGATTCCGACGAGAATTCCGATGATGTTATAGAAATTACCCCAACTGAATTTAAAAAGGCAAAAGAAAATAATAAGGGAAAGGGCATAAAAATAGAGAAATCTAATTCCAACCCCGATGAACTTTATATGTATCGTCAACCCCCGAAGTCCTTAAGTTGTAACAATGACCCGGGAACCTCTAAACCACCAGGTTTTTCTAAACCAATGTGGATAACGACGGCTCGTATTAGGGGAACATCATATATCCCTAGAAACTTGGCAAAACGAACCAAAACCGAACAAGAAGAAACGAGCGAGTCGGAATAAGATAGTTATATTCGTGTGGTGTAATATATGTAATATAGTGTGCTTATGCTTTATGATATATGTAAAAATTGCTTGTATTAATAAGTATTTTTTTTTATGAATCTAACTCTTGTCTATTTTACAGTATAAAAACACAAAATGGATAGACAACTCAATATTTTAAGAGACCTACCCGGAGACATGATTGATGAAATCTTGTCTAGAGTCGGTCAGAATTCCTCGGCACAACTATTTAAGGCGAGATCAGTTTGGAAGACATTCGAAGAACGTTCCAAGAATGCCTTGGTTTATAAAAGGCTTTCGTTCGGAAGATGGGGAATATCACATTGGGAAATTCATAAGTTACGATGTGTTTACTTTGACACATATATTGCGGGGAACCCAAATGCTATTTTACGCAACGGGTTAAGAAATTATTTTGACTCAGTATATCCGAATATAGGACTTCGTGATTTAGAAAAAGCGGCTAACATGCAACATAAAGAAGCATGTTATGCTTACGGTATAGTAATGTTCGCTTCTCACTAAAGTGAGAACAAGAACATCAGGCTACAACTATTAAACAAAACGTTCCCACAAGTGACGGAGTCGGTAATTGGGGTAAGAAATGAGGTTTTTAGGTTATTACGAGACTGTTGGTCATTACGTAACCCTCGTCCCTTTGATGACGTTACAACACGCTGTCTTATCAACGGCCATAACGGTTATGTTCCACAAGACCAAGGATGGGAAGTAGTCCTAGTAAAACCAGAATGCATGACTTGTTTCTGGACGTATGAATTACGTGTCTTTATTGCCTTTGCTGAACGACTTGTGTACTAGCTAGAATTATCTTCACAACTATCTTGTATCAAAGTTATTGTGTGCTATATTTCATGCTTTATGTAAAATAAGCGGTATTGTAAGTTTGTAAAATATTGTATAAAAGTTTGAACGCGAAATATTATTACAATCAGTTTTTCATATAGAATTGTAGTAGTTGAATTGTATATTAGCTACTAAGTATGAACTTAACGGGTAGGTACTACCCGAATTTAAACTTATAAAACGCTAATATGAAGAAAAAGCTTTTATAAATGAGTTCATATTATGCTACGAAATACTATTAACTACTCTTAATATTCTGTATGATTAACTTGTTCCATTTGACTATTTTGAAGGAAATGGCACCGACTACTCGACACACCGTGAATATGAATGAAGAGGAATTCTGTACTTTTCTAGCTTCAAACATAGCCGCAGTACAGGCTGCGCTACATACCAACAATAACCTTGGATCTGGCAGTACAGGAAATCGTGTAGGATGCACCTACAAAGAATTCACTGCCTGCAAACCTTTGGAATTTGATGGAACCGAAGGGCCGATCGGATTGAAACGGTGGACCGAGAAGGTCGAATCGGTGTTTGCCATAAGTAAGTGTACCGAAGAGGACAAAGTGAAGTACGCTACGCATACCTTCACAGGTTCTGCGTTAACATGGTGGAATACCTATCTAGAGCAAGTGGGACAAGATGATGCGTACGCACTACCGTGGTCAGCATTCAAGCACTTGATGAATGAGAAGTACCGTCCCAGAACCGAGGTCAATAAGCTCAAGACAGAACTTAGAGGGTTACGAACCCAAGGATTTGATATTACCACGTACGAAAGACGATTCACAAAATTGTGCCTATTGTGTCCGGGAGCATTCGAAGATGAGGAAGAGAAGATCGACGCGTTTGTGAAAGGATTACCGGAAAGAATCCAAGAAGATATAAGTTCACACGAGCCCGCCTCCATACAACAGGCATGTAGAATGGCTCACAAACTAGTGAACCAGATTGAAGAAAGAATTAAAGAATAGACTGCTGAAGAGGCCAATGTGAAGCAAGTCAAAAGAAAGTGGGAGGAAAACGGTGATAAGAATCACCAATACAACAACAACAGCAATTACAGCAATAATCGCAACAATTATCCCAACAATCGCAACATCAATCGCAACTACAACAAACGGCCCAACAACAACAACAACAACAACAACAGCAACAGCAACTACAACAATCATCCCAACAACAATAATAACCGCAACAACAACAACAATCAGAAGCTGCTATGCCAAAGGTGTGAAAAGTATCACTCGGGGTTCTGCACCAAATTTTGCAACAAGTGTAAAAGAAATGGTCATAGCGCGGCGAAGTGTGAGGTCTACGGACCAGGGGTTAATAGAACGAAAGGAACAAATGGTGTCGGAACGAGTAATGGAGGAGCAAGTAGTGTCGGAGCAAGTTATGCCAATGTAGTTTGTTATAAATGTGGAAAACCGGGCCACATTATTAGAAATTTCCCGAACCAGGAGAACACGAATGGACAAGGCCGCGGAAGAGTTTTCAATATTAATGCGGCAGAGGTACAGGAAGACCCGGAGCTTGTTACGGGTACGTTTCTTATTGACAATAAATCTGCTTACGTTTTATTTGATTCGGGTGCGGATAGAAGCTATATGAGTAGAGATTTTTGTGCTAAATTAAGTTGTCCATTGACGCCTTTGGATAGTAAATTTTTACTCGAATTAGCAAATGGTAAATTAATTTCAGCAGATAATATATGTCGGAATCGAGAAATTAAACTGGTTAGCGAAACATTTAAGATTGATTTGATACCAGTAGAGTTAGGGAGTTTTGATGTGATAATCGGTATGGACTGGTTGAAAGAAGTGAAAGCAGAGATCGTTTGTTACAAAAATGCAATTCGCATTATACGAGAAAAAGGAAAACCCTTAATGGTGTACGGAGAAAAGGGCAACACGAAGCTACATATTATTAGTAATTTGAAGGCACAAAAACTAATAAGAAAAGGTTGCTATGCTGTTCTAGCACACGTCGAGAAAGTACAAACTGAAGAAAAGAGCATCAATGATGTTCCCATTGCAAAAGAATTTCCCGATGTATTTCCGAAAGAATTACCGGGATTACCCCCACATCGATCCGTTGAATTTCAAATAGATCTTGTACCAGGAGCTGCACCAATAGCTCGTGCTCCTTACAGACTCGCACCCAGCGAGATGAAAGAACTGCAAAGCCAATTACAAGAACTTTTAGAGCGTGGTTTCATTCGACCAACCACATCACCGTGGGGAGCTCCTGTTTTGTTTGTCAAGAAGAAAGATGGTACATTCAGGTTGTGTATCGACTTCCGAGAGTTGAACAAACTTACCATCAAGAACCGCTACCCACTACCGAGAATCGACGACTTATTTGATCAACTACAAGGCTCGTCTGTTTATTCAAAGATTGACTTACGTTCCGGGTATCATCAAATGCGGGGTGAAAGAAGATGATATTCCAAAGACTGCTTTCAGAACACGTTACGGTCATTACGAGTTTATGGTCATGCCGTTTGGTTTAACTAATGCACCAGCTGTGTTCATGGACCTTATGAACCGAGTGTGTGGACCATACCTTGACAAGTTTGTCATTGTTTTCATTGATGACATACTTATTTACTCAAAGAATGACCAAGAACACGGTGAACATTTGAGAAAGGTGTTAGAAGTATTGAGGAAGGAAGAATTGTACGCTAAGTTTTCAAAGTGTACATTTTGGTTGGAAGAAGTTCAATTCCTCGGTCACATAGTGAACAAAGAAGGTATTAAGGTGGATCCGGCAAAGATAGAAACTGTTGAAAAGTGGGAAACCCCGAAAACTCCGAAACACATACACCAGTTTTTAGGACTAGCTGGTTACTACAGAAGGTTCATCCAAGACTTTTCCAGAATAGTAAAACCCTTGACTGCATTAATGCATAAAGGGAAGAAATTTGAATGGAATGATGAACAAGAGAAAGCGTTTCAGTTATTGAAGAAAAAGCTAACTACGGCACCTATATTGTCATTGCCTGAAGGGAATGATGATTTTGTGATTTATTGTGACGCATCAAAGCAAGGTCTCGGTTGTGTATTAATGCAACGAACGAAGGTGATTGCTTATGCGTCTAGACAATTGAAGATTCACGAACAAAATTATACGATGCATGATTTGGAATTAGGCGCGGTTGTTTTTACATTAAAGACTTGGAGGCACTACTTATATGGGGTCAAAAGTATTATATATACCGACCACAAAAGTCTTCAACACATATTTAATCAGAAACAACTGAATATGAGGCAGCGTAGGTGGATTGAATTATTGAATGATTACGACTTTGAGATTCGTTACCACCCGGGGAAGGCAAATGTGGTAGCCGACGCCTTGAGCAGGAAGGACAGAGAACCCATTCGAGTAAAATCTATGAATATAATCATTCATAATAACCTTACTACTCAAATAAAGGAGGCGCAACAAGGAGTTTTAAAAGAGGGAAATTTAAAGGATGAAATACCCAAAGGATCAGAGAAGCATCTTAATATTCGGGAAGACGGAACCCGGTATAGGGCTGAAAGGATTTGGGTACCAAAATTTGAAGATATGAGAGAAATGGTACTTAGAGAAGCTCATAAAACCAGATACTCAATACATCCTGGAACGGGGAAGATGTACAAGGATCTCAAGAAACATTTTTGGTGGCCGGGTATGAAAGCCGATGTTGCTAAATACGTAGGAGAATGTTTGACGTGTTCTAAGGTCAAAGCTGAGCATCAGAAACCATCAGGTCTACTTCAACAACCCGAAATCCCGGAATGGAAATGGGAAAACATTACCATGGATTTCATCACTAAATTGCCAAGGACTGTAAGTGGTTTTGATACTATTTGGGTAATAGTTGTTCGTCTCACCAAATCAGCACACTTCCTGCCAATAAGAGAAGATGGCAAGATGGAGAAGTTAGCACGACTGTATTTGAAGGAAGTCGTCTCCAGACATGGAATACCAATCTCTATTATCTCTGATAGGGATGGCAGATTTATTTCAAGATTCTGGCAGACATTACAGCAAGCATTAGGAACTCGTCTAGACATGAGTACTGCCTATCATCCACAAACTGATGGACAGAGTGAAAGGACAATACAAACGCTTGAAGACATGCTACGAGCATGTGTTATTGATTTCGGAAACAGTTGGGATCGACATCTACCATTAGCAGAATTTTCCTACAACAACAGCTACCATTCAAGCATTGAGATGGCGCCGTTTGAAGCACTTTATGGTAGAAAGTGCAGGTCTCCGATTTGTTGGAGTGAAGTGGGGGATAGACAGATTACGGGTCCGGAGATTATACAAGAAACTACCGAGAAGATCATCCAAATTCAACAACGGTTGAAAACCGCCCAAAGTCGACAAAAGAGCTACGCTGACATTAAAAGAAAAGATATAGAATTTGAAATTGGAGAGATGGTCATGCTTAAAGTTGCACCTTGGAAAGGCGTTGTTCGATTTGGTAAACGAGGGAAATTAAATCCAAGGTATATTGGACCATTCAAGATTATTGATCGTGTCGGACCAGTAGCTTACCGACTTGAGTTACCTCAACAACTCGCGGCTGTACATAACACTTTCCACGTCTCGAATTTGAAGAAATGTTTTGCTAAAGAAGATCTCACTATTCCGTTAGATGAAATCCAAATCAACGAAAAACTTCAATTCATCGAAGAACCCGTCGAAATAAGGGATCGTGAGGTTAAAAGACTTAAGCAAAACAAGATACCAATTGTTAAGGTTCGATGGAATGCTCGTAGAGGACCCGAGTTCACCTGGGAGTGTGAAGATCAGATGAAGAAGAAATACCCGCATCTATTTCCAGAAGATTCGTCAACACCTTCAACAGCTTAAAATTTCGGGACGAAATTTATTTAACGGGTAGGTACTGTAGTGACCCGAACTTTTCCATGTTTATATATATTAATTGAGATTGATATTTACATGATTAAATGTTTACAACATGTTAAACAATCAAACTTGTTAAGACTTGATTAATTGAAATATGTTTCATATAGACAATTGACAACCCAAGTTGACCGGTGATTCACGAACGTTAAAACTTGTAAAAACTATATGATGACATATATATGGATATATATATAGTTAACATGATACTATGATAAGTAAACATATCATTAAGTATATTAACAATGAACTACATATGTAAAAACAAGACTACTAACTTAATGATTTTTAAACGAGACATATGTGTAACGATTATCGTTGTAAAGACGTTTAATGTAAATATATCATATTAAGAGATATTCATACATGATAATATCATGATAATATAATAATTTAAAATCTCATTTGATATTATAAACATTGGGTTAACAACATTTAACAAGATCGTTAACCTAAAGGTTTCAAAACAACACTTACATGTAACGACTAACGATGACTTAACGAATCAGTTAAAATGTATATACATGTAGTGTTTTAATATGTATTTATACACTTTTGGAAGACTTCAATACACTTATCAAAATACTTCTACTTAACAAAAATGCTTACAATTACATCCTCGTTCAGTTTCATCAACAATTCTACTCGTATGCACCCGTATTCGTACTCGTACAATACACAGCTTTTAGATGTATGTACTATTGGTATATACACTCCAATGATCAGCTCTTAGCAGCCCATGTGAGTAACCTAACACATGTGGGAACCATCATTTGGCAACTAGCATGAAATATCTCATAAAATTATAAAAATATGAGTAATCATTCATGACTTATTTACATGAAAACAAAATTACATATCCTTTATATCTAATCCATACAACAACGACCAAAAACACCTATAAACACTTTCATTCTTCAATTTTCTTCATCTAATTGATCTCTCTCAAGTTCTATCTTCAAGTTCTAAGTGTTCTTCATATATTCTACAAGTTCTAGTTACATAAAATCAAGAATACTTTCAAGTTTGCTAGCTCACTTCCAATCTAGTAAGGTGATCATCCAACCTCAAGAAATCTTTGTTTCTTACAGTAGGTTATCATTCTAATACAAGGTAATAATCATATTCAAACTTTGGTTCAATTTCTATAACTATAACAATCTTATTTCAAGTGATGATCTTACTTGAACTTGTTTTCGTGTCATGATTCTGCTTCAAGAACTTCGAGCCATCCAAGGATCCATTGAAGCTAGATCCATTTTTCTCTTTTCCAGTAGGTTTATCCAAGGAACTTAAGGTAGTAATGATGTTCATAACATCATTCGATTCATACATATAAAGCTATCTTATTCAAAGGTTTAAACTTGTAATCACTAGAACATAGTTTAGTTAATTCTAAACTTGTTCGCAAACAAAAGTTAATCCTTCTAACTTGACTTTTAAAATCAACTAAACACATGTTCTATATCTATATGATATGCTAACATAATGATTTAAAACCTGGAAACACGAAAAACACCGTAAAACCGGATTTACGCCGTCGTAGTAACACCGCGGGCTGTTTTGGGTTAGTTAATTAAAAACTATCATAAAATTTGATTTAAAAGTTGTTATTCTGAGAAAATTATTGTTATTATGAACATGAAACTATATCCAAAAATTATGGTTAAACTCAAAGTGGAAGTATGTTTTCTAAAATGGTCATCTAGACGTCGTTCTTTCGACTGAAATGACTACCTTTACAAAAACGACTTGTAACTTATTTTTCCGACTATAAACCTATAATTTTTCTATTTAGATTCATAAAATAGAGTTCAATATGAAACCATAGCAATTTGATTCACTCAAAACGGATTTAAAATGAAGAAGTTATGGGTAAAACAAGATTGGAAAATTTTTCTCATTTTAGCTACGTGAAAATTGGTAACAAATCTATTCCAACCATAACTTAATCAACTTGTATTGTATATTATGTAATCTTGAGATACCATAGACACGTATACAATGTTTCGACCTATCATGTCGACACATCTATATATATATTTCGGAACAACCATAGACACTCTATATGTGAATGTTGGAGTTAGCTATACAGGGTTGAGGTTGATTCCAAAATATATATAGTTTGAGTTGTGATCAATACTGAGATACGTATACACTGGGTCGTGGATTGATTCAAGATAATATTTATCGATTTATTTCTGTACATCTAACTGTGGACAACTAGTTGTAGGTTACTAACGAGGACAGCTGACTTAATAAACTTAAAACATCAAAATATATTAAAAGTGTTGTAAATATATTTTGAACATACTTTGATATATATATATATATATATATATATATATATATATATATATATATATATATATATATATATATATATATTGTTATAGGTTCGTGAATCAACCAGTGGCCAAGTCTTACTTCCCGACGAAGTAAAAAATCTGTGAAAGTGAGTTATAGTCCCACTTTTAAAATCTAATATTTTTGGGATGAGAATACATGCAGGTTTTATAAATGATTTACAAAATAGACACAAGTACGTGAAACTACATTCTATGGTTGAATTATCGAAATCGAATATGCCCCTTTTTATTAAGTCTGGTAATCTAAGAATTAGGGAACAGACACCCTAATTGACGCGAATCCTAAAGATAGATCTATTGGGCCTAACAAACCCCATCCAAAGTACCGGATGCTTTAGTACTTCGAAATTTATATCATATCCGAAGGGTGTCCCGGAATGATGGGGATATTCTTATATATGCATCTTGTTAATGTCGGTTACCAGGTGTTCACCATATTAATGATTTTTATCTCTATGTATGGGATGTGTATTGAAATATGAAATCTTGTGGTCTATTATTATGATTTGATATATATAGGTTAAACCTATAACTCACCAACATTTTTGTTGACGTTTTAAGCATGTTTATTCTCAGGTGATTATTAAGAGCTTCCGCTGTCGCATACTTAAATAAGGACGAGATTTGGAGTCCATGCTTGTATGATATTGTGTAAAAACTGCATTCAAGAAACTTATTTTGTTGTAACATATTTGTATTGTAAACCATTATGTAATGGTCGTGTGTAAACAAGATATTTTAGATTATCATTATTTGATAATCTACGTAAAGCTTTTTAAACCTTTATTGATGAAATAAAGGTTATGGTTTGTTTTAAAATGAATGCAGTCTTTGAAAAACGTCTCATATAGAGGTCAAAACCTCGCAACGAAATCAATTAATATGGAACGTTTTTAATCAATAAGAACGGGACATTTCATCATCCGGGTTCAATTTCTGGCTATACCAAATTGTTCAAAAAGAGAGTGTGACTAGAGGGTGCGCATAATGCGCAATTCACCCGGTACCAGGTCTCGCGCTCGGGGGCTTGATTACCCGAGGTTTTACCTTGTAAGGGTGAGCCAATGTGCTCGTTCATAGGAGGGTTTCCTCGCTTACCCAAAAAAAGATATTGCAAAGGGGCTCGAGAGTGCACCAGGGGCTTTCGTTGGACTATTTTCTGGTAGAAATGTAGGGAAGCAAGTGGTAGAAGTTGCCTGTGAATGAACCAACTTTTGTTAAGCAAAGTATATTTGATGTGTTTTTATGATCAAGATGGGTTTCAGTGAAACAAATGCGTGCAAATCTATCTATACATTATATAAAGCGCGTGCCATTATGCTGACGTATCAACTCCTAATTTATTCTTGTCATGTGTCCTTGTATTATTTTTATCATCTATTTAATTAATTTTCTCAAATAAGACAAGTATGCATATTCTAATTAAAATGCAATTACTTTAAATATTTAATTAAATAAATAATATAAATATAAATATAAAAATGAAGTAACAGGAGCAATAGAACTTCACTTTTTGACGTTAACAAAAATATAAAATAGAATTAATAATTTGAATTAAATAAATAATATAAATATAAATGTTAATAATATTTAATCATATTCTAAGTACAACACTGTTACTTAAATATTAAATCTGACAATTTTATTACCGGCTATTAGTCGGTATACACATAAAAGATTGTAAACAAGATCTGCACGCTAATACATAAGATTATATTTGAGCGTAAATTATATTCCAAAACAAAAATGTATGTGCGAAATGTACATAAAATAAATGAATAAACTTTAAATAAAATTAGGTATGTAACTAAATTTAAATAAACAATTAATTATCTATACTAAATACAAAATACAATATTTAAATAATTTTAAGGTATATCAAACTTTGTGACATTTGCGATACTAATTTAAACGGACGGGCTTATAAACGTAATGTTCAAGAAACTTTGCGACATTGAGTGGGAACAACTAATTGATGTATTGTAATTGTATTCAATACTAATGTTTACGATACTAATCTTTACAATACCTCATACTCATGTTATTATACATTATATAAAGTGTGTACAATACTAACGTTATCGTATACAATGCTTTTGATACAAATGTATCAGTGATAAATAATTTTTTTATTATAATTGTATTATACATTTGGTGAGTATCAATACTAATGTTATCGTATACTAATTTATAGAAGTTTCGTGCAATACACAAACTCATAAAACTACTTTTATTTATTTTGGAAGAGATATCACTAGAAGCATGTTGTTGACTAATTATGGTCATTGTAATTTACACTTTATGCCTTTCACCTTTATCATGCCTACAGTTTTAGTCTCTCTTACAGCCTAATATCACCTAAATTAGGTGTTGTTAAATGTTAATATCATCAGTGACCTTTACATGTTTCACAACACACCACCAAGTATATAATTCCATCACACATTACAAAAAAAATGGCAATAAGATGAATTTAACTAAATGATTTTAATAGTTTTATACAAACTGAATCAGTTCATTACAGTAAAATCATTGAAAGACTTTGGGGATGAACTTCTTGAATCAAATTAAAAAATCCACGCTGATCAACTTAGTGGTAGTACGACATATTACATTAATTGTCCTAAAATTTAAACTTTAACTTGAAATTCCAATGCTTCCTCGATCTGATCCGCGATCATTTGCATGGTAGGGCGTGTTGGAGTGGTGAAGAAGATTGAAACAAAAAAAAAGATTTTCTGATTTCTGATTCTTGCGACCATAAGAGGGTGACTCGCGGTCACAATGTTCCTTTTGCGACAGGATAAAATTAGCTATGGTCGCGAAAAGTTCATCATTAGTTTGGAAGTCAAAACTTGCCACCATAACTATATCTATCGCGAACGCGAAGTGCGACAGGACGGGAGAAAATTCTAGATACGAGTTTTCTTGCTCGTTAAGTTGTTTCCTTGTTTAGTTTTGCCTATTTAAGCACCCTAATGTAACCCATACAATGTATCACGAAAATTATGAATAAAATGTCTGTAGTTTAGTCTGTGGATTAAAGTAATCAATCTATTGATTACATATAACCACGTTAAATCTTCGCGTTCTTGTTTTCTTTATTTTTTTCTTCGTTTATCTATTGTGGGAGGGTGGTTTCTGTAAATCACTCTTATTGTTGGGTCTAATAACCCTAACAATTGGTATCTAGGACTCAAGTTTTTTGAGTTGGGAAGATGGCAGCAGACGGAAAATTTAGAATCGATAGGTTTGATGGAAAACACTTCGGCTTTTGGAAGATGCAAATAGAAGATTACTTGTATCAAAATAAGCTACACCAACCCTTGTTGGAGGTCAAACCTGAAGGCATAGATGATGCTGATTGGTCTCTTTTGGAACGCCAAGCCTTGGGTGCGATACCTCTCTCTCTCGCCAAGAACGTTGCATATAACCTTGCGAACGAGAAAACAACGTTTACATGCTTGAAGTGAAATGTCCCGTTCATATTGATTATAAACGTTCAATATTAATTGATTTCGTCGGGAGGTTTTGACCTCTATATGAGACGTTTTTCAAAGACTACATTCATTTTTAAAACAATCATAACCTTTATTTTATCTATAAAGGTTTAAAAAGCATTACGTTGATAATCAAATAATGATAACCTAAAATATACGGTTACACACGAACATTACATAATGGTTTACAATAAGAATATATTACATCAAAGATAAGTTTTTTTGAATGCAGTTTTTACATAATATCATACAAGCATGGACTCCAAATCTTGTCCTTATTTTAGTATGCAACAGCGGAAGCTGAAATGTCCCGTTCTTATTGATTAAAAACGTTCCATATTAATTGATTTCGTTGCGAGGTTTTGACCTCTATATGAGACGTTTTTCAAATACTGCATTCATTTTTAAAACAAACCATAACCTTTATTTCATAAATAAAGGTTTAAAAAGCTTTACGTAGATTATCAAATAATGATAATCTAAAATATCCTGTTTACACACGACCATTACATAATGGTTTACAATACAAATATGTTACATCGAAATCAGTTTCTTGAATGCAGTTTTTACACAATATCATACAAACATGGACTCCAAATCTTGTCCTTATTTTAGTATGCAACAGCGGAAGCTCTTAGTATTCACCTGAGAATAAACATGCTTTAAACGTCAACAAAAATGTTGGTGAGTTATAGGTTTAACCTATATATATCAAATAGTAACAATAGACCACAAGATTTCATATTTCAATACACATCCCATACATAGAAATAAAAATCATTCATATGGTGAACACCTGGTAACCGACATTAACAAGATGCATATATATAAGAATATCCCCATCATTCCGGGACACCCTTCGGATATGATATAAATTTCGAAGTACTAAAGCATCCGGTACTTTGGATGGGGTTTGTTAGGCCCAATAGATCTATCTTTAGGATTCGCGTCAATTAGGGTGTCTGTTCCCTAATTCTTAGATTACCAGACTTAATAAAAAGGGGCATATTCGATTTCGATAATTCAACCATAGAATGTAGTTTCACGTACTTGTGTCTATTTTGTAAATCATTTATAAAACCTGCATGTATTCTCATCCCAAAAATATTAGATTTTAAAAGTGGGACTATAACTCACTTTCACAGATTTTTACTTCGTCGGGAAGTAAGACTTGGCCACTGGTTGATTCACGAACCTATAACAATATATACATATATATCAAAGTATGTTTAAAATATATTTACAACACTTTTAATATATTTTGATGTTTTAAGTTTATTAAGTCAGCTGTCCTCGTTAGTAACCTATAACTAGTTGTCCACAGTTAGATGTACAGAAATAAATCGATAAATATTATCTTGAATCAATCCACGACCAAGTGTATACGTATCTCAGTATTGATCACAACTCAAACTATATATATTTTGGAATCAACCTCAACCCTGTATAGCTAACTCCAACATTCACATATAGAGTGTCTATGGTTGTTCCGAAATATATATAGATGTGTCGACATGATAGGTCGAAACATTGTATACGTTTCTATGGTATCTCAAGATTACATAATATACAATACAAGTTGATTAAGTTATGGTTGGAATAGATTTGTTACCAATTTTTACGTAGCTAAAATGAGAAAAAATTATCCAATCTTGTTTTACCCATAACTTCTTCATTTTAAATCCGTTTTGAGTGAATCAAATTGCTATGGTTTCATATTGAACTCTATTTTATGAATCTAAACAGAAAAGTATAGGTTTATAGTCGGAAAAATAAGTTACAAGTCGTTTTTTTAAAGGTAGTCATTTCAGTCGAAAGAACGACGTCTAGATGACCATTTTAGAAAACATACTTCCACTTTGAGTTTAACCATAATTTTTGGATATAGTTTCATGTTCATAATAAAAATAATTTTCTCAGAATAACAACTTTTAAATCAAAGTTTATCATAGTTTTTAATTAACTAACCCAAAACAGCCCGCGGTGTTACTACGACGGCGTAAATCCGGTTTTACGGTGTTTTTCGTGTTTCCAGGTTTTAAATCATTAAGTTAGCATATCATATAGATATAGAACATGTGTGTAGTTAATTTTAAAAGTCAAGTTAGAAGGATTAACTTTTGTTTGCGAACAAGTTTAGAATTAACTAAACTATGTTCTAGTGATTACGAGTTTAAACCTTCGAATAAGATAGTTTTATATATATGAATCGAATGATGTTATGAACATCATTAATACCTCAAGTTTAGTAGGTAAACCTACTGGAAGTGACAAGAAATGATCTAGCTTCAAAGGATCTTGGATGGCTTGAAAGTTCTTGAAGTAGGATCATGACACAAAAACAAGTTCAAGTAAGATTTTTACTCGAATTAAGATAGTTTATAGTTATAGAAATTGAATCAAAGTTTGAATATGAATATTACCTTGAATAAGAAAGATAACCTACTGTATATAACAAAGGTTTCTTGATCTTAGATGATTACTTGGAATGGATTAGAAAGCTTGGAAGTAAATTAGTAAACTTGAAGGGATTTTTGAAGTGTTCTTGAAGTGTTCTTCCTATGATGATTATAGCTTGATTCTTGAAGTGATTTTTGATAAAGATAATGATTAAATACTGGAAAAATATGTTCATAATAGTGTGTGTGTGTGTGTGTTGAGAGAGAATTAGAAAGAGAATTGGAAGTGAAATGGAGTGAATGATGAGTGGTAATTGGTGAGTGATGAGTGGGGTTAAAAGGAGTTCTAGTTAGTTGACTAGCTCATGGTAGAAGTTAAAATTGATTAGTCATACATGACATAATCAAGAGTGGAATTCCATGCTAGTTCCTATTGGTATATACTCATAGTAAGTACATTTTGAAGCTGTGTATAATACGGGTAAGAATACGACTAGAATTCTTGATGAAAGAAAAGAATGGAAAAGTAACTGTAACCATTTTCGTTAAGTATGAGTGTTTTGATATATGTCATGAAGTCTTCCAAAAGTATTTTAATACATCTAAATACACTACATGTATATACATTTTAACTGAGTCGTTAAGTCATCGTTAGTCGTTACATGTAAGTGTTGTTTTGAAACCTTTAAGTTAACGATCTCAATTAATGTTGTTAACCTATTGTTTATTATATCTAATGAGATGTTAAATTATTATATTATCATGATATTATGATATATTAATATATCTTAATATGATATATATACATTTAAATGTCGTTACAACGATAATCGTTACATATATGTCTCGTTTCGAAATCCTTAAGTTAGTAGTCTTGTTTATATGTATATAACTCATTGTTAATATACTTATGGAGATACTTACTTATCATAATCTCATGTTAACCATATGTATATCCATATATATATATCGTCATGTCGTTTTTACAAGTTTTAACGTTCGTGAATCGCCGGTCAACTTGGGTGGTCAATTATCTATATGAGACATATTTCAATTAATCAAGTCTTAACAAGTTTGATTGCTTAACATGTTGGAAACATTTAATCATGTAAATATCAATCTCAATTAATATATATAAACATGGAAAAGTTCGGGTCACTACAGTACCTACCCGTTAAATAAATTTCGTCCCGAAATTTTAAGCTGTTGAAGGTGTTGACGAATCTTCTAGAAATAGATGCGGGTATTTCTTCTTCATCTGATCTTCACGCTCCCAGGTGAACTCGAGTCCTCTACGAGCATTCCATCGAACCTTAACAATTGGTATCTTGTTTTGCTTAAGTCTTTTAACCACACGATCCATTATTTCGACGGGTTCTTCGATGAATTGGAGTTTTTCGTTGATTTGGATTTCATCTAATGGAATAGTGAGATCTTCTTTAGCAAAACATTTCTTCAAATTCAAGACGTGGAAAGTGTTATGTACAGCCGCGAGTTGTTGAGGTAACTCAAGTCGGTAAGCTACTGGTCCGACACGATCAATAATCTTGAATGGTCCAATATACCTTGGATTTAATTTCCCTCGTTTACCAAATCGAACAACGCCTTTCCAAGGTGCAACTTTAAGCATGACCATCTCTCCAATTTCAAATTCTATATCTTTTATTTTAATGTCAGGGTAGCTCTTTTGTCGACTTTGGGCGGTTTTCAACCGTTGTTGAATTTGGATGATCTTCTCGGTAGTTTCTTGTATAATCTCCGGACCCGTAATCTGTCTATCCCCCACTTCACTCCAACAAATCAGAGACCTACACTTTCTACCATAAAGTGCTTCAAACGGCGCCATCTCAATGCTTGAATGGTAGCTGTTGTTGTAGGAAAATTCTGCTAATGGTAGATGTCGATCCCAACTATTTCCGAAATCAATAACACATGCTCGTAGCATGTCTTCAAGCGTTTGTATCGTCCTTTCGCTCTGCCCATCAGTTTGTGGATGATAGGCAGTACTCATGTCTAGACGAGTTCCTAATGCTTGCTGTAATGTCTGCCAGAATCTTGAAATAAATCTGCCATCCCTATCAGAGATAATAGAGATTGGTATTCCATGTCTGGAGACGACTTCCTTCAAATACAGTCGTGCTAACTTCTCCATCTTGTCATCTTCTCTTATTGGCAGGAAATGTGCTGATTTGGTGAGACGATCAACTATTACCCAAATAGTATCAAAACCACTTGCAGTCCTTGGCAATTTAGTGATGAAATCCATGGTAATGTTTTCCCATTTCCATTCCGGGATTTCGGGTTGTTGAAGTAGACCTGATGATTTCTGATGCTCAGCTTTGACCTTAGAACACGTCAAACATTCTCCTACGTATTTAGCAACATCGGCTTTCATACCCGGCCACCAAAAATATTTCCTGAGATCCTTGTACATCTTCCCCGTTCCAGGATGTATTGAGTATCTGGTTTTATGAGCTTCTCTAAGTACCATTTCTCTCATATCTCCAAATTTTGGTACCCAAATCCTTTCAGCCCTATACCGGGTTCCGTCTTCCCGAATATTAAGATGTTTCTCCGATCCTTTGGGTATTTCATCCTTTAAATTTCCCTCTTTTAAAACTCCTTGTTGCGCCTCCTTTATTTGAGTAGTAAGGTTATTATGAATCATTATATTCATAGATTTTACTCGAATGGGTTCTCTGTCCTTCCTGCTCAAGGCATCGGCTACCACATTTGCCTTCCCCGGGTGGTAACGAATCTCAAAGTCGTAATCATTCAATAATTCAATCCACCTACGCTGCCTCATATTCAGTTGTTTCTGATTAAATATGTGTTGAAGACTTTTGTGGTCGGTATATATAATACTTTTGACCCCATATAAGTAGTGCCTCCAAGTCTTTAATGCAAAAACAACCGCGCCTAATTCCAAATCATGCGTCGTATAATTTTGTTCATGAATCTTCAATTGTCTAGATGCATAAGCAATCACCTTCTTCGTTGCATTAATACACAACCGAGACCTTGCTTTGATGCGTCACAATAAATCACAAAATCATCATTCCCTTCAGGCAATGACAATATAGGGGCCATAGTTAGCTTTTTCTTCAATAACTGAAACGCTTTCTCTTGTTCATCATTCCATTCAAATTTCTTCCCTTTATGCGTTAATGCAGTCAAGGGTTTTGCTATTCTGGAAAAGTCTTGGATGAACCTTCTGTAGTAACCAGCTAGTCCTAAAAACTGGTGTATGTGTTTCGGAGTTTTTGGAGTTTCCCACTTTTCAACAGTTTCTATCTTTGCCGGATCCACCTTAATACCTTCTTTGTTCACTATGTGACCGAGGAATTGAACTTCTTCCAACCAAAATGCACACTTTGAAAACTTAGCGTACAATTCTTCCTTCCTCAATACTTCTAACACCTTTCTCAAATGTTCACCGTGTTCTTGGTCATTCTTTGAGTAAATAAGTATGTCATCAATGAAAACAATGACAAACTTGTCAAGGTATGGTCCACACACTCGGTTCATAAGGTCCATGAACACAGCTGGTGCATTAGTTAAACCAAACGGCATGACCATAAACTCGTAATGACCGTAACGTGTTCTGAAAGCAGTCTTTGGAATATCATCTTCTTTCACCCGCATTTGATGATACCCGGAACGTAAGTCAATCTTTGAATAAACAGACGAGCCTTGTAGTTGATCAAATAAGTCGTCGATTCTCGGTAGTGGGTAACGGTTCTTGATGGTAAGTTTGTTCAACTCTCGGTAGTCGATACACAACCTGAATGTACCATCTTTCTTCTTGACAAACAAAACAGGAGCTCCCCACGGTGATGTGCTTGGTCGAATGAAACCACACTCTAAAAGTTCTTGTAATTGGCTTTGCAGTTCTTTCATCTCGCTGGGTGCGAGTCTGTAAGGAGCACGAGCTATTGGTGCAGCTCCTGGTACAAGATCTATTTGAAATTCAACGGATCGCTGTGGGGGTAATCCCGGTAATTCTTTCGGAAATACATCGGGAAATTCTTTTGCAATGGGAACATCATTGATGCTCTTTTCTTCAGTTTGTACTTTCTCGACGTGTGCTAGAACAGCATAGCAACCTTTTCTTATTAGTTTTTGTGCCTTCAAATTACTAATAATATGTAGCTTCGTGTTGCCCTTTTCTCCGTACACCATTAAGGGTTTTCCTTTTTCTCGTATAATGCGAATTGCATTTTTGTAAAAACGATCTCTGCTTTCACTTCTTTCAACCAGTCCATACCGATTATCACATCAAAACTCCCTAACTCTACTGGTATCAAATCTATCTTAAATGTTTCGCTAACCAGTTTAATTTCTCGATTCCGACATATATTATCTGCTGAAATTAATTTACCATTTGCTAATTCGAGTAAAAATTTACTATCCAAAGGCGTCAATGGACAACTTAATTTAGCACAAAAATCTCTACTCATATAGCTTCTATCCGCACCCGAATCAAATAAAACGTAAGCAGATTTATTGTCAATAAGAAACGTACCCGTAACAAGCTCCGGGTCTTCCTGTGCCTCTGCCGCATTAATATTGAAAACTCTTCCGCGGCCTTGTCCATTCGTGTTCTCCTGGTTCGGGCAATTTCTAATAATGTGGCCCGGTTTTCCACATTTATAACAAACTACATTGGCATAACTTGCTCCGACACTACTTGCTCCGCCATTACTCGTTCCAACACCATTTGTTCCTTTCGTTCTATTAACCCCTGGTCCGTAGACCTCACACTTCACCGCGCTATGACCATTTCTTTTACACTTGTTGCAAAATTTGGTGCAGAACCCCGAGTGATACTTTTCACACCTTTGGCATAGCAGCTTCTGATTGTTGTTGTTGTTGCGGTTATTATTGTTGTTGGGATGATTGTTGTAGTTACTGTTGTTGTTGTTGTTGTTGTTGTTGTTGTTGTTGTTGTTGTTGTTGTTGTTGTTGTTGTTGTTGGGCCGTTTGTTGTAGTTGCGATTGATGTTGCGATTGTTGGGATAATTGTTGCGATTATTGTTGTAATTGCTGTTGTTGTTGTATTGGTGATTCTTATCACCGTTTTCCTCCCACTTTCTTTTGACTTGCTTCACATTGGCCTCTTCAGCAGTCTGTTCTTTAATTCTTTCTTCAATCTGGTTCACTAGTTTGTGAGCCATTCTACATGCCTGTTGTATGGAGGCGGGCTCGTGTGAACTTATATCTTCTTGGATTCTTTCCGGTAATCCTTTCACAAACGCGTCGATCTTCTCTTCCTCATCTTCGAATGCTCCCGGACACAATAGGCACAATTCTGTGAATCGTCTTTCGTACGTGGTAATATCAAATCCTTGGGTTCGTAACCCTCTAAGTTCTGTCTTGAGCTTATTGACCTCGGTTCTGGGACGGTACTTCTCGTTCATCAAGTGCTTGAATGCTGACCACGGTAGTGCGTACGCATCATCTTGTCCCACTTGCTCTAGATAGGTATTCCACCATGTTAACGTAGAACCCGTGAAGGTATGCGTAGCGTACTTCATTTTGTCCTCTTCAATACACTTACTTATGGCAAACACCGATTAGACCTTCTCGGTCCATCGTTTCAATCCGATCGGTCCTTCGGTTCCATCAAATTCCAAAGGTTTGCAGGCAGTGAATTCTTTGTAGGTGCATCCTACACGATTTCCTGTACTGCCAGATCCAAGGTTATTGTTGGTATGTAGCGTAGCCTGTACTGTGGCTATGTTTGAAGCTAGAAAAGTACGGAATTCCTCTTCATTTATATTCACGGTGTGTCGAGTAGTCGGTGCCATTTCCTTCAAAATAGTCAAATGGAACAAGTTAATCATACAGAATATTAAGAGTAGTTAATAGTATTTCGTAGCATAATATGAACTCATTTATAAAAGCTTTTTCTTCATATTAGCGTTTTATAAGTTTAAATTCGGGTAGTACCTACCCATTAAGTTCATACTTAGTAGCTAATATACAATTCAACTACTACAATTCTATATGAAAAACTGATTATAATAATATTTCGCGTTCAAACTTTTATACAATATTTTACAAACTTACAATACTGCTTATTTTACATAAAGCATGAAATATAGCACACAATAACTTTGATACAAGATAGGTGTGAAGATAATTCTAGCTAGTACACAAGTCGTTCAGCAAAGGAAATAAAGACACGTAATTCATACGTCCAGAAACAAGTCATGCATTCTGGTTTTACTAGGACTACTTCCCATCCTTGGTCTTGTGGAACATAACCGTTATGGCCGTTGATAAGATAGCGTGTTGTAACGTCGTCAAAGGGACGAGGGTTACGTAATGACCAACAGTCTCGTAATAACCTAAAAACCTCATTTCTTACCCCAATTACCGGCTCCGTCACTTGTGGGAACGTTTTGTTTAATAGTTGTAGCCCGATGTTCTTGTTCTCACTTTGGTGAGAAGCGAACATTACTAACCCGTAAGCATAACATGCTTCTTTATGTTGCATGTTAGCCGCTTTTTCTAAATCACGAAGTCCTATATTCGGATATACTGAGTCAAAATAATTTCTTAACCCGTTGCGTAAAATAGCATTTGGGTTCCCCGCAATATATTCGTCAAAGTAAACACATCGTAACTTATGGATTTCCCAATGTGATATCCCTCATCTTTCAAACGAAATCCTTTTATAAACCAAGGCATTCTTGGAACGTTCTTCGAATGTCTTACAAACTGATCTCGCCTTAAATAGTTGTGCCGAGGAATTCTGACCGACTCTAGACAAGATTTCATCAATCATGTCTCTGGGTAGGTCTCTTAAAATATTGGGTTGTCTATCCATTTTGTGTTTTTATACTGTAAAATAGACAAGAGTTAGATTCATAAAAAAAATACTTATTAATACAAGCAATTTTTACATATATCATAAAGCATAAGCACACTATATTACATATATTACACCACACGATTACAACTATCTTATTCCGACTCGCTCGTTTCTTCTTGTTAGGTTTTGGTTCGTTTTGCCAAGTTTCTAGGGATATATGATGTTCCCCTAATACGAGCCGTCGTTGTCCACATTGGTTTAGAAAAACCTGGTGGTTTAGAGGTTCCCGGGTCATTGTTACAACTTAAGGACTTCGGGGGTTGACGATACATATAAAGTTCATCGGGGTTGGAATTAGATTTCTCTATTTTTATGCCCTTTTCCTTATTATTTTCTTTTGCCTTTTTAAATTCAGTTGGGGTAATTTCTATAACATCATCGGAATTCTCGTCGGAATCCGATTCATCGGAGAATTGGTAATCCTCCCAATATTTTGCTTCCTTGGTGGAAACACCATTGACCATAATTAACCTTGGTCGGTTGGTTGAGGATTCTCTTTTACTTAACTGTTTTATTATTTCCCCCACCGGTTCTATTTCTTCTTCCGGTTTCGATTCTTCTTCCGGTTCCGATTCTTCTTCCGGTTCCGACTCTTCTTCCGGTTCCTCTTCGGGAATTTGTGAATCAGTCCACGAATCATTCCAATTTACATTTGACT
Source organism: Rutidosis leptorrhynchoides (assembly GCF_046630445.1). Classification (NCBI taxonomy): domain Eukaryota; kingdom Viridiplantae; phylum Streptophyta; class Magnoliopsida; order Asterales; family Asteraceae; genus Rutidosis; species Rutidosis leptorrhynchoides. The sequence goes on along the minus strand of NC_092343.1, from coordinate 136,208,642 downwards.
CTTCATTATTATTAGGTGAGTCAATGGGACTTGTTCTAGAGGTAGACATCTATCACATAATATCAAACACGATAAGAGATTAATATATCACATAATATTCATATGTTAAAAATATATAGTTTCCAACAAAAATGTTAAGCAATCATTTTTAAAGAAAACACGGTCGAAGTTCAGACTCACTAATGCATCCTAACAAACTCGATAAGACACACTAATGAAAATTTTCTGGTTCTCTAAGACCAACGCTCTGATACCAACTGAAATGTCCCGTTCTTATTGATTAAAAACGTTCCATATTAATTGATTTCGTTGCGAGGTTTTGACCTCTATATGAGACGTTTTTCAAAGACCGCATTCATTTTTAAAACAAACCATAACCTTTATTTCATAAATAAAGGTTTAAAAAGCTTTACGTAGATTATCAAATAATGATAATCTAAAATATCCTATTTACACACGACCATCACATAATGGTTTACAATACAAATATGTTACATCGAAATCAGTTTCTTGAATGCAGTTTTTACACAATATCATACAAACATGGACTCCAAATCTTGTCCTTATTTTAGTATGCAACAGCGGAAGCTCTTAGTATTCACCTGAGAATAAACATGCTTTAAACGTCAACAAAAATATTGGTGAGTTATAGGTTTAACCTATATATATCAAATCGTAACAATAGACCACAAGATTTTATATTTCAATACACATCCCATACATAGAGATAAAAATCATTCATATGGTGAACACCTGGTAACCGACATTAACAAGATGCATATATATAAGAATATCCCCATCATTCCGGGACACCCTTCGGATATGATATAAATTTCGAAGTACTAAAGCATCCGGTACTTTGGATGGGGTTTGTTAGGCCCAATAGATCTATCTTTAGGATTCGCGTCAATTAGGGTGTCTGTTCCCTAATTCTTAGATTACCAGACTTAATAAAAAGGGGCATATTCGATTTTGATAATTCAACCATAGAATGTAGTTTCACGTACTTGTGTCTATTTTGTAAATCATTTATAAAACCTGCATGTATTCTCATCCCAAAAATATTAGATTTTAAAAGTGGGACTATAACTCACTTTCACAGATTTTTACTTCGTCGGGAAGTAAGACTTGGCCACTGGTTGATTCACGAACCTATAACAATATATACATATATATCAAAGTATGTTTAAAATATATTTACAACACTTTTAATATATTTTGATGTTTTAAGTTTATTAAGTCAGCTGTCCTCGTTAGTAACCTACAACTAGTTGTCCACAGTTAGATGTATAGAAATAAATCGATAAATATTATCTTGAATCAATCCATGACCCAGTGTATACGTATCTCAGTATTGATCACAACTTAAACTATATATATTTTGGAATCAACCTCAACCCTGTATAGCTAACTCCAACATTCATATATAGAGTGTCTATGGTTGTTTCGAAATATATATAGATGTGTCGACATGATAGGTCGAAACATTGTATACGTGTCTATGGTATCTCAAGATTACATAATATACAATACAAGTTGATTAAGTTATGGTTGGAATAGATTTGTTACCAATTTTTACGTAGCTAAAATGAGAAAAATTATCCAATCTTGTTTTACCCATAACTTCTTCATTTTAAATCCGTTTTGAGTGAATCAAATTGCTATGGTTTCATATTGAACTCTATTTTATGAATCTAAACAGAAAAGTATAGGTTTATAGTCGGAAAAATAAGTTACAAGTCGTTTTTGTAAAGGTAGTCATTTTAGTCGAAAGAACGACGTCTAGATGACCATTTTAGAAAACATACTTCCACTTTGAGTTTAACCATAATTTTTGGATATAGTTTCATGTTCATAATAAAAATCATTTTCTTAGAATAACAACTTTTAAATCAAAGTTTATCATAGTTTTTAATTAACTAACCCAAAACAGCCCGCGGTGTTACTACGACGGCGTAAATCCGGTTTTACGGTATTTTTCGTGTTTCCAGGTTTTAAATCATTAAGTTAGCATATCATATAGATATAGAACATGTGTGTAGTTAATTTTAAAAGTCAAGTTAGAAGGATTAACTTTTGTTTGCTAACAAGTTTAGAATTAACTAAACTATGTTCTAGTGATTACGAGTTTAAACCTTCGAATAAGATAGTTTTATATATATGAATCGAATGATGTTATGAACATCATTACTACCTCAAGTTTAGTAGGTAAACCTACTGGAAGTGACAATAAATGATCTAGCTTCAAAGGATCTTGGATGGCTTGAAAGTTCTTGAAGTAGGATCATGACACAAAAACAAGTTCAAGTAAGATTTTTACTCGAATTAAGATAGTTTATAGTTATAGAAATTGAATCAAAGTTTGAATATGAATATTACCTTGAATAAGAAAGATAACCTACTGTATATAACAAAGGTTTCTTGATCTTAGATGATTACTTGGAATGGATTAGAAATCTTGGAAGTAAATTAGTAAACTTGAAGGGATTTTTGAAGTGTTCTTGAAGTGTTCTTCCTATGATGATTATAGCTTGATTCTTGAAGTGATTTTTGATGAAGATAATGATTAACTACTGGAAAAATATGTTCATAATAGTGTGTGTGTGTGTGTTGAGAGAGAATTAGAAAGAGAATTGGAAGTGAAATGGAGTGAATGATGAGTGGTAATTGGTGAGTGGTGAGTGGGGGTAAAAGGAGTTCTAGTTAGTTGACTAGCTCATGGTAGAAGTTAAAATTGATTAGTCATACATGACATAATCAAGAGTGGAATCCCATGCTAGTTCCTATTGGTATATACTCATAGTAAGTACGTTTTGAAGCTGTGTATAATACGGGTAAGAATACGACTAGAATTCTTGATGAAAGAAAAGAATGGAAAAGTAACTGTAACCATTTTCGTTAAGTATGAGTGTTTTGATATATGTCTTGAAGTTTTTCAAAAGTATTTTAATACATCTAAATACACTACATGTATATACATTTTAACTGAGTCGTTAAGTCATCGTTAGTCGTTACATGTAAGTGTTGTTTTGAAACCTTTAAGTTAACGATCTCAATTAATGTTGTTAACCCATTGTTTATTATATCTAATGAGATGTTAAATTATTATATTATCATGATATTATGATATATTAATATATCTTAATATGATATATATACATTTAAATGTCGTTACAACGATAATCGTTACATATATGTCTCGTTTCGAAATCCTTAAGTTAGTAGTCTTGTTTATATGTATATAACTCATTGTTAATATACTTATGGAGATACTTACTTATCATAATCTCATGTTAACCATGTGTATATCCATATATATATATATCGTCATGTTGTTTTTACAAGTTTTAACGTTCGTGAATCGCCGGTCAACTTGGGTGGTCAATTGTCTATATGAAACATATTTCAATTAATCAAGTCTTAACAATTTTGATTGCTTAACATGTTGGAAACATTTAATCATGTAAATATCAATCTCAATTAATATATATAAACATGGAAAAGTTCGGGTCACTACAGAAGCTCTTAATAATCACCTGAGAATAAACATGCTTAAAACGTCAACAAAAATGTTGGTGAGTTATAGGTTTAACCTATATATTATCAAATCATAATAATAGACCACAAGATTTTATATTTCAATATACATCCCATACATAGAGATAAAAATCATTCATATGGTGAACACCTAGTAACCGACATTAACAAGATGCATATAAGAATATCCCCTATCATTCCGGGAAATCCTTCTGACATGATAAAAACGAATTCGAAGTACGAAAGCATCCGGTACTTTGGATGGGGTTCGTTAGGCCCAATAGATCTATCTTTAGGATTCACGTCAATTAGTAGATCGGTTTACTAATTCTTAGGTTACCAAGAAAAATGGGCATATTCGGCTTCGATCATTCACCCATATAATGTAGTTTCATTTATTTGGTCTATTTTGTAAAACATTTATAAAACTGCATGTATTCTCATCCCAAAATATTAGATTTTAAAAGTGGGACTATAACTCACTTTCACAGATTTTTACTTCGTCGAGAAGTAAGACTTGGCCACTGGTCGATTCACGAACCTATAACAAATATGTACATATATATATCAAAGTATGTTCAAAATATATTTACAACATTTTTAATACGTTTTAATGTTTTAAGTTTATTAAGTCAGCTGTCCTCGTTAGTAACCTACAACTAGTTGTCCACAATTAGATGTACAGAAATAAATCGATATATATATTATCTTGAATCAATCCACGACCCAGTGTATACACGTCTTAGGCTAGATCACAACTCAAAGTATATATATTTTTGGAATCAACCTCAACCCTGTATAGCTAACTCCAACATTACTGCATATAGAGTGTCTATGGTTGTTCCAAATAATATGTATACATGGGTCGATATGATATGTCAAAACATTTGCATACGTGTCTATGGTATCCCAAGATTACATAATATATTAGAATACATGAATAATACAATATAAGTTAGCTAGGATATGATTTGTATAGAATTGTTACAATATTTCCCGTAGCTACAACAATCAAAAAATATCCAATCTTGTTTTACCCATAACTTCTTCGTTTTAAATCCGTTTTGAGTTAATCAAATTGATATGGTTTCATATTGAACTCTATTTTATGAATCTAAACAAAAAAAGTATAGGTTTATAGTCAGAAATATAAGTTACAAGTCATTTTTGTAAGAGGTAGTCATTTCAGTCGAAAGAACGACGTCTTGATGACCTTTTGAAAAACATACTTCCACTTTGAGTTTAACCATGATTTTTGGATATAGTTTCATGTTCATAAGAACAATTATTTTCCCAGAAGAACAACTTTTAAATCAAAGTTTATCATAGTTTTTAATTATCAAACCCAAAACAGCCCGCGGTGTTACTACGACGGCGTATGTCCGGTTTTACGGTGTTTTTCGTGTTTCCAGGTTTTAAATCATTAAGTTAGCATATCATATAGATATAGAACATGTATTTAGTTGATTTTAAAAGTCAAGTTAGAAGGATTAACTTTTGTTTGCGAACAAGTTTAGAATTAACTAAACTATGTTCTAGTGATTTCAAGTTTAAACCTTCGAATAAGATAGCTTTATATGTATGAATCGAATGATGTTATGAACATCATTACTACCTTAAGTTTATTAGGTAAACCTACTGGAAGTGACAAGAAATGATCTAGCTTCAAAGGATCTTGGATGGCTTGAAAGTTCTTGAAGTAGAATCATGACTCGAAAACAAGTTCAAGTAAGATTATCACTCGAATTAAGATAGTTATAGTTATAGGAATTGAATCAAAGTTTGTATATGAGTATTACCTTAATTTAGAATGATATCTTACTGTAAAAAACAAGGATTTCTTGAGGTTGGATGATCACTTTACAAGATTGGAAGTGAGCTAGTAAACTTGGAAGTATTCTTGATTTTATGAAACTAGAACTTGTAGAATTTATGAAGAACACTTAGAACTTGAAGATGAAACTTGAGAGAGATCAATTAGATGAAGAAAATTGAAGAATTAAAGTGTTTGTAGGTGTTTTTGGTCGTTGGTATATGGATTAGATATAAAGGATATGTAATTTTGTTTTCATGTAAATAAGTCATGAATGATTACTAATATTTTTGTAATTTTATGAGATATTTCATGCTAGTTGCCAAATGATGGTTCCCACATGTGTTAGGTGACTCATATGGGCTACTAAGAGCTGATCATTGGAGTGTATATACCAATAGTACACACATCTAAAAGCTGTGTATTGTACGAGTACGAATACGGGTGCATACGAGTAGAATTGTTGATGAAATTGAACGAGGATGTAATTGTAAGCATTTTTGTTAAGTAGAAGTATTTTGATAAGTGTCTTGAAGTCTTTCAAAAGTGTATGAATACATATTAAAACACTACATGTATATACATTTTAACTGAGTCGTTAAGTCATCGTTAGTCGTTACATGTAAATGTTGATTTGAAACCTTTAAGTTAACGATCATGTTAAATGTTGTTAACCCAATGTTTATTATATCTAATGAGAATTTAAATTATTACATTATCATGATATTATGGTATATTAATATATCTTAGTATGATATATATACAGTTAATGTTGTTACAACGATAATCGTTACATATATGAAGTCTTGTTTTTACATATGTAGTTCATTGTTAATACACTTAATGACATGTTTACTTATCATTTATCATGATTAAACATAGTGTATCAATATCTTAATATGATTCATATGTATTTAGTAAGACGTTGTTATAACGATAATCGTTATATATACCGTTTTGAGTTTCTTAATTCAATAAACTCAATTTTATGTATATAACTCATTGTTAAAATACCTAATGAGATACTTACTTATCATAATATCATGTTAACTATATATATAATCATATATATGTCATCATATAGTTTTTACAAGTTTTAACGTTCGTGAATCACCGGTCAACTTGGGTGGTCAATTGTCTATATGAAACCTATTTCAATTAATCAAGTCTTAACAAGTTTGATTGCTTAACATGTTGGAAACACTTAATCATGTAAATATCAATTTCATTTAATATATATAAACTTGGAAAAGTTCGGGTCACTACAGTACCTACCCGTTAAATAAATTCCGTCCCGAAATTTTAAGCAGTTGGAGGTGTTGACGTATCTTCTGGAAATAAGTGCGGGTATTTCTTCTTCATCTGATCTTCTCATTCCTAGGTGAACTCAGGTCCTCTACGAGCATTCCATCGAACCTTAACAATTGGTATCTTGTTTTGTTTAAGTCTTTTAACCTCACGATCCATTATTTCGACGGGTTCTTCGATGAATTGAAGTTTTTCGTTGATATGGATTTCGTCTAACGGAATAGTGAGATCTTCTTTAGCAAAACCTTTCTTCAAATTCGAGAGGTGGAAAGTGTTATGTATATCCGTGAGTTGTTGAGGTAACTCAAGTCGGTAAGCTACTGGTCCGACACGATCAATAATCTTGAATGGTCCAATATACCTTGGATTTAATTTCCCTCGTTTACCAAATTGAACAACGCCTTTCCAATGTGCAACCTTAAGCATGACCATCTCTCCAATTTCAAATTCTATATCTTTTCTTTTAATGTCGGCGTAGCTCTTTTGTCGACTTTGGGCGGTTTTCAACCGTTGTTGAATTTGGATGATCTTCTCGGTAGTTTCTTGTATTATCTCTGGACCCGTAATCTATCTATCCCCCACTTCACTCCAACAATTTGGAGACCTGCACTTTCTACCATAAAGTGCTTCAAACGGCGCCATCTCAATGCTTGAATGGTAGCTGTTGTTGTAGGAAAATTCTGCTAACGGTAGATGTCGATCCCAACTGTTTCTGAAATCAATAAAACATGCTCGTAGCATGTCTTCAAGCGTTTATATCGTCCTTTCGCTCTGCCCATCAGTTTGTGGATGATAGGCAGTACTCATGTCTAGACGAGTTCCTAATGCTTGTTGTAATGTCTGCCAGAATCTTGAAATAAATCTGCCATCCCTATCAGAGATAATAGAGATTGGTATTCCATGTCTAGAGACGACTTCCTTCAAATACAGTCGTGCTAACTTCTCCATCTTGTCATCTTCTCTTATTGGCAGGAAGTGTGCTGATTTGGTGAGACGATCAACTATTACCCAAATAGTATCAAAACCACTTGCAGTCCTTGGCAATTTAGTGATAAAATCCATGGTAATGTTTTCCCATTTCCATTCCGGGATTTCGGATTGTTAAAGTAGACCTGATGGTTTCTGATGCTCCGCTTTGACCTTAGAACACGTCAAACATTCCCCTACGTATTTAGCAACATCGGCTTTCATACCTGGCCACCAAAAATGTTTCTTGAGATCCTTGTACATCTTTCCCGTTCCAGGATGTATTGAGTATCTGGTTTTATGAGCTTCTCTAAGTACCATTTCTCTCATATCTCCAAATTTTGGTACCCAAATCCTTTCAGCCCTATACCGGGTTCTGTCTTCCCAAATATTAAGATGCTTCTCCGATCCTTTGGGTATTTCATCCTTTAAGTTTCTCTCTTTTAAAACTCCTTGTTGCGCCTCCTTTATTTGAGTAGTAAGGTTAGTGTGAATCATTATATTCATAGATTTTAAACGAATGGTTTCTATGTCCTTTCTGCTCAAGGCGTCGGCTACCACATTTGCCTTCCCTGGGTGGTAACGAATCTCAAAGTCGTAATCATTCAACAATTCAATCCATCTGCGCTGCCTCATGTTCAGTTATTTCTGATTAAATATGTGTTGAAGACTTTTGTGGTCGGTATATATAATACTTTTGACCCCATATAAGTAGTGCCTCCAAGTCTTTAATGCAAAAACAACCGCTCCTAATTCCAAATCATGCGTCATATAATTCTGCTCGTGAATCTTCAATTGTCTAGACACATAAGCAATTACTTTCGTTTGTTGCATTAATACACAACCGAGACCTTGCTTTGAGGTGTTACAATGTATCACAAAATCATCATTCCCTTCAGGTAATGACAATATAGGTGCCGTAGTTAACTTTTTCTTCAACAATTGAAACGCTTTTTCTTGTTCATCCTTCCATTCAAATTTCCTCCCTTTATGCGTTAATGCAGTCAAGGGTTTTGCTATTTTAGAAAAATCTTGGATGAATCTCCTGTAATAACCAGCTAGTCCTAAAAACTGACCTATGTGTTTCGGAGTTTTCGGGGTTTCCCACTTTTCAACAGTTTCAATCTTTGCTGGATCCACCTGAATACCTTCTTTGTTCACTATGTGACTGAGGAATTGAACTTCTTCCAACCAAAATGCACACTTTGAAAACTTAGCGTATAGTTTTTCTTTTCTCAGCAACTCTAGCACTTTTCTCAAATGTTCTTCGTGCTCTTGATCATTCTTCGAGTAAATAAGTATGTCATCGATAAAAACAATGACAAATTTGTCAAGATATGGCCCACACACTCGGTTCATGAGGTCCATGAACACAGCTGATGCGTTAGTCAATCCAAACGGCATAACCATAAACTCGTAATGACCGTAACGCGTCCTAAAAGTAGTCTTTGGAATATCATCCTCCTTCACCCGCATTTGATGATATCCAGAATGTAAATCGATCTTCGAATAAATAGACGAGCCTTGTAGTTGATCAAATAAGTCGTCGATTCTCGGTAGTGGGTAGCGGTTCTTGATGGTAAGTTTGTTCAACTCTCAGTAGTCGATACACAACCTAAATGTACCATCTTTCTTCTTGACAAACAAAACAGGAGCTCCCCATGGTGATGTGCTTGGTCGAATGAAACCACGCTCTAAAAGTTCCTATAACTGACTTTGTAATTCTTTCATTTCTCTGGGTGCGAGTCTGTATGGAGCACGAGCTATTGGTGCAGCTCCTGGTACAAGGTCTATTTGAAATTCAACGGATTGATGTGGGGGTAATCCCGGTAATTCTTTCAGAAATACATCGGGAAATTCTTTTGCGACAGGAACATCACTGATGTTCTTTTCTTCATGTTTAACTTCCTCGATGTGTGCTAAAATGACATAACAACCTTTTCTTATTAGTTTTTGCGCCTTCAAACTACTAATAAGATTTAATTTCGCGTTGTTCTTTTCTCCGTACACCATTAAAGGTTTTCCTTTTTCACGCATAATGCGAATCGCATTTTTGTAACAAACGACTTCTGCTCTTACCTTCTTCAACCAGTCCATGCCAATTATTACATCAAAACTCCCTAACTCGACTGGTATTAAATCAATCTTAAATGTTTCATCACCCAGTTTAATTTCTCTATCCCGACATATATTATCTGCTGAAATTAATTTACCGTTTGCTAATTCAAGTAAAAATTTACTATCCAAAGGCATCAATGGGCAACTTAATTTAGCACAAAATTCTCTACTCATATAGCTTCTATCCGCACCCAAATCAAATAAAACATAATCAGATTTATCGTCAATAAAAAATGTACCCGTAACAAGCTCCGGGTCTTCCTGTACTTCTGCCGCATTAATATTGAAAACTCATCCACGGCCCTGCCCATTAGTATTTCCCTGATTCGGGCAATTTCTAATAATGTGGCCCGGTTTTCCACATTTATAACAAACAGCATTGGTATTACTTACTCCGACACTATTCATTTCGGCATTACTTGTTCTGACATTATTTGTTCCTTTAGTTCTGTTAAATTTTGGTCCGTAGATCTCACACTTTGTCGCGCTATGACCATTTATTTTACACCTGTTGCAAAATATCGTGCAAAACCCCTGATGATTTTCTTCACACCTATGACATGGCTGTTTTTGGTTTTTGTTGCCGTTGTTGTTATTGAGGTTGTTGTTGGGATTGTTATTGTTGTTGAAACGGTTGTTGTAGTTGTTGTTGTTGGGATGTTTGTTGTAGTTATTGTTAAGATTGCGGTTACTGTTGCGATTGTTGTTGCGGTTGTTGGGATAGCTGTTGCGATTGTGGTTGTAATTGTTGTTGTTGTTGTACTGGTGACTCTTGTCACCGTTTTCCTCCCACTTCCTCTTGAGTTGTTCCGTGTTGGCTTCTTCGGCCGCCTGCTCTTTAATTCTTCCCTCAATCTGATTTATGAGTTTATGAGCCATTTGACTTGCCTTCTGTATAGAAGCGGGCTCGTGTGAACTCACATCTTCTTGAATCCTTACTGGTAACCCTTTTACAAACGCATCGATCTTCTCTTCTTCATCTTCGAATGCTCCCGGACACAATAGGCACAACTCTGTGAATCGTCGTTCATATGTGGTAACGTCGAACCTTTATGTTCGTAACTCTCTAAGTTCTGCCTTGAGTTTATTAACTTCGTTTCTAGGACGGTACTGCTCGTTCATCAATTGCTTGAATGCCGACCACGGTAGTGCGTAAGCAGCATTTTGTCCTACCTGTTCAAGATAGGTGTTCCACCACGTTAACGCAGTACCTGTGAAGGTATGCGTAGCGTACTTAACTTTGTCCTCTTCAGTACACTTACTTATGGCAAACACCGATTCGACTTTCTCGGTCCACCGTTTCAATCCAATTGGTCCTTCGGTTCCATCAAATTCCAAAGGTTTGCAGGCAGTGAATTCTTTGTAGGAGCATACTACACGATTTCTTGCGCCGTTAGCTGCATTGCTAGATTCAGAGTTATTGTTGGTATGTAGCGCAGCCTGTACTGCGGCTATGTTTGCAGCAAGAAAGGTACGAAATTCCTCTTCGCTCATATTCATGGTGTGTCGAGTAGTCGGTGTCATTTCCTTCAAAATAGCCAACTGAATCGAGTTAATCATACAGAATATTAAGAGTAGTCAATAGTATTTCGTAGCATAATATGAACTCATTTATAAAAGCTTTTTCTTCATATTAGCATTTTATACGTTTAAATTCGGGTACTACCTGCCCGTTAAGTTCATACTTAGTAGCTAATATACAATTCAACTACTACAATTCCATATGAAAAATTGATTATAATAATATATCACATATAAATATTCTTCAACCTTACAACATCGCTATATTACATATAACATGAAATATAGTACACTTTGATACAGGACAGTTTTGAAGATAAATCTAGTTAATACGCAAGTTGTTCAGCAAAGAAAATAAATACACGTAATTCATAAGTCCAGAAACAAGTCATGCATTCTGGTTTTACTAAGATGACTTCCCATCCTTGGTCTTGTGGAAAATAACCGTTATGACCATTGGCTAGGCAGCATGTTGTAATGTCGTCAAAAGGACGAGGGTTTCGTAATGTCCAACAGCCCCGTAATAATCTAAAAACCTTGTTTCTCACCCCAACTACTGAATCCGTCACTTGTGGGAAGGTTTTATTTAAAAGTTGCAATCCGATGTTCTTTTTCTCACTTTGGTAAGAAGCGAACATCACTAACCCGTAAGCATAACATGCTTCTTTATGTTGCATGTTAGAAGCTCTTTCTAATTCACGAAATCCTATGTTGGGATATGTTGAGTCAAAATAGGTTCTTAACCCGTAGCGTAAAATTGCATTTGAGTTCCCCGCATTTAATGCTTTAAAGAAAACACGGCGTAACTTACGGTCTCTCCAATGTGATATACCCCACCTATCAAAGGAAAGCCTTTTATAAACTAAGGCATTTCTAGAAAGTCTTTCAAACGTTTGACAAGTTAATTTCGCCATAACTAAATGTGCTGATGAATTTTGACCGACTCTAGACAAGATTTCCTCAATCATATCCTCTGGTAGGTCTTCTAAAATATTCGGTTGTCTACCCTTAGCGTCCATTTTGTTTTTATACTGTAAAATAGGCAAGGATTAGATTCGTAATAACAAACAATACAAGCAATTTTACATAGAACATAAAAGTATAAGCACACTACAATACATATAATACACAACATGATTACAACCCTCTAATCTGAATCACTGGTTTCTTCTTCTTCGGACTTGGTTCGTTTTCCTAATTTTCTAGGAATATATGGTGTTCCTCTAATACGACCCATCATTTTCCATAATGGTTTAGAAAAACCTGGTGGTTTAGAGGTTCCCGGGTCATTGTTACATTTTAGAAAATACGGATGTTGTCGATACATATAAAGTTCATCGGGGTTGGAATCGGGTTTCTCTATTTTTTTTTACCTTTTCCCTTATTATTTTCTTTCGCTTTATTAAATTGGGTCGAGGTAATTTCTATAACATCATCGGAATCCTCATCGGGATCCGATTCATCGAAAAATTTGTAATCTTCCCAATATTTTACTTCCTCGGCGAAAACACCATTGACCATTATTAACTTTAGTCCGTTGGTTGAGGATTTTCTTTTATTTAATCTATTTACTATAGGTATCAATATTTCTTCCTCCGGAACCTCTTCTTCTTCCGGTTCCTCCTCTTTCGGTTCCTCCTCTTCCGGTTCCTCCTCTTCCGATTCCTCCTCTTCCGGTTCCTCTTCTTCCGGTTCCTCTTCGGGAATTTGTGAATCTTTTCAAAATATATTCGACTCTTCATTATTATTAGGTGAATCAATGGGATTTGTACTAGAGGTAGACATCTATCACACAATTATCAAACACGTTAAGAGATTAATATATCACATAATATTTACATGTTAATAATATATAGTTTCCAATAAAAAAAATGTTAAGCAATCGTTTTTGAAGAAAAACACGGTCGAAGTCCAGACTCAGTAATGCATCCTAACAAACTCGGTAAGATACACTAATGCAATTTTCTGATTCTCTAAGACCAACGCTCTGATACCAACTGAAATGTCCCGTTCATATTGATTATAAACGTTCCATATTAATTGATTTTGTCGCGAGGTTTTGACCTCTATATGAGACGTTTTTCAAAGACTGCATTCATTTTTAAAACAATCATAACCTTTATTTTATCTATAAAGGTTTAAAAAGCATTACGTCGATTATCAAATAATGATAACCTAAAATATACGGTTACACACGACCATTACATAATGGTTTACAATAAGAATATATTACATCAAAGATAAGTTTTTTTTAATGCAGTTTTTACATAATATCATATAAGCATGGACTCCAAATCTTGTTCTTATTTTAGTATGCAACAGCGGAAGCTCTTAATAATCACCTAAGAATAAACATGCTTAAAACGTCAACAAAAATGTTGGTGAGTTATAGGTTTAAACTATATATTATCAAATCATAATAATAGACCACAAGATTTCATATTTCAATATACATCCCATACATAGAGATAAAAATCATTCATATGGTGAACACCTGGTAACCGACATTAACAAGATACATATAAGAATATCCCCTATCATTCCGGGAAATCCTTCGGACATTATAAAAACGAATTCGAAGTACTAAAGCATCTGGTACTTTGGATGGGGTTCGTTAGGCCCAATAGATCTATCTTTAGAATTCGCGTCAATTAGTAGATCGGTTTACTAATTCTTAGGTTACCAAGCAAAAGGGGCATATTCGGCTTCGATCATTCACCCATATAATGTAGTTTCATTTACTTGTGTCTATTTCGTAAAACATTTATAAAACTGCATGTATTCTCATCCCAAAATATTAGATTTTAAAAGTGGGACTATAACTCACTTTCACAGATTTTTACTTCGTCGGGAAGTAAGACTTGGCCACTGGTCGATTCACGAACCTATAACAAATATGTACATATATATCAAAGTATGTTCAAAATATATTTACAACATTTTTAATACGTTTTAATGTTTTAAGTTTATTAAGTCAGCTGCCCTCGTTAGTAACCTACAACTAGTTGTCCACAATTAGATGTACAGAAATAAATCGATATATATTATCTTGAATCAATCCACGACCCAGTGTATACATGTCTCAGGCTAGATCACAACTCAAAGTATATATATTTTTAGAATCAACCTCAACCCTGTATAGCTAACTCCAACATTACTGCATATAAAGTGTCTATGGTTGTTCCAAATAATATGTATACATGGGTCGATATGATATGTCAAAACATTTGCATACGTGTCTATGGTATCCCAAGATTACATAATATATTAGAATACATGTATAATACAATATAAGTTAGCTAGAATATGATTTGTATAGAATTGTTACAATATTTCCCGTAGCTACAACAATAAAAAAATATCCAATCTTGTTTTACCCATAACTTCTTCGTTTTAAATCCGTTTTGAGTTAATCAAATTGCTATGGTTTCATATTAAACTCTATTTTATGAATCTAAATAGAAAAAGTATAGGTTTATATTCATAAATATAAGTTACAAGTCATTTTTGTAAGAGGTAGTCATTTCAGTCTAAAGAACGACGTCTTGATGACCATTTTAAAAAACATACTTCCACTTTGAGTTTAACCATGATTTTTGGATATAGTTTCATGTTCATAATAAAAATCATTTTCCCAGAAGAACAACTTTTAAATCAAAGTTTATCACATTTTTTAATTATCAAACCCAAAACAGCCCGCGGTGTTACTACGACGGCGTATGTCCGGATTTACGGTGTTTTTCGTGTTTTCAGGTTTTAAATCATTAAGTTAGCATATCATATAGATATAGAACATGTGTTTAGTTGATTTTAAAATTCAAGTTAGAAGGATTAACTTTTGTTTGCGAACAAGTTTAGAATTAACTAAACTATGTTCTAGTGATTTCAAGTTTAAACCTTCGAATAAGATATCTTTATATGTATGAATTGAATGATGTTATGAACATCATTACTACCTCAAGTTTAGTAGGTAAACCTATTGGAAGTGACAAGAAATCATGTAGCTTCAAAGGATCTTGGATGGCTTGAAAGTTCTTGAAGTAGAATCATGACACGAAAACAAGTTCAAGTAAGATTATCACTCGAATTAAGATAGTTATAGTTATAGGAATTGAATCAACGTTTGTATATGACTATTACCTTAATTTAGAATGATATCTTACTGTAAACAACAAGGATTTCTTGAGGTTGGATGATCACTTTACAAGATTGGAAGTGAGCTAGTAAACTTGGAAGTATTCTTGATTTTATGAAACTAGAACTTGTAGAATTTATGAAGAACACTTAGAACTTGAAGATGGAACTTGAGAGAGATCAATTAGATGAAGAAAATTGAAGAATGAAAGTGTTTTTAGGTGTTTTTGGTCATTGGTATATGGATTAGATATAAAGGATATGTAATTTTGTTTTCGTGTAAATAAGTCATGAATGATTACTAATATTTTTGTAATTTTATTAGATATTTCATGCTAGTTGCCAAATGATGGTTCTCACATGTGTTAGGTGACTCACATGGGCTGCTAATAGCTGATCATTGGAGTGTATATACCAATAGTACATACATCTAAAAGCTGTGTATTGTACGAGTACGAATACGGGAGCATACGAGTAGAATTGTTGATGAAACTGAACGATGATGTAATTTTAAGCAATTTTGTTAAATATAAGTATTTTGATAAGTGTCTTGAAGTCTTTAAAAAGTGTATGAATACATACTAAAACACTATATGTATATACATTTTAACTGAGTCGTTAAGTCATCGTTAGTCGTTGCATGTAAATGTTGATTTGAAACCTTTAAGTTAACGATCATGTTAAATGTTGTTAACCCAATGTTTATTATATCTAATGAGATGTTAAATTATTACATTATCATGATATTATAATATATTAATATATCTTAGTATGATATATATATACAGTTAATGTTGTTACGACGATAATCGTTACATATATGTCTCGTTTTGAAATCATTAAGTTAGTAGTCTTGTTTTTACATATGTAGTTCATTGTTAATACACTTAATGACATGTTTACTTATCATTTATCATGATTAAACATAGTGTATCAATATCTTAATATGATTCATATGTATTTAGTAAGACGTTGTTATAACGATAATCGTTATATATACTGTTTCGAGTTTCTTAATTCAATAAACACAATTTTATGTATATAACTCATTGTTAAAATACCTAATGAGATACTTACTTATCATAATATCATGTTAACTATATATATAATCATATATATGTCATCATATAGTTTTTACAAGTTTTAACATTCGTGAATCACCGGTCAACTTGGGTGGTCAATTGTCTATATGAAACCTATTTCAATTAATCAAGTCTTAACAAGTTTGATTGCTTAACATGTTGGAAACACTTAATCATGTAAATATCAATTTCATTTAATATATATAAACATGGAAAAGTTCGGGTCACTACATGAAGGCTCTCTCTAACATGTATGAAAAACCTACGGCGGCGAATAAGGTTTTTCTTATGCGACAATTGTTCAATACGAAGATGTGGGAAGGTTAGAGTGCAAAGAATCACATCAACGAATTCAAAAACATTATATCAAGGCTTGATTCGGTAGATCTCAAGTTTAATGATGAACTAAAAGCTTTCATCGTTACTGGAGAGTTGGTCGGGTACGATTGCCGCGGTTACTAGCTCAACTGAACTACTAAGCTAGCGTTTGAAGGTATCAGGGATTCGATTCTCGGTGAAGACACTTGTAGGAGAAACTCGGGGGAATCGTCATCCTGATGCTTGTTAAGTGCCGACAACCAGGGTAGGAAAGTTGATCGTGGTGGTGAGAAGAGGGGTAGGAAGAAGTCAAAGAAGCGGTATCCATCAAAGGACCGAAGTGAAGCTATTTATTGGGGTTGCAATAAAAAGGGACACTTTCAAAGGAATTATAAAAGTTCTCCAGCGAAAGGTGTTAACTTTACCGCGGAATATACGTATGATACACTTTTGTGTAGTGTTGGAGATTCGGTGGAGTCTTGGATTTTGGATTCAGGAGCTTCGTTTCATGCCTCACCTACTAGGAGTTTGATGACAAATTTTCGATCGTATCAAGGTAAGGTTAGATTGGCAAACAATAAAAAGCTTGAAATTGAAGGTATAGGAGATGTTGTATTGAAGACTACTCTTGGTTCTAATTGGACTTTGAAAGACGTGAGGTATATTCCTAAGTTGAAAAGGAAGCTTATCTTGGTTGGTCAATTAGATGAGGAAGGTAATACGGTTACTTTTGAAAATCTCCAATGGAAGGTGGTTAAGGGTAGTAGAGTCGTGGCTCGTGGACATAAACGGGGAACGCTTTATATGCTTGAGGTGTTTGATGAAAATATGGTGGTTTCTACGGTTGATGTTTTAGATAATTCTACTATATGGCACCGAAGGCTCGGGCATATGAGTGAGAAAGGTATGAAGATGCTTGTTTCAAGTGGGAGAATTCCGGGTTTGAAGAAAGTATAGCTTGGGTTTTGAGAACCATGTACTTATGGA
Organism: Rutidosis leptorrhynchoides; assembly: GCF_046630445.1. Classification (NCBI taxonomy): domain Eukaryota; kingdom Viridiplantae; phylum Streptophyta; class Magnoliopsida; order Asterales; family Asteraceae; genus Rutidosis; species Rutidosis leptorrhynchoides. The sequence continues at coordinate 136,190,858 of NC_092343.1, read as the reverse complement.
AAGCAAAAGAAGGCGAGTTTTGGGAAATCGGGGAATGTGCCCAACGAATGTAGAATCACATGGAGGTTCTCGCTATTATGTCACCTTCATTGACGACTCTACTCAAAAGGTATGTGTTTATTTTCTTAAAGCTAAATCCAATGTGTTTGATACTTTTGTGAAGTGGAAAGCTACAGTAGAGAATGAAACTAACTTAAAGGTGAAGTGCTTAAAGTCGGATAATGGAAGAGAATATGGTAGTCTTGAGTTTAAAGTCCATTTTGCAAAGCTCGGTATTAAGATGTTAAAGACGGTATCAGAGACACCACAACACAATGGGGTCACGGAACATATGAATCGTACATTAAATGAAAGGGCTAAGAGTATGAGACCACATGCTGGTTTTCCTAAGATGTTTTGGGCATATGCGATTAGTACGGCGGCTTATTTGATCAATACAGGACCCTCAACACCATTGGGTTTCCGAATTCCTGAGGAAGAATGGCAAGGTAAAAAGGTGAGTTATGGTCATCTTAGAATCTTTGGGTGTAATGCATATGTAAAGACCAAGGATGCGGACCCCCCTTCACCCCCGCCCCCTAAAGTAGAGACAAGCTTGAGGCTAAGTCAAAGAGGTGTACTTGCATTAGTTATGGTTCGGATGAGAAGGGTTATCGATGTTGGAATAACGAAGCCAGAAAAGTGATCCGTTCTCGTGATGTTACCTTTGATGAGGATTCGGTTTATGGTAAACCGAAAATGGGGAGTCCTAAACAGGATTATGTTACTTTTGACGATGTTTCATTTGATGATCTTGCAGGTTCTAGTGGGAGTTCGGGTAACAATGAATTGCCGAATAATGGTGAGGCATTACAAACTGCTAATGATGAAGATAGTTCGGAAAGTGGTGAAAGTTCCGAACATAGTGGGAGTTCTAGTGATGAGGAGGATGATGATGATGATGGAACCGGTCCAACCATTCCGGTTGCTCCTACACTAAGACGTTCTATTAGAGTGCCCAAACCTAATCCTAAGTATTCTTCATCAACAAACTACTTGCTCTATACCAACAATGGTGAACCCGAGAGTTACTTCGAGGCGAGAAAATTAAAAGAATCCATACAATGTAAGCTTGCCATGAAAGAAGAGATGGGGTCACTTGAGAAGAATAAAACTTGGTCACTAGTGAAATTACCTCATGATAAAAGGGCGTTGCAAAATAAATGGGAGTATTAGCTAAAGAATGAGTTGGATGGCAAGAGGAGGCACAAGGCTCATTTGGTGGTCAAAGGCTTTCAACAAAAGGAAGGAGTTGATTACAACGAGATTTTTTTCACCGGTAGTTAAGATGAATACTATTCAGTTGGTACTTGATATAGTTGCATCTGAAGACTTACATCTAGAGAAATTTGATATGAAGACCGCATTCTTACACAGAGATCTTCATGAAGAGATCTACAAGAAGCAACCCGAGGGCTTTGAGGTAAAGGGTAAAGATAAGTGGGTTTGTAAGCTAAAGAAAAGTTTGTATGGATTGAAGCAAGCACCTCGGCAATGGTACTTGAAGTTTGATGAGTTTATGAAGAAGATTGATTTCTTAAGATGTGAAGCCGATCACTGTTGCTACTTGAAGAAATTCAAGTCTTCTTATATCATCTTGTTATTGTATGTTGATGATATGTTGATTGCGGGTTCTAACATGTACCAAATCAACAAGTTGAAGAGATTACTTTCCCATGAGTTCGAGATGAAAGACCTTGGCGGAGCTAGGAAATTACTTGGGATAAGTATTGTGCATGATCGTGTGAAAGGAACTCAATACTTGTCTCAAACTAAATACATTGAGAAAGTAGTAGAGATGTTCAACATGGAGAATTCAAAGGCTCATTCTATGCCTTTGGGAAGCTCAATGAGGTTATCGAAACGTCAATCACCTAAAACGGAAGAAGACAAGGCATAGATGGAAAAGGTGCTGTATGCATCATTCGTAGGTAGTGTTATGTATACCATGGTTTGTACGAGACCGGATATTGCCCATTCAGTTGGGGTAATAAGCCGTTATATGTCTAAACCGGGGAAAGAGCATTGGGAAGCAATCAAATGGTTTTTCGTTACTTGAAAGGTACTTCTAATATGGGATTGTGTTTCACTAAACACAATGTCATACTTAGAGGTTATGTGGGTGCTACTCTGGGTGGATGTAATGATTCAGGGAAAAGCACTACGGGTTATGTTTTCACATTAGGGAAGACGACGATTATTGGGATGTCTCAACTACAAAGGAGTGTTTCTTTATCTACAACGGAGTCCGAATACATGGCTATGGCAGAAGCTACTAAAGAGCTTATGTGGTTGAAGGACTTCTTGAGTGAGTTGGGTAAAATACAAGACTATTGTGTCTTGTATGTCGACTTACGTACGTCTCGTTGACTAAACGATCAGGTATACCACGCCATAGAGTTCCTGAAAGAGAAAGAAGAACTTACTAAGATTGTGATAATCAAATTGTGATTCATCTTGAGAAGAATCCGGTGTTTCATAGTCGTACGAAACACATCAAGTTGAGGTATCATTTTATTCGACAACATATAAAAGATGGTACTTTAATTTTGAATAAAGTCTTTGGTTCGAAGAATCTCACGGATATGCTTACTAAGGTGGTGACGACGGACAATTTGAGGTTTTTCATTGCCTCAACTGGTCTTCTCATGAATTTATGAGAGAAGATGACCTACTAGAGAGATAGAGAGATGGTGGTTCGAGTCTAACAAGAAGTGTTGAAGACATTGTATCGAAAGTCTACTCATTCGAAGTATGTGATGAGTGTACGTGTCACAAATGGCATTTTGGCGGTATGTATGGTGGTTCGACTATCTTGGTTAGTTTGTTGATGTGTTGGGTTGACGAAGATTGGGTTTTTTAAACACTCCTTCAAGTGGGAGATTGTTGGAGTAGTGAAGAAGATTGAAACAAAAATAAGATTTTGCTAATTTCTGATTCTTGCGAAAATAAGAGGGTGGCTCGCGGTCACAAGGTTCCTTTTGCGACAGGATAAAAGTGAGCTATGGTTGCAAAAAGCTCATCAGAAGATCAGTTAGTTTGGAAGTCAAAACTTGCGACCATAACTACATCTATCCTGATCGCGAAGTGCGTCATGACGGGAGATGTGATGACCCGGGAATTTCCGACCAACTTTAAACCTGAATCTTATTTGATTTTGATACGATAAGCAAAGTCTATTAGGTTGAATCTCAAAAATTTTAACTATTTATTTGACCTTTGACTATCCTCGACGATTCACGAACAGTTGTGTGTAAATAAAAATATAAATATATACTTATATATATATATATATAATATTTTGAATTAATAAATATATAATCTATAGATACGAAATTTGATATAAGTAGTTATATTATCAAAACTATTAATATTCTTATTATCATTAATCTTATTATAAGTAGTATTATTATTAGCATTATTAATAATATTATTAATATCATGAATATTAAACTTATTCAAATTATCATCTTTATAATTATTAGTATTATTATTATTTATCATTATTATTATTATATTCATTATTACTATTAGAATTACTAAAATTATTAACATAAATACTAATTTTATTATTGTTATTATTATATAATTATGCTTACTATTAATATTATTATTAATATACTTATTTATTTATTAATACAAATTATAAATAAAATCAAATATATATATTTGGAATCAGTTATACATTATAATCAAACTATATCTAATTTGATTTGCTGTCTCCTAAATTGAGAAACATAGAATTGATTGTACCAATCAGATGTACTAAAAACAAAACCGTTGCAATCTCAATCTACTTTTTAATATATTTTTTTCTATTTTCAATTTGATTATATCGATTTTTCTATGATTCAAGACAAGCAAATATATATAAATTCACTGTATCTTCTTTATATCCCTATCTTCTTGTTCCTTTTCTCTGTTCGTGACCCCAGTAAACCAACTCCACCATACACAAATTATTATCTCGGGTTCTCTTTTAATATAAACCCAAACTAGCATGCATCACACCAATTCATCTTCTCTCCATGTTTCTACTTATGATCAAAGAAAATTATCACCACTTTAAAACACCAACAACAACGATCATCATAATCTACTAGTATTTCTGTTGCTAGACTTTATATATACATATATATATATATATATATATATATATATATATATATATATATATATATATATATATATATATATATATTCTTGTTGCTACTCCTTCTTTCACCATTTCCAAACCGAACCATCACTACAATCTATTTACTGATTCGTTCCACCATTAACCCAATCACCTTTCTTCTACAAATCCTTAACCATCGCCACCCTTCGAAAACCAAACATTTGAAAACCCCACTGATTATACGCAGCTACTATGGTTGTTATATTTTTTTTTAAACCTTTGACCACTGCTATTACTATTGTATTTATGTTGAACGAAGAGGATGAAAAGCTTCAGCAGCTACTGTTATGTCTTGATGTTGTTGCTTTCGATTCAGTTAACTAGAAAACCACCCTGAACAAACCCGTCACCTTTCACCACATTTACAACCACTTGCAAACCACCATATCCGTATGATACAGCTGCTGCTACGCACTTATAGCAGCTATTAATTTCTGTTGTGAGAAACAACCCAACAACACGAATAATCGTTGCTGCATTTTTTCCGTTTCACTTCTTTCCCTTTTATGCTTGCTGTGACAATAACATGGAAAAGAATATAATGATAATTAGTATAATAGAGTTGATGGGCGCAGTTTATATATATATATATATATATATATATATATATATATATATATATATATATATATATATATATATATATCCAAGTTGCTATCCACAGTGGGACTATATACAAGGGAATGGCCGACCATATTGGAGTAGGTATGATATATTAGATATTTTAATTACTGATATTACGATTATGATGCTGCGTATTTTCATACGAAACCCACCCCACTAACCTCTATCCAAGATAAAGTAATTTATATTGTGGATCTTGAATTCGTTAAAAACAAGTAACAAGGGGACAATTCTTTTCCTTAGCTTGCAGACAAACATAAACAAATAAAACCCCAAAAAGAAATCCCTCTTAGTGGATAGGTACCCATTATATAATTCGGCTTTTAGAATTAGTTGTAGGGCCAAAGAATAAAGCTTACCATGTGGGACTGATTTGTCATGCAAACCACGATCAACTTGCTGTATTTTTTTAGAGATTTAGGATACAAAAGATGATTCATGATTAGTGATTGATGATCGAGAATGATGATCCAATGATGATGAATCGATAATGATACGTTTTCTTTTTAGTGATGATAATGAGGTTGAGGATACTGAAAGCTAACGATAGGGTGATGAATATGAGAAGGTGAGATGACAAACGAAAACATTAGGGTTGTGATATTTAGCCATTGATAAACTGTCGAGCATTTTTTTTAACGGAATAAGAAGGTATCCAGTTTACCAGACGAGCCATTTAAATCAATTTGAAAACGAATTGGGCCGTAAACCATTGGGCCGAGTTAAAATGCCTTTCTTGTTGGGCTGGGATCTAAAGTTTAGATTTTCTATTGGGCTATTCAAGGTTTGACAGAGAAAACGGGTTATGTTAATTATATCGAGTATTAAATTAGAAAGTTAACAGATGGACAGATGGTTAGGCATGGTTGGTTTAAATGAGAGGTTATGGGTTCGAGCCCGGGCATAGGCGTTTTTTTTTTTTTAAGACTTGATACTACAAGGTAGCCTTTTTATTATATTTATTATTATTATTATTATTATAGTTGTTATTATTAATATTATTAATATTGTTATTAGTAATTATTATTATTTTTATTATGTTATTACAAACATTAAAAATATAAATATTAGTATCATTATTATTATTAGAAAAATCATTTTTTTTTATATTATTATTAGTATTCATTATTATTAAAATTAACATTTTTAATAAATGAATCATTTTTTATTTAAGTTATCATTTTTACCATTTATATTAAAAGTATCATTTCTAACGTTATGATCATTATTATTATTTTTATCACTACTAGTATTATTTAGGTATTATTATAATTTTTACATAACAAACAATATATATATATATATATATATATATATATATATATATATATATATACAAAAATATTTAACACATATAACATAACAAAAATTTATATTTTTATTTAATTTAATAAAATGAATATATGAAACATATAGGTTATTAATATAAAAATGATGTAACTAATAAATTTATGTTTGATTACAAGTATACGTGTTAATATATATACATAAATGATATAGGTTCGTGAATCCGAGACCAACCATACACTTATTCAATGACGTCATATGTATTTTTACTACAAAATACACTATTGTGAGTTTCATTTGCTCTCTTATTACTCATTACATTTTTGGGCTGAGAATACATGCAAATGCTTTATTAACTGTTTTATAATATTTATATGCGTGAGTTTCATTTGCCTTTTTACCCTTTATATTTTTGGGCTGAGAATACATGCGCAACTTTTATAAATGTTTTACGAAATAGACACAAGTAATTGAAACTACATTATATGGTTGAATGATCGAAATCGAATATGCCCTTTTTATTAAGTCTGGTAATCTAAGAATTAGGGAACAGACACCCTAATTGACGCGAACTCTAAAGATAGATCTATCGGTCCCAACAAGCCCCATCCAAAGTACCGGATGCTTTAGTACTTCGAAATTTATATCATGTCCGAAGGAGGATCCCGGAATGATGGGGATATTCTTATATGCATATTGTGAATGTCGGTTACCAGGTGTTCAATCCATATGAATGATATTTTTTGTCTCTATGCATGGGACGTATGTTTATGAGAAATGGAAATATGAAATCTTGTGGTCTATTAAAATTATGAAATGATTACTTATGTTAAACTAATGAACTCACCAACCTTTTTGGTTGACACTTTAAAGCATGTTTATTCTCAGGTATGAAAGAAACCTTCCGCTGTGCAATTGCTCATATTAGAGACATTACTTAGAGTCATTCATAATATATTTCAAAAGACGTTGCATTCGAGTTGTTGAGTTCATCAAGATTATTATTAAGTCAACTATAGATGGATATATTATGAAATGGTTTGCATGCCGTCAACTTTCGATGTAATGAAAGTATGTCTTTTAAAAACGAATGCAAGGTTTGTAAAATGTATCATATAGAGGTCAAATACCTCGCGATGTAATCAACTATTGTGAATCGTTTATAATCGATGTGGACTTTGTCCGGATGGATTAGAACGGGTCTTTACAGTTGGTATCAGAGCGGTGGTCTTAGCGAACCGGGTCATGCATTAGTGTGTCTAACTGATAGTCGTTAGGATGCATTAGTGAGTCTGGACTTCCACCGTGTCTGCATGTCAAAAGTTTTGCTTATCATTTCTAGTCGGAAATCATCTGCTTATCATTCTTATTGCATTGACTGCATGAATAATGTATAGATAAATTCATATCTTGGCGTATCTGTTATTGTTACCTTTGCCTGACAGCTTCCGTAGATTCCTCCGTAACTTATGGGATTTTAGTATTATATATGCATATGTAAATTATGTATTGCAGGGTACTAATCTACGTCTTATAATCTATTTCTTATCGAAAATCCTCCATCTGATCGTACGAGATGAATCCTGCAACCAGTTTGAGTCCCTCAGATTCCGATAGCTATTCCGATAGTTATTCCGACAGCTATTCCGACATAGATGTTCACCTAAGCTCCTAAAACATCATCACCGGCATGAATCAACCAATCAGCCATTATCAATTCATCTGATGAGTTCGTAGTCGACTTAATTAATGGAAACGCGCAGAAGGCAATCCTTTTCAACAACCGAATTCACCTCTTGACAATGAACCTGAAGCGTTTTCCGACGAACCTGTTCGAGACACCATTTTCAGTCTCATTTCCAGGGTAACTCAACAAGATTATATTCTATCCACAATTCTGAACCTTATTCATCCGCTCATTCCGATCGACAATCATCCAGGAGTAATAAGTCAACGAACTTCGCGCTCGAATAATCAATTCGGAGAATATGGTGCAAAATGTACCAGCTTCAGCAACATCACCGGCACCAACAGTACCATCAATAACAGCACCAGTACCATCAACAATCCATGCTTTAATATCACCATCTGTACGTTGATTATGATCTTCGTTCTACGTATCGTTCTACCTCATTTATCTTCGTTCGACATGGCGAATATATAACCTCTAATATTTTAGAGATTATTTATTCTAGTTCCAACCGAAAAGCAAATGAGTTTAATATCATATTAACTCATTAAATCCATGAATTACATCTGAAGAAAATATATATATGTATATATGTTTTCATAAAGATTGTAATTAAAAATTCTTTTGTGCAAACTGTTAATGGTGAAAATATTTTAATGGGTAGGTAATACCCGAGGAATATTTAAATTTCACTTTAATAAGTTACACTGTACATTCTTCGAAGCTGATTCAACAGTCGTTTACTATCCTACTTACATCCACAGACATACGTATTCGTTCACCACAAAATAACCATTTTCATTCAATTTCATATTTGAATTTTGACCTATTAGAATCCGACAAGTGGCATAATGAGGAAACATTGGACAAAATAAAAATTTATTAGAAACAAACAAATTAACTATGAGAAATTTTGTTAAGAATCCACGCTAACAAAATCCTAGCTAACTGTTTCTAGTTAATTGTGGATTAATCAACTGAGGACTACCAACAATAGACAATTAAAATGAATTAAAATATTGATTATAACATATGAAACTAAACAATTCTTCAAGTTTGCCACTTGATTTCATCATAAATCTCATTTGTATCTTGACGATTACAATCTGCGTTCAAAAAAAAAAAAAAAAAAAAACCTTTCATGATTCTTGAAAACACCTCAATCAAGAGTATGAACCAACCGCACTTCATCTACGAAAGAAGAGATTGACGCATATAGTTATGCACCTGAAAATACTCGGAACCTGACTAAAACGTTTAACCCGTATCTGTGTTAGATCCTTTAGTATTATTAATACCCAAAATAATTTGGTAATCCCTTTCAAAGTAGCAAATTTTGTCACAGCTCCAGCAAGTCAACTTCGACTTGTCATACGAAGTAGTCTTACTATAATTCTGATATATCCAATTACCCTTTTGATACCGGAGAATTCTTTTATATTCCACCATATTACCAGTAGACGTACCAGCAACCTCGTTGCTTTTTGACTTAAATCTCTCTGAGAAATTATTATATTTATTCATTGAAACCCTATCATATACTCATCTGCATCCTATAACGAGGACTATCATAACAATTACCGGGAATCAGCAATCAGTACTTTGAAAACTCACAGCATATCTACATCAACAGTTATATGTATGACATTTATCTCTAAGAATTATGATCTCTCATTCTGAAATTCTGAAAAGCACTCAGTCACAAATCAATACTCTGAATGTTGATAAAGCTGAATGAGCAGCAGAAACTGTAGATAACCGTAAACGACCATAATCATCGAAAGTTTGATGATAAAGATTAGTATGTTGGAAAAGCTCAGAAAAGTTGAAACAGGAAAGCGAATTGAGCTAACCATAAAGGAAACCAAGGAGAAATACAAGTAACATACCCTAAATTCATAGAACCCAGATAAATCTAGATCCGACGAAACCTTCAACAAATATCTTGCTCGGTACTCGTGTTAAAATCTTGCGGAAAATCTTCCTCATCAACCATCGAACTTAGAAATTCCAAAATATCATCATCAATATCTTCGATATTTCTGAGGATATTTTCATAAATATTCTCGTCCTAAATTATATACCTCTTCGTGCTACCTGTGTATCATTATGTTGGAAACATTCAATAGAAAATTTAGTACCGAAAAGCAGATTATGCGAAACTATGAAGGAAGTCGTGGACGAATCACAAAGAATAAGTTTGACTTCAAAGAATCCAAATGATTCAATACATGTTGAAGTCTTTAGCGAATATCTTGCTCCTTACTCTAAACTTTTGCGGACAATACTCTTCATCATCCTCTGATCTTAGAAATTCCAAGATATCATCGTATCTTTTATTATAAATATCCTCCATATTCTGAAGATATTTTCATAACTATTCTTATCTAAATCATTAATCTATTATTGCTATCATTGTTACATCATATAGAAACTTTTAGTTTCTATATTCTGTAAACTTTCGAGTCTAAAATATGAATATTATTGAAGTGATGTTGGGAACTGATGCATGAGTTAGTATAATATAATGACACTTGATCAACGTGATTATATTACAATAAGTCATGCTGAGTTTCTAAATGGAATGATGATTCACAGATTATAACATCATCATGTGTCATGTTACATAACTCTTTCATTCTACAAAACCTCTGAACATATCAAGAAGAATATATTCTTGATAGTTCTACCATCTGTATTTTTGATAAATTTGAAAATCAAATCGTGCTATCACGTTCCACCCTGATTAGAACATTATAATCATTTAGAACTCTATATCTACAAATTCTGGACCATTATTCGCTTGACTTGAAGTCGGGAAGAGAAAACAAGAGCATAGAGCTCCGAAAAATAAAGGAAAAATATAAAGTCGATCACAAACATAGGAATTACAAACCGTGTATATCAATGTTTATCGCCACATAAAGACACGGGAGAATCAAAAACACTATAACCCCAAGGGCGAAGTAGAAGAAAACAGATTCCTCCGGTGAAAGTTAGAAAAAGAGAATGATTGTGGCAATAGTCATGATAAGACAAGGATCAGAATTGGATTAAGAGCATTCACAATCTTTTGGATGTATGAATTAAGAAAGTGATAAGGCTAAAAAGGAACATATATTTCATAGCAAAATCCCCCAAGAAAGACAAGATTTTAGTTGCAATTGTTCCATTTTCAAGTAATATTCGTTTATTTTAAATAAGTGCGAAGACAAAAGGCGAAAACGACGAATTGAAGACACAAAGGTCCAAAAAGCTCAAAAGTACAAGATACAATCAAAAAGGTTCAAATTATTGATGAGGAACGTCTAAAAATGACAAGAGTACAAGTTACAAAACGCAAAGTACAAAATATAAAATTGTACGCAAGGACGTTCGAAAATCCGGAACCGGGACCAGAGTCAACTCTCGACGCTCGACGCAACGGTGTAAAAATTACGAGTCAACTATGCACAAGAATAAAATATAATATTTAAATAATTCATAATAAGAATAATATTAAATAATAAAAAGTTGTTAATTGAGCATAGTTCAGGGGTCATAAGTGAAAATTCAATTTCTAAATTCGCCTATAAAAGGCTTTGTAATCGTAATGTAAAAACACACCTTTTTCTATCTTTTTCTTATTTATCAATATCAATTATCAATATCTATATTCTATATCTCTATCATAATGTTAACTTAATAAGATATAACAATAATCTTAATTTTAATTTTAAATTATGATAATAATAAGATTTATGATAGAGATCGTTTGAGTGTGTAAGTCGAAATTCTGTCCGTGTAACGCTACGCTATTTTTAATCATTGTAAGTTATGTTCAACCTTTTTACATTAATGTATCGTAACTAAGTTATTATTATGCTTATTTGAGCCGAAGTAATCGTGATGTTGGGCTAAAATATTAAGAAGGGGTTATTGAACTTTGGACCATAATTAAGGTTTGGGCAAAAGACCGACACTTGTGGAAATTGAACTATTGACTATTAATAGATGGGAGGTATTGTCTAATTGAGTGACAACTCATTGGAGTCTGTCGAACCTATCTTCAAATTAATTAACCTAATAATTAATAATGATTATGGTTGTCCTATTTAGTGATGTTCATATGGAATCTGTTATAATCATTTAATTAATCAATTGGGTTGGGTAATTGATTATTCATTCTGATCAAGTGGATGAATTAATATTCATAAACTAATTAAAACAGGGGTGGATTACATACAGTGATAACTGGTGTAATTGTTGACAGAAGTGATAACTGCGTCACAGTTTAAATCCTTAATCAGTTGGAATATTTGACTTCGAGTATAAGGGTAATTTGACGAGGATACTCGCACTTTATTTTTATGGCCGATGGACTATTATGGACAAAAACCAGATAGACGTATCAAATAAACCAGGACAAAGGACAATTAACCCATGGTAATAAATTAAAATCAACACGTCAAACATCATGATTACGGAAGTTTAAATAAGCATAATTCTTTTATTATATTTCTCATCGTATCTTTATTTACTGTCATTTTATTACTCGCAATTTTATTTACTGTCATTTTATTTATTGTCATTATTTTACGCACTTTAATTATCGTCATTTATCTTTACGCTTAAAATATAGAATCGACAAACCGGTCATTAAACGGTAAAACCCCCCTTTTATAATAATATTACTACTTATATAATTATATATATTTTGTATAAATATAGTTAAAAATATAGTAAGTATCACCAGCTCCCTGTGGAACGAACCGGACTTACTAAAAACTACACTACTCTACGATTAGGTACACTGCCTATAGTGTTGTAGCAAGGTTTAGGTATATCCCATCCGTAAATTAATAAAACTTGTGTCATATTTTGTAGTATTTTGTATTAAAAATAATACTATTTCGTACCCTCACGCTACATCATCAAGTTTTTGGCGCCGCTGCCGGGGAGCGCTAAAACGCTATATTTTTAATTATAATAATATTGAAATAAAATATAATAATATAATAATATTGAAATAGAATATAATAATATAATAATATTTTAGAATATATTTTGAATCGTAAAAGTTTTAAAAAGTCGTATTTATTAAATACTTCAGGGGTATATTATGTAAATTGTAATTAATAATTTCTATCATGTCGCTTTCATGTGAATAGTAAATTAATTAATTTCTTTTCATTTACTATTCATGAATAGTAAATGAATTAAAAAAAAAGTTTTGAAAAAAAATAATAATTATAAAAAAAAGTATTAATTTGTAAAAAAAAATCATTTTTTTTAAAAAAAAAAAAAAATTGTAAAAAAAAAAACGTTTTTTTTTAGAAAAAAAATTCGTTTTAAAAAAAAACGTAAAAAAAAAAAAAAAAAAAAAAACTTAAAAAAAAAAAAACCTAAAAAAAAAAAAAAAAACCTAAAAAAAAAAAAAAATTATTAAAAAAAATATATATATTTTTTAAGATTTTGTCTATAAAAAAAATTGTTTTTTTTTTAGTTTTATTACCTTTAGATTTTTAGACTATAGTCGCAACTTTTAGTATTAAGTTTAGTTTTGCCATAGTTATTTTTACTTCTAGAATTTTTAGGCTTTGCCGTAAAATCCCTTAAGTGCTTATTCCTTAGATTAAGTTTTAGGTGCTTTAGAATTTTACGACGCCGTATTTCGCACTACTTTCATATTTTTATTTTTCGACGCCTATTTTTCGACCTTTTTATTTTTCGACCTTTTTCGACGCGCAATCTTTTTCTTTCTTATTTCTCGCCATTCTAGTTTTTAGGACTTAGATTTTTTTCTACTTCTTCTCTAAATTTCTTAAAATTACGAAAATTTATTTTAAGTGGTTAAATTGATAGACATCAAAATTTTCTGGTTCGTAGTAATAGTTGGATTTGTACGTGGACCGGGTTATTGGAGCCAAACAGTACTCAATTATATTGAGACCAAACGAATCCTGCCCCTCTGCTGCATCTTTTGGCTATTCGAAACGTGGGCAAAATCAGAAAAGTCTATTGATTGGACAACTTATATAAGTTTTTCTTATTTTTATAACTAATAGGATATTCTGTGAATGCACCGAGCAAAACGTTCACCACCTTTCATACGTTCACCACCTGTAACTCGATCAAGACATCTAGCAAATATTGTCGCCGTTGATTTTTCTTTAGAATCGTCATCTAGTCGAACAAGAACTCCAACTCAAATTTCCGATAATCCATCTTTTGAACCCGACTTCACAATTAAGAACCCGGAGCATATTCAAGGACAATTCCAAGATCCTGAACCACTAATTATTCCTCCTGAGCCACAAACCATTAAATCAGAATCCTCTAGTGATTCGTATTCAACAAATTCAATTATGGAAGTAACGGAACCTCTAAGTATGGAAGATCGAATGAGAGCCACACGCACGGGCCAAGGTCACGCCATTATTAAGCCAGAAGTTAATGCGCCAGATTATGAAATCAAAGGACAAATTCTACACATGGTAACTAACCAATGCCAATTCAGTGGTGCACCGAATGAAGAACCTAACGAACACCTTCGTACGTTTAAAAGAATTTGTACACTATTCAAAATCCGAGAAGTGGAAGATGAGCAGATCTATCTCATGTTGTTTCCCTGGACTTTAAAGGGAGAAGCCAAAGATTGGTTAGAATCGTTACCTGAAGGGGCGATTGACACATGGGATGTTTTAGTTGAAAAATTTCTTAAACAATTCTTTCCGGCATCCAAAGCCGTGAGACTTCAAGGAGAAATTGTTACGTTCGCGCAAAAGCCAAATGAAACTCTATATGAGGCGTGGACAAGATTTGGAAAGTTGTTGAGAGGATGTCCTCAACACGGTTTAGACACTTATCAAATAGTACAAATATTCTACCAAGGTGTCAACGTTGCTACACGAAAAGACATCGACATAACAGCTGGTGGTTCCATTATGAAGAAAACCGCAACTGAAGCTTACAAAATTATTGATAACACAGCCTCCCACTCTCATGAGTGGCATCAAGAAAAAGATATTTTTCGTTCATCTAAAGCGGCTAGAGCCGATTCTAGCCATGACTTTGATTCCGTTTCCGCAAAAATAGATGCTTTCGAAAGACGAATGGAAAAGATGAATAAAGATATTCACGCAATACGAATCAGTTGTGAGCAATGCGGTGGACCACACTTAATGAAAGACTGTCACATTGAACAAACGATGGAACAACGTGAGAATGTTGTCTACATGAACCAAAGGCTGGAAAATAGTTATCAGAATAATTATCAACCGCCAAGGCCAAACTTCAATCGAAATCAAAACATTCTTTACAATCCAAAAGGACCCGACAATAACTCGTATAACCAACAAGGTCCGAATAACCAACCAACTCAAAACAACACTTTCAATCAACAAAGACCTGGCTTGTATAAACCACCACAACAAACCGACGAGAAGAAGTCAAATCTGGAAGAAGTGGTATTTAAGCTAGTTGAATCTCAAACACAATTTATTGAAACTCAAACCCAAACGAATGAGAGGTTTGAGCAGTCATTTAGAACTCAACAAGCTTCCATTTTGAATCTAGAAAAACAAGTAGGTACTCTTGTTAGATTGATGAGTGAAAGAGAACAAGGAAAGCTACCGAGTAATAATGAAGTAAATCCTCGGAATGAAAATGTTAACATGATATCAACAAATTCTGAAAAACCAATACCAGAAGATGGGAAAGTTTTAGATGTAAGTAACAATGAAGAAGTTACACCACCACCACCACCCGAGTATGTAAAGCCAGTGGTGGCACCATACAGACCACCCATCCCGTTTCAAAGAAAAGGAGTTGAGTATGAGCAAGTAATAGGTAATAAAGTTTGTGATACCTCTGGAAAGAAGAAGAAGAAGAATAAAAAAGTGCAAGAAACAAAAACAGTAGAAGTAAACCCGGTGAAGACAGTTCCACCAAATCCTCCACCTAGGGTAGGTGATCCGGGTGAATTTATTGTTCCTTGTCTACTTAGTGACTGTGTCATGTATGATGCACTAGCAGATTTAGGTTCAAGTGTGAGTGTTATGCCTCTTTCATTATATAAGAGATTAGGTGTAGGTGAGTTAACTCCAACGGATATGAGTGTTCGACTCCTTGATCAAACCATTAAGCACCCAGTTGGAATTGCTGAAACCTACCCGTTCAAGTAGGTAATTTAACCTTTCTAGTCGAATTCATTGTCATTGACATAGAAGAGGACTCAAACGTTCCTCTAATTTTAGGTCGACCATTCTTAGCGTCCACCGGGGCGTTATTTGATGTAAGAAAGGGTAGAATGACACTTAGTAATGATGAGAAATCGATCACCTTTATGATTCAAAAGTCTAAATATCCACAAACCAAAACCGTTGAACCGACAAAAACGATTGGTAAGAACCATGTTGTTTTACCAACTCCAACGGTAATGCTTAACAATAATAGAACGCCTAAGTGTGGGGAAAATGAAGTAACACCTAATGATGACTTGATAATAAAGAACCCCATAGTTGATACGAAATTAAATAACCCCGTTATTAACAGTTCAATGAAGAAACTTTTTAAACGGGTTATTGATGCTAAAAGTAAGGGAAACTTTAGGTTATATAACCGGTTAGTATCCAATCTGTCGCCTAAAGAAAAGGCGAAGCTAGTTGAATTTGTGGATATTACGGAAAAAGCTGGTCACTGGCTTAAAGCAAAAGTCACAGATATGCAAGTTGATTATGGTCCAAGAGAAATTGACGATGAAGTTAATCACAATTTCGACACCACATCTAACTAAGTGTGAGGAGATTCAAATATTCTAAAAAGAAAATGCTGTTTGGAGTTAGTTGTTCTGTTCTCGTGTAGTTCCGAGAATGGAATTCGATTGGTCTTTTCCGCTAGCAGACACTAAAGAACTAGTTTTCTCCCCCCATTCTGAATTTTTTTTGTTTTTTAGGTTTTATATGAAATTAATATGTTTTCTTTTTAAGTTTTGTGTGAATTTAAAAACAAAAATTTACTTTATTTCATTAAGTTGAAAAAAAATGATTTCTAAAATTCGTCGTGAGTTGAAGACTAGGCCGTTGAGCCGAAATTACTTTACCCGAGGGCGGGGCGAAAAATTTTTTCATCATTATTTTTAATTTTATTGATTTAAAGTATGCCAAAAAAAATATATTGGATTTTATAAATTTTTGAACGTGGGGTAATATACCCAACTTTAAAAATATGTATATATGTTCGTATTTTATCATGTAAACAACAGGGTAAAACAACGCACTTTCAAAGACTAACATTAAGTACAGCAAAAGGTACTGATTTTGACGACAAGATGCAAAACAACAAATGTGATATAATAAATGAAGGAATGAACGATGAGGCGCGCCATCTATCATTCGACGAGCTTTGTAATTACAAACTGGGTATTTTTAATCACTTTTCTACACTAATCACCCTCATGAATTAATAATTATAGTCTGATTTCATGCAAATGAGGGCATTGCATGATCTCAAGTGTGGGGAAGGGTTATAAATTCTCTCGGGTTTATACTTGGCTTATTTTCTAAATATTATGAAAATTTTAAAATTTTTTAACTAAATGAATTCAAAATCATGTTTATACATATTTATGAACGATAAAACTAGGTGTTAATGCCGAAATTATCGTTACCTCGGAAAGGACATAAATTGAGAAACAACCTAAAATGCTTGAATTCATTTAAAATGGAATAAAGGAGAATAAAAAGGCAAAGAAAGAAACTAAGTGTGGGGAGAATGTACCAAGTTATTCAATTAAAAATTATCTATCACATATCTTTGTACAAGATTATTGCAGGTACTTTTGTTTTGGATGATACTAATCAGTTTTACCCGGTTTACTGTAATATATTTGAAAGAAAGATGGATCTACACGATGAATCAATTCCATCATTAAAAGGAAGTAAAGTCTTCCGAAAAAGACACGCGCTTCTTGATTTAGGTCAAGAAGTTGTCGTCCAGACCAGCTGTAGGTTGACGAAAAATCTAGAAAAGTCATCTCTAAAATCAGCAGGAAATCCACGGACCTCAGCATCAAACAGGGTCGCCAAGTGGTCAGATTTATCCTAACCATGAGAAGGATTTATCTCGTACAATGGGGAGGCACCGTGCAAATTAGCTTGATAAGACTAATGAATCAGATCCCCAGAAAGGATAATCTCCTTAAAGATTAAAAATCAGCTTTTAAGACTGATATTACTCAATCCTTGAGATTGACCTTAAAGATTGAGAATTCAAACTCATGGAATTCAATGATATCTAAACTCGAGCTTGAACGAGAAAATATTTTGATCAAAAATACAAACCGATTTGTTTTCTGAAAACCCATTTTCAATGCGTTCATTACCATTGAACGTAAAATCCTAGGAATTCACCTGGAATTCATTAGGTCACCTGAACCAAATTGGGTGTCAACCGTAAGAACGGTGGTTGCATAGCATGGTCGGAGACAGGACCTTGTGCCAGACCGAAAAATCATAGGATGATCTTTACTATCGCTCCTACCAAGGATAGTTCTAGCATCCGACACGTTAAAAGACCATAATCATCTGCATGTCACGGGACATTGCCTTAACAGTTTCTTGTTCATCGCTTTCCTTTACAACCGGACGGTAGTTTACCGAAAGATAATATACGGAACAAGTAAACTGGATGTGTACTTTCCGATACCGGGATAGCAGTGGATTACACGAACCTAAAAGTTTTAGCCAAAATATTGATCCACAAATATATTTTGCAACACCGATGATGGATCAAATCAGAAAACTTGTCTAGGGTAAAATCTAGCTTGAATTTTCAAAAGATCAAATGTTTTCATAAAGATCCAATTTCCTTAAAGAATCTAAATTTTTATAGTCATGTGGGACTGTAAACCGCCTTTCAAATGTGCACTTTGCTTTGGAAACCGAAAGTAAATCGGCTATTTGATTGCAAGTGTCGTTGTCCTAAACCCAAGGCAACTGTGGATGACACACCCACCTTTAACCATATCGTTACTATCATTGTTTATACCGCTCTATCAAAATCACTGATGTACAAAGTGTGAAGAATAAAGAAGTGATTCGTGTGATGTATTATATTATTTCAAGACTGTATTGCTTGAGGACAAGCAACGCTCAAGTGTGGGGATATTGATAAGGCTAAAAAGGAACATATATTTCATAGCAAAATCCCCCAAGAAAGACAAGATTTTAGTTGCAATTGTTCCATTTTCAAGTAATATTCGTTTATTTTAAATAAGTGCGAAGACAAAAGGCGAAAACGACGAATTGAAGACACAAAGGTCCAAAAAGCTCAAAAGTACAAGATACAATCAAAAAGGTTCAAATTATTGATGAGGAACGTCTAAAAATGACAAGAGTACAAGTTACAAAACGCAAAGTACAAAATATAAAATTGTACGCAAGGACGTTCGAAAATCCGGAACCGGGACCAGAGTCAACTCTCAACGCTCGACGCAACGGTGTAAAAATTACGAGTCAACTATGCACAAGAATAAAATATAATATTTAAATAATTCATAATAAGAATAATATTAAATAATAAAAAGTTGTTAATTGAGCATAGTTCAGGGGTCATAAGTGAAAATTCAATTTCTAAATTCGCCTATAAAAGGCTTTGTAATCGTTATGTAAAAACACACCTTTTTCTATCTTTTTCTTATTTATCAATATCAATTATCAATATCTATATTCTATATCTCTATCATAATGTTAACTTAATAAGATATAACAATAATCTTAATTTTAATTTTAAATTATGATAATAATAAGATTTATGATAGAGATCGTTTGAGTGTGTAAGTCGAAATTCTGTCCGTGTAACGCTACGCTATTTTTAATCATTGTAAGTTATGTTCAACCTTTTTACATTAATGTATCGTAACTAAGTTATTATTATGCTTATTTGAGCCGAAGTAATCGTGATGTTGGGCTAAAATATTAAGAAGGGGTTATTGAACTTTGGACCATAATTAAGGTTTGGGCAAAAGACCGACACTTGTGGAAATTGAACTATTGACTATTAATAGATGGGGGGTGATGTGCAGCGGGGTAGTATATAAAATAGTTATTATTTTACTAGAAAATACTATTAAATACGATACAATTTTACACAAGATATTTATTTATTTATAGAATGGATATACTTAAACCTTGCTACAACACTTATAGGCAGTGTACCTAATCGTACAGTAGTGTAGTTTTTAGTAAGTCCGGTTCGTTCCACAGGGAGATCTTTAAGCAAAGCTCAACGCTATATTAGTTTACTTTTATAAAAATACAAATATATATATAAGTAATATTATTATTATAAAGAGGGGTTTTTACCGTTTAATGACCGGTTTGTCGATTTTAAAACTTTAGTCGCAGTTAAAACCTAATGTAAAATATAAAATAAATACAAGACTTTAAATTAAAGCGTAAAGTAAATAACGATAATGAAATTGCGAATAATAAAAATGCGATAAAAATTAAATTGCGATAATTAAAAAGTACGATAATTAAAAGTGCGATAAAATGAAATAACAATAAATAAAAGTGCGATAATTAGAAGTGCAATTAAATATAAAATAAAGGAAATAAAATATGAAATAAAAGAATTATGCTTATTTAAACTTCCGTAATCATGATGTTTGACGTGTTGATTTTAGTTTTATGCCCATGGGTTAATTGTCCTTTGTCCTGGATTATTTAATATGTCCGTCTGGTTTTTGTCCATAACAGTCCATCAGTCATAAATATAAATTGCAAGTGTCCTTGTCAAATTATTATTATACCCGAAGATAAATATTCCAACTAATTGGGGATTCGAATTGTAACAAGGTTTTAATACTTTGTTTAATGAATACACCAGGTTATCGACTGCGTGTAAACCAAGGTTTTACTACTTTGTTAACAATTACACCAATTACCCTTGAATGTAATTTCACCCCTGTTTTAATTATTCTAGTGGCTATTAATCCATTCCCGTGTCCGGTTAAATGAACGATTATTCGTACATATAAATACCCCGCCCATCGTGTCCGATCGAGTGTATATGGTAATTTATAGGGACGCCCAATTGTAAATCTTTATATTAACATTAACAAACTTTCATTTAGTTAAACAAATATAAAGCCCATTAATAGCCCATAGTCTAGTTTCCACAAGTGTCGTTCTTTTGTCCAAACCCCAATTATGGTACAAAGCCCAATTACCCAATTTTAGTAATTAGCCCAACATCATGATTACTTTGTTTTAAATAAGCATAATAATAACTTAGCTACGAGACATTAATATAAAAAGGTTGAACATAACTTACAATGATTAAAAATAGCGTAGCGTTACACGGACAGAATTTCGACTTACACCCTTACAACATTTGCTAACATACCCTTATTATTAGAATTATAATTAAAATTAAAATATAAATTATAAATATAAATATATTTACGTTGAAGAGGAAGAGAAAAAGGATCATGAATTCGATCAGAATTCGGTTGGCTTTATAGCCAGAAGTGAAATTTGGGGCTCCGCGACTCGCGGCAAAAAGCCCTTCAAACTCCGCGAGTCGCGGAGAGGTATTTTCAATTCACACCCTTGGAGTTTCTGGCTGCCGACAGTTTTTAATATATATATATAATATATATATAATTAATATAATTAATTATATATTATATTATATTTATATACATAGTTAACTTGTAATTTTTAGTCCGTTGCGTCGAGCGTTAAGAGTTGACTCTAGTCCCGGTTCCGGATTTTCGAACGTCCTCGCGTACAATTTAATATCTTGTACTTTGCGTTTTGAATCTTGTACTCTTGTGATTTCGAGACGTTTCTTATCAATAATTGGAACCTTTTTGATTGTCTTTTGTTCTTTTGAGCTTTTTGGTCGTTTGCGTCTTCAAATCGTCGAATCTGTCTTTTGTCTTCACCTTTTATTATTTAAACGAATATCACTTGTAAATAGAACAATTGCAACTAAAAGCTTGTCTTTCTTGAGGAATAATGCTATGAAATATATGTTCGTTTTTAGCATTATCAAATATTCCCACACTTGAGCGTTGCTTGTCCTCAAGCAATATCGTCTTGAAATACTAGAATCACTTTTTTATTCTTCACACTTTGTACATCAGTGATTTCTATACGGCGGTATAAACAATGGTAGTAACGATATGGTTTACAGTCCCACATGACTATAAAAATTTAGATCCATTAAGGAAATTGGATCTTTATGAAAACATTTGATCTTTTGAAAATTAAATCTAGTTTTTACCCTAGATAAATTTTCCGGAATAACCCTTTACCGGTGTTTGCAAAATATTTTTGTGGGTTTGGTGGGTTTCAGATTTGAAAATTTTAGCTCAAAACTTGCGGTTTTGTGTCACCCACTTGCTAACCTTGTATTTGGAAAGCAACACGTCCAGTTTACTTGTTCCGTATATTACCTTTCGGCAAACTACCGTCCGGTTGTAAAGGAAAGCGTTGAACAAGCAACTGTTTAAGGCAATGTCCCGTGACATGCTTTTGATTATGGTCTATAACGTGTCGGACGCAATTACTATCCTTGGTAGGAGCAATAGTAAAGCTCACCCTTATAATTTGTCGGTCTGGCACAAGGTCCTGTCTTTGACCATGCTATGCAACCACCGTTCTTACGGTTGACACCCGATTTGATTCAGGTGACCTAATGAATTCCAGGTGAATTCCTAGGATTTTACGTTCAATGGTAATGAACGCATTGAAAATAGGGTTTTCAGAAAACAAATCGGTTTATAATTTTGATCAAAATATTTTTTCGTTTAAGCTCGAGTTTAGATATCATTGAATTCCATGAGTTTGAATTCTCAATCTTTAAGGTCAATCTCTAGGATTGAGTAATATCAGTCTTAAAAGCTGATTTTTAATCTTTAAGGAGATTATCCTTTCTGGGGATCTGATTCATTAGTCTTATCCAGCTAATTTGCACGGTGCCTCCCCATTGTACGAGATAAATCCTTCTCATGGTTAGGATAAATCTGACCACTTGACGACCCTGTTTAATGCTGAGGTCCGTGGATTTCCTGCTGATTTTAGTGATGATTTTTCTAGATTTTTCGTCAACCTACAGCTGGTCTGAACGACAACTTCATGACCTAAATCAAGAAGCGCGTGTCTTTTTCGGAAGACTTTACTTCCTTTTAATGATGGAATTGATTCATCGTGTAGATCCATCTCTTCTTTTCTTTCATTGGGTAAAACAGTTTAGTTTAGTTCAAAGCAAAAGTATTTTCAGTTATTTGTTACAAATATATGTGGCATATGTTTAAAATAACTTGGTAAATTTTCCCACACTTGGCTTTTTATTTTTCTTTTTATCGTCCTCTATTCCATTTTAAATGAATTTTAACATTTTAGTTTGTTTCTCAATTTATGTCCTTTCCTAGGTAACAATAATTTCGGTGTTAAAACCTAGCTTTATCGTTCATAAATATGTATAAACATGATTTGAATTCATTTAATTGAAAATTTTGAAAAATTTTACTAGAATTGGGTAGTCAGTATATAAGACTAGGGCTGTTCTTTTTTATCAGAGAGCACTAGATTCTAATACAACTACTGCTTTACTAGTATTTTTTCTTAATGGTAACCAAGTGTTTATAAAAATTTTTAAAAAATCCGAAAGAATTTAACCCCTTCCCACACTTAAGATCTTGCAATGCCCTCATTTGCAAGAAATCAGTAACAATTTAAATTATTGAGGGTGATTTGTGTGAAAATGAGTAAATTTTTACCAAAGTTTCCAAATATATTGGCGTTTGTTTGCTGAATGATAAATGGTGCACATCATTTGTTCATTCCGTCTTGTTGTTATTTCACATATATTTTGCATCATTGTCGTCAAAATTACTTGCTTTTGCTGAACTTAATGCCAGTCTTTGAAAATGCGTTGTTTTACCCTGTTGTTTACATAAGATAAACTGCAAACATATATACATATTTTTGAAGTTTGGTTTATTACCCCACATTCAAAAATTATTAAAATCTAAGAATAAAAGTTAGATAATTATAAAAATGATTACAATATTAACAAAAATATTAAATACATCAATAATTACAAATTACATAATAATAAAAAAAAATAAGTAAACTAAGGATGATATTGGTACCAATAGGGGTTCCACGCATAACCATAAGTGCTATAGAATGCTTCGGCAGGGTCATACGTAGGATATGGTGGCTGCATCTCTATCGACCAAGGAGGGAAGACGGGCTTCGGTGTAGGAATATAGTTTCTACCTATATGTTGGCAATGCGCTATGATCTGGTTCTGATGAACTTGCCAATCTTCAAATGCTCTCTGTCTAGCATTTTCGTATTCCTGAGAAGCTATAAACCTATGCATCTCATTCCCCCCTCCTACATTACCTTGTTCCTGGTTTCTCTCTACCTGTGGATGTCTACCATTGTATCGTACTGCGGCGTTATTTCGCCGCTTCAACACTTTCGCACCATGGTATACATTTAAACCTATAGTGTCGCGGGGTTCCGGCTCTTCTACTAATAATCCCCCCCGACTTATATCCACACCGAGATATTCACCAATCAAAGTAATAAAAATACCACCTCCTATTATGCTATGTGGACGCATCCCTCGAACCATAGCTGATAAATAATAACCCACACAATATGGTATACTTACAGCGCTGTGTGGGTCTCGAATACACATATGGTAAAACAAATCTTGTTCATTTACCTTTTCTTTGTTTTTACCCCTTTGTGTAATCGAGTTAGCTAAAAACCTATGTATTACTCTTAATTCGGCTCTATCTATATCCAAATAAGAGTAGTTTCCTCCTTTGAAACGGTGGTGGCTTGTCATTTGACTCCACACACCGTGTGTATCAAAATTCTCATCTATTTTCCTACCGTTTAGTATCAATCCTCTACAATCGGCAGACGCTAATTCCTCAGGCGTATATATACGTAAAGCCTGAGCCATGTCCAGTAAAGACATGTGGCGCATCGAACCGCCTAACAAAAATCTAATAAAAGAACGATCGGTTAAACTAGCTACCCGATCATTCAACTCTATACTACATAACAACTCTTCACACCATACTTTATATACAGGTCTGCGTATGGTGAATAAACATATCCAGTCATTAAAAGAAGAATTACCATACCTCTGTACCAGTAATTCCCTAATTGGCCCGGCCAATTCTACAGCTTCCAAGGGTCCCCATTCTATGACCCTCGGTACCTCAACAACCTTGGAATGAAGAGTATGCAAACCCCGTTGATATTTTGGATAATCTATCCAAAGTCTGTCAAATCTCAGGTTCGGGTGCAACTGTTCTAAGTGCATATCTGAAAAGGTCATGACTGGATGAGGTACATCCTGCTTGTAGTAGTTATCTACCTCCTGTTGTTCCAAGTTCTCAGCAGGAGCATGGCGGGCTTGGGATGAAGATTCACCCCTTTCATTCTGCAAAACACATCAAACACAAATTTTGTGCATCCAAATATGCATTAGTGTCAGTAAAATCATCAATCAAAATAATTACAATGACATTATCAATTTATATCAAACTTAAGCTTATTTCCACATTTTTATCAAATCTACACTTTTTCAAATAAGCATATACGAAAATTTTCGCCAAGTTCATAAGCATTCAACTCAAATAACATGTCAAAATAATCATTACTAGCAAATAAACAAGTCTCAAATGGTATTATCTTTCAAAAATCAAGTTCATGAATTTTGGACTTGAAAAAGTCCACTTTAATTCTCAAAATCATGTTTAGGCTCAAAGTTTGGATCATTTAACTACCTAGACATGTTACACTACTCAATTTAGCAACAATTCATGACAAAAATCGGCCATAACCTGTTTATATCAAAAAGCCCCAAATTGCTCAAGAACACAAACCCTAGATTATTCAAAATTTGAAGTTTAAGGCTTCTAATCATGTTAAACAACATCAATCTAGGTTATACAAGCATAATACATAAACAATTTAAGTCTAATTACACTAAAAAGCATCAAAATCAAATTGGGGAAAAATAGCTCAAGAACACTAAAATTCGAATTAAATGGTGTTTAGGTGTAGAAATTTACCGTTTTTCTTGAGTAGTTCTTAGATATCATCCTTCTCAACATGATTTTAGCAAAAAATTTGGTGATTAACGGTTAAAAATTGAGATTTTTGGGGGTGATTTTCGGGTTTTTTCGAGCTCTTCTTCGCAGTATTTTTCTGTGTTTTGTGTGTGTGGGAGTGACTGATCGTTTCAGCTGTTTTATTTTTTTTCTGTAATTTGGTCCCTCCGCGAGTCGCGGAGGTTTTGTACTGAAAACTCCGCGAGTCGCGGAGTTTACCCTTTTTTTTTTTTTTTTTTTTTTTTTTTTTTTTTTATATAATCTTTAACTTATAAAACAATTAAGAAATTAATTTTAAAATTTTGTTTCCCTTGTTATTTAGGACGAGGTCGTTTCGGATCGATGTCCTAGTCCGTCCCTCGACAAAATTTTAAAATTTGTCTTTTTGTAGCGATTGTTTTAAAAGCTAAGATTTTTGGGTTTTTTCAATGTTTTTGGCATACTTTAAATCAATAAGATTAAAAATAATGATAATAAAAGTTCTCGTCCCTCCCTTGGGTAAAGCAATTTCGGTTCAAAGACCTAGTCTTCAACTTACGACGAATTTAAAAATCATATTCTTAACTTAATGAGATAAAGTAAATTTTTGTTTTTAAATTCACACAATATAAATATAAAATTCAAAATTAATATTAAAAATTAAAAATTCACACCAAACTTAAAATTTAAAATGCATAAAATTAAAATTTCATATTTTAAAAATTAAAAATTCACACCAAACTTAATTTAAAAATTCATAAATTCATACCAAACTTATATTAATTTTTCAAATATTTACAATTTTAAATATATTGTTTTTACAAAGTTTACAATATTAATTTAAGATTTAAATATTAATTTTAAAAACATGGTAAAAATAAATTTAAAAATCTTTTTTTTTTTTTTTTATCCCACTTTAATCAATCAAATATTATCAAAAATATGCGCCCCTCTTTTCGGTAAAGTAATTTCGGTTCCAAGACCTAATTTAACTCATGACGAATTTTTGAAATATTTTGGGTTGATTGATTAAAGATATTTATACCTTAAGAATAAACGTTAAATTTCGCAGTGATGTAATAAATTTTTGAAGGATATCAATAATTTCGGTCGCCAAACCTAATTTTATTTAATACCAATTTAATACTTTTTAGCGAACAAATTAGCGTTTATTATCAAAAGGTTAAAAATAAAAATAAAAATAAAAACTGTACAGACATACCTGTGAAATAGATTTCTTAGTTATATGATCTATTATATTCATAAGATAGCCGGTTTAATTGGTCTTCCATGGCTGCATAGGCGTAACCTCTAGCATTCATTGTCTTTTCTTCTAAACATATGAACGGTCCGTCTCTGCATAAAGTAACAAATTCGGTATTTGAATAGGTTTGATTATTTGAACATTTACCTCCATGTGACCATTTTCCGCATTTGTGACATTTTTCTAGGTGTCGTGCTCTTCTTTTCGCTGCGGATTTTGATTTTCCTTTACCAAATTGTAACTTATTATCTTCGCATCTGGATCCTTTTCTAACTCCGTCCATTCTTTCTCTGATTACTGATACTATTTCACTCGGGAGTATGTCATTATTTCTTTTAGTGATCAAAGCGTGTAGCATTAGACCATGGTTTAGTTCACAGGCAGTCTTCATTTCGTAAAAACCTAAAAAAAATAAAAATTCAGAATGGGGGAAGAAGACTAGTTCTTTAGGGTCTGCTAGGGAAAGACCATACGTGTTCCATTTTCGAGAACTACACGAAAACAGACAATCTAACTCTAACAGAAATACATATTATCCTTTAAAGACTTGATTCTCCTCACACTTAGTTAGCTGTGGTGTCGAAATTGTGATTAACTTCGTTGTCGACTTCCATCGGACCCTGTATGTAATGTTTAACTCTGTGACCATTAACTTTAAATTCAATCCCATTTGAATTTATCAATTCTATCGTTCCGTATGGGAAAACTCTTTTGACTATGAATGGTCCAGACCATCTTGATTTCAATTTTCCAGGAAATAGCTTGAATCGTGAATTGAAAAGAAGAACTCTGTCTCCTTCTTTAAATTCTTTTGAACTTCTGATTCTTTTATCATGCCATTTCTTCGTTCTTTCTTTATATATTAACGAATTTTCGTATGCTTCATGTCTTAATTCTTCTAATTCGTTTAGTTGACTTAATCGTAGACGTCCGGCTTCATGTAAATCAAGATTACATGTCTTCAAAGCCCAAAATGCTTTGTGTTCAATTTCTACTGGAAGATGACATGCTTTTCCATAAACAAGTCTAAAAGGTGTGGTTCCAATTGGAGTTTTGTAGGCTGTTCTAAAAGCCCAGAGTGCATCCTCCAATTTAATGGACCATTCCTTTGGATTTGATCCTACGGTTTTCTCTAGAATACGTTTTAAAGCTCGGTTGGTATTTTCAACTTGTCCACTTGTTTGTGGATGATATGCGGTGGAGATTTTATGAGTTACTCCATATCTTTTAAGAACTTTCTCAAGTTGATTATTACAGAAATGAGTACCCCGATCACTTATTAAAGCTTTCGGTGTTCCAAACCTTGCAAAAAGACGTTTCAAAAAGTTGACTACAACTCGTGCATCGTTAGTTGGGAGAGCTTGTGCTTCCGCCCATTTAGATACATAATCAATGGCTACGAGTATATATAGATTATTATGAGATTTTGGAAATGGACCCATAAAGTCAATACCCCAAATGTCAAATACTTCACATACTTGGATGACATTTTGTGGCATTTCATCACGTTGACTTATTTTTCCGGCCCTTTGACATGCATCACAGGATTTGCAAAGAAGGTGTGCGTCTTTGTAAATTGTAGGCCAATAGAATCCAGATTCATAAACTTTTCTTGCTGTTAGTTGAGGCCCATAATGCCCTCCTGTTGGTCCTGTGTGACAATGGTTTAAAATTTTACTAGCTTCATCTCCAAATACACATCGGCGTATTATTCCATCGGGACAACTTTTAAACAGATGTGGATCTTCCCAGAAATAGTGTTTTATATTACTGAAGAATTTCTTTCGTCTTTGGTACGATAATCCTTTTTCAAGGAATCCACAAACTAAGTAGTTTGCATAGTCTGCAAACCATGGGATTTCTTTATAATCTATCTTCAATAGATATTCATCAGGAAAGTTGTCTTGTATGGCCGATTCATTCAGAACTTCTAATTCGGGATTTTCAAGACGAGAAAGATGATCAGCGGCGAGATTTTCTGCTCCTCTTTTATCTCGGATTTCAATATCAAACTCTTGTAAGAGTAAGATCCAACGGATTAATCTTGGTTTAGCATCTTGTTTTGAAAATAGGTATCTAAGAGCAGAATGGTCGGTATAGACCACCGTTTTTGCTAGAACGAGATATGATCGAAATTTGTCAAAAGCAAAGACAATAGCAAGGAGTTCTTTTTCAGTAGTTGTATAGTTCGTTTGTGCTCCTTGTAATGTCTTACTAGCATAATATATAGGTTGAAATCGTTTTTCAATCCTTTGTCCTAAAACGGCTCCCATTGCAAAATCACTTGCATCGCACATTAGTTCAAATGGTAGATTTCAATTTGGTGTTATCATGATCGGCGCATTAGTGAGTTTTTCTTTAAGAATATTAAAAGATTTGATACATTCATCTGAAAAGATGAATGGCGCATCCTTTTCTAGGAGTTTATTCATAGGAGTGGCAATTTTAGAAAAATCTTTTATGAAACGTCGGTAAAAACCGGCATGCCCTAGAAAACTCCTAACTCCTCTAACATTGGTGGGATGTGGAAGTTTAGCAATTACATCTACTTTAGCTCTATCCACTTCAATTCCTTCTTTTGAAATTTTATGTCCAAGAACGATGCCTTCTTTAACCATAAAATGGCATTTCTCCCAATTAAGTACTAGATTTGATTTTTCGCATCTAATTAGCATTCGTTCCAGATTAACTAGACATGATTTAAATGTATCACCGAAGACTGAAAAGTCATCCATGAATACTTCCATGCATTCTTCTATCATGTCATGAAAAATCGCCATCATACACCTTTGAAAGGTTGCAGGGGCGTTACAAAGTCCGAATGGCATGCGTTTGTAAGCAAAAGTACCATAAGGGCACGTGAATGTGGTTTTCTCTTGGTCTTCGGGTGCTATTGGAATTTGAAAATATCCGGAAAATCCATCTAGAAAACAATAGTAACTATTTCCGGCTAATCTTTCCAACATTTGATCTATGAAAGGTAAGGGAAAGTGATCTTTTCTGGTGGCGTCATTTAATTTTCTATAATCAATACATACACGCCATCCTGTTACAGTCCTAGTAGGAATAAGCTCATTTTTCTCATTTGTAATGACAGTCATGCCACCCTTCTTAGGCACGCATTGAACTGGGCTTACCCATGGACTATCAGAAATTGGATATATCAAACCTGCATCTAGCAGTTTAATAATCTCTTTCTTAACTACATCTTGCATATTAGGATTTAGTCTTCGTTGGCGTTGCACATACGTTTTATGACCTTCTTCCATAAGGATTTTATGTGTGCAATACGAAGGACTTATTCCTTTAATATCATGAATCTTCCATGCAATGGCTGGTTTATGAGCTTTCAACACAGAAATGAGTTGTGATTTCTCATTTTCAGTAAGAGAAGACGATATTATTACAGGTAATTCAGATTCACCATGTAAATAAGCGTATTCCAAATGGTTTGGAAGTGGCTTTAACTCTAATTTCGGAGGTTCTTCTATTGATGATTTATATCGATATCTGTCTTCTTCTTTTAGCATTTGAATTTCTTCTGTTGTTGGTTCATATCCATTAGCTATAAGTGTAGCTAACATTTCAGATTCATCAATTGGTTCATTTCCTTCTCCTAAAGAACATTCTCCTGTTCCTTGTAATTCTGGAAATTCTTCTAATAATTCTGCATGTGCATCTATAGTTTTAATATAATAACATGTATCATCTGCAGATTGTGGTTGTTGCATTGCTCTATCAACTGAAAAGGTAACACTCTCATCCTCTATACTTAGGGTCAGTTTCTTACCGAACACGTCTATCATTGCTTTAGCCGTGTTTAAGAATGGTCTTCCTAATATGAGAGGAACTTGAGAATCTTCTTCCATGTCCAAAACAACAAAATCTACTGGGAATACTAAAGTACCAACTTTAACTAGCATGTTCTCCATTATCCCTCTAGGATATTTTATTGATCTATCGGCTAGTTGTATGCTTATTCTGGTTGGTTTCAATTCTCCAAGGTCTAGTTTAGCGTATAGTGAATACGGCATTAGATTTATACTAGCACCTAAATCTGCCAATGCTTCTATTGAACTAAGGCTACCCAGAAAACATGGAATTGTGAAACTTCCTGGATCAGATAATTTTTCTGGTATCTTATTCAACAGCACTGCTGAACAATTAGCATTCATAGTAACAGCCGAGAGTTCTTCCATTTTCTTTCTATTCGTGATTAGATCTTTCAAGAATTTAGCATACCTTGGCATTCCTGAAATCACATCAATGAAAGGAAGATTTACATTTATCTGTTTAAACATATCCAAGAATTTGGATTGCTCGGCTTCAAGTTTTTCTTTCTTCATTTTACTCGGGTAAGGAAGTGGTGGTTGGTATGGTTTAACATAAGGTTTATCCTTAACTGTGTTATCTTTATTAACCTTTTCAACTACCGGTTCTTTTTCCTTATCCTGATCAGGTTGTGGTTCTTGTGGAGTAGGAATAGTTTCATCAGAAGTTACAGGTATTTCAGGTGGTTTAAGTGTTGTACCACTTCTTGTGGTAATAGCTTTAGCTGTTTCATTCCGGGGGTTAGCATTCGTATCACTAGGTAAACTTCCCGGTTTTCTTTCACCTATTAACCTTGCTAGGTTACTTACTTCTTGTTCCAGATTTTGAATAGAAGCTTGTTGATTTCTAAATGCTTGAGCATTTTGTTCATTGGTTTGTTTTTGAGATGTGAAAAACTGCGTTTGAGTTTCAACTAGCTTCGTCATCATATCTTCTAAATTCGGCTTTTTATCATCGGTTTGTTGTGGTGGTTTGTTTTGAAAATTCGGTCTTTGCTGATTGTAAGTATTATTGGATACTTGTTGATTGCTAGGACCTTGTTGGTTGTTGTATGGAATATTTCGGTTATAATTCTGGTTTTGATTGTAAATCGGTCTTGGCGGTTGATAATTATTCTGATAATTATTTCCAGGCCTTTGGTTTATGTATGAAATATTCTCTCTTTGTTCCATTGTTAATTCAATACTGAGACAATCTTTTGTCAAATGTGGTCCTCCACACTGCTCACAACTAATTCGTATAGCATGAATATCCTTAGTCATCTTTTCCATTCGTCTTTCGAAAGCATCTATCTTTGCGGAAATGGAATCTAAGTCATGGCTAGAATCGGCTCTAGCTGCTTTAGATGATCTAATGATATCTTTTTCTTGGTGCCACTCATGTGAGTGGGAAGCAGTATTATCAATAATTTTGTAAGCATCAGTTTCGGTTTTCTTCATAATCGAACCACCAGCTGCTATATCTATGTCTTTTCTTGTAGTGATGTCGCATCCTTGGTAGAATATTTGTACTATTTGACAGGTGTCTAAACCATGTTGCGGACATCCTCTTAATAACTTCCCATATCTTGTCCACGCCTCATATAGAGTTTCATTTGGCTTTTGTGTGAACGTAACAATTTCTGCTTGAAGTCTTACGGCTTTAGATGCAGGAAAGAATTGTTTTAGAAATTTGTCAACTAAAACATCCCATGTATCGATCGCCCCTTCAGGTAACGATTCCAACCAATCTTTGGCTTCTCCCTTTAAAGTCCAGGGAAATAACATGAGATATATCTGTTCATCCTCCACTTCTCGTATTTTAAACAGTGTGCAGATCCTATTAAAGGTACGTAGATGTTCATTTGGATCTTCCTTCGGCGCACCACTAAATTGGCATTGATTAGTCACCATGTGTAGAATTTGTCCTTTGATTTCATAATCTGGCGCATTAATGTCTGGATGAGTAATTGCGTGACCTTGGCCAGTGCGTTTAGCTCTCATTCGGTCTTCCATACTTAAAGGTTCCAGATTCTCCATAATTGAATTTGTTGACTCGGTATCACTAGATGGTTCTGATTTAATAGTTCGTTCCTCAACAATCTCTGTTTGAATGATTGGTGGTTCCGGAGGAAAGTTTAGTGGTTCAGGATCTACGAACCGTTCCTGAATATTTTCTGGATTCTCAATTGTGAGGTCGGGTTCAAAAAATGGATTATCGGAAATTTGAACTGAAGTACTTGGTCGACTGGATGACGATTCTAAAGAAAAATCAACGGCGGTTATATTTGTTAAACGATGTCTTGATCGAGTTACAGGTGGTGAACGTACAAAAGGTGGTGAACGTCTTGCTCGGTGCATTCACTGAATATTCTATTAGTTTTAAAAAGGAAAGAAAAATTATAATAAGTTATCCAATCAATAGACTTTTCTGATTTTGCCCACGTTTCGAATAGCCAAAAGATGCAGCAGAGGGGCAGGATTCGTTTGGTCTCAATATAATTGAGGACTGTTTGGCTCCAATAACCCGGTCCACGTACAAATCCAACTATTACTACGAACCAGAAAATTTTGATGTCTATCAATTTAACCACTTAAAATAAATTTTCGTAATTTTAAGAAATTTAGATAAGAAGTAGAAAAAATTCTAAGTCCTAAAAACTAGAATAGCGAGAAATAAGAGAGAAAAAGATTGCGCGTCGAAAAATGTCGAAAAAGAAAAAAAATGGTTGAAAAATAAAAGGTGACGGAAAAATAAAAGAAACTTATAAAAACTTAAAAATACTTAACTAATTTAACCTTATTACTACAACTAACTTAAAATTATAATCGCAAATTGAAATTACTAATTGGAATGATAATTGATACATAGTAAAAGGTGTAAAAATATTAAAGCTTACAAGAAAAACTAAATCCCAAATGGAAATAACTTAAAAAGAAACTAAAACTTAAAAAGGCGTCGCAAAATTCTAAAGCACCTAAATATTAGTCTAAAGAAAAAGCACTTAAGGAATTCTACGGCAAAGCCTAAAAATATAGGAGTAAAAATAACTATAGCAAAAACTAAGTTTAAAATTAATTATGAGCTAAAAAATACAAAAGTTACGCTACAACGATTAAAAAGGTACAAAATATAAAAATATACAAAAAATTGTAAAAAGTACAATTTTTATAAAAATATTATTTTATATTATTTATTTTATAAAACTACTAATTTTACAATTTTAATTAAACTTATTTAAACTAAATACATAAATTAAATAAAAATAAAACTTAAAACTAATACTAATAATAATAATAATAATATTTAGGTTTTAATAATAATAATTAATAATACCCCGTAATCAATGCTTAATTAGGGTTTTGTCCGTGTGTCAGAAGCCCTCCGCGAGTTGCGGTGATAAATGAGGAAAACCCCGCGAGTCGCGGGGTTCAGTAATTCAGTTGACAGGTACTAATTTTTACGCGTTTTCTTTATTTATTTTTTTTTTATTATTTTCTGTTTTCTGTTTTTAATTTAAATAAACGATTTTTAATAAAATTTATATTTTTATAAATTAAAATAAAGATAAAGAAACTTATAAAACTTAAATATTTAACAAAATCCTAAAAATACTTATATTTTTGTTTTTCTTTTTATATTTTTGAATGATTAAAACGTAATTTTTACAAAAACGACTTTTAATAAAAGTAAATAAAAATCTTTTTTTTTTATTAGCGTTGCGCTTCCGGCTTTTAAGAGTAGTTCCCCGGCAGCGGCGCCAAAAATACTTGATGTGCAGCGGGGTAGTATATAAAATAGTTATTATTTTACTAGAAAATACTATTAAATACGATACAATTTTACACAAGATATTTATTTATTTATAGAATGGATATACTTAAACCTTGCTACAACACTTATAGGCAGTGTACCTAATCGTACAGTAGTGTAGTTTTTAGTAAGTCCGGTTCGTTCCACAGGGAGATCTTTAAGCAAAGCTCAACGCTATATTAGTTTACTTTTATAAAAATACAAATATATATATAAGTAATATTATTATTATAAAGAGGGGTTTTTACCGTTTAATGACCGGTTTGTCGATTTTAAAACTTTAGTCGCAGTTAAAACCTAATGTAAAATATAAAATAAATACAAGACTTTAAATTAAAGCGTAAAGTAAATAACGATAATGAAATTGCGAATAATAAAAATGCGATAAAAATTAAATTGCGATAATTAAAAAGTACGATAATTAAAAGTGCGATAAAATGAAATAACAATAAATAAAAGTGCGATAATTAGAAGTGCAATTAAATATAA
This sequence comes from Rutidosis leptorrhynchoides, assembly GCF_046630445.1. NCBI lineage: Eukaryota > Viridiplantae > Streptophyta > Magnoliopsida > Asterales > Asteraceae > Rutidosis > Rutidosis leptorrhynchoides. The sequence continues at coordinate 136,155,547 of NC_092343.1, read as the reverse complement.
AATAAAGGAAATAAAATATGAAATAAAAGAATTATGCTTATTTAAACTTCCGTAATCATGATGTTTGACGTGTTGATTTTAGTTTTATGCCCATGGGTTAATTGTCCTTTGTCCTGGATTATTTAATATGTCCGTCTGGTTTTTGTCCATAACAGTCCATCAGTCATAAATATAAATTGCAAGTGTCCTTGTCAAATTATTATTATACCCGAAGATAAATATTCCAACTAATTGGGGATTCGAATTGTAACAAGGTTTTAATACTTTGTTTAATGAATACACCAGGTTATCGACTGCGTGTAAACCAAGGTTTTACTACTTTGTTAACAATTACACCAATTACCCTTGAATGTAATTTCACCCCTGTTTTAATTATTCTAGTGGCTATTAATCCATTCCCGTGTCCGGTTAAATGAACGATTATTCGTACATATAAATACCCCGCCCATCGTGTCCGATCGAGTGTATATGGTAATTTATAGGGACGCCCAATTGTAAATCTTTATATTAACATTAACAAACTTTCATTTAGTTAAACAAATATAAAGCCCATTAATAGCCCATAGTCTAGTTTCCACAAGTGTCGTTCTTTTGTCCAAACCCCAATTATGGTACAAAGCCCAATTACCCAATTTTAGTAATTAGCCCAACATCATGATTACTTTGTTTTAAATAAGCATAATAATAACTTAGCTACGAGACATTAATATAAAAAGGTTGAACATAACTTATAATGATTAAAAATAGCGTAGCGTTACACGGACAGAATTTCGACTTACACCCTTACAACATTTGCTAACATACCCTTATTATTAGAATTATAATTAAAATTAAAATATAAATTATAAATATAAATATATTTACGTTGAAGAGGAAGAGAAAAAGGATCATGAATTCGATCAGAATTCGGTTGGCTTTATAGCCAGAAGTGAAATTTGGGGCTCCGCGACTCGCGGCAAAAAGCCCTTCAAACTCCGCGAGTCGCGGAGAGGTATTTTCAATTCACACCCTTGGAGTTTCTGGCTGCCGACAGTTTTTAATATATATATATAATATATATATAATTAATATAATTAATTATATATTATATTATATTTATATACATAGTTAACTTGTAATTTTTAGTCCGTTGCGTCGAGCGTTAAGAGTTGACTCTAGTCCCGGTTCCGGATTTTCGAACGTCCTCGCGTACAATTTAATATCTTGTACTTTGCGTTTTGAATCTTGTACTCTTGTGATTTCGAGACGTTTCTTATCAATAATTGGAACCTTTTTGATTGTCTTTTGTTCTTTTGAGCTTTTTGGTCGTTTGCGTCTTCAAATCGTCGAATCTGTCTTTTGTCTTCACCTTTTATTATTTAAACGAATATCACTTGTAAATAGAACAATTGCAACTAAAAGCTTGTCTTTCTTGAGGAATAATGCTATGAAATATATGTTCGTTTTTAGCATTATCAGGGGGTATTGTCTAATTGAGTGACAACTCATTGGAGTCTGTCGAACCTATCTTCAAATTAATTAACCTAATAATTAATAATGATTATGGTTGTCCTATTTAGTGATGTTCATATGGAATCTGTTATAATCATTTAATTAATCAATTGGGTTGGGTAATTGATTATTCATTCTGATCAAGTGGATGAATTAATATTCATAAACTAATTAAAACAGGGGTGGATTACATACAGTGATAACTGGTGTAATTGTTGACAGAAGTGATAACTGCGTCACAGTTTAAATCCTTAATCAGTTGGAATATTTGACTTCGGGTATAAGGGTAATTTGACGAGGATACTCGCACTTTATTTTTATGACCGATGGACTATTATGGACAAAAACCAGATAGACGTATCAAATAAACCAGGACAAAGGACAATTAACCCATGGTAATAAATTAAAATCAACACGTCAAACATCATGATTACGGAAGTTTAAATAAGCATAATTCTTTTATTATATTTCTCATCGTATCTTTATTTACTGTCATTTTATTACTCGCAATTTTATTTACTGTCATTTTATTTATTGTCATTATTTTACGCACTTTAATTATCGTCATTTATCTTTACGCTTAAAATATAGAATCGACAAACCGGTCATTAAACGGTAAAACCCCCCTTTTATAATAATATTACTACTTATATAATTATATATATTTTGTATAAATATAGTTAAAAATATAGTAAGTATCACCAGCTCCCTGTGGAACGAACCGGACTTACTAAAAACTACACTACTCTACGATTAGGTACACTGCCTATAGTGTTGTAGCAAGGTTTAGGTATATCCCATCCGTAAATTAATAAAACTTGTGTCATATTTTGTAGTATTTTGTATTAAAAATAATACTATTTCGTACCCTCACGCTACATCATCAGAAAGAAAGTATTGAAATGGTGAAAGTAATGGAACGAAAGAAGTTGATTTATAGTGAAAATATCCGACAGAGCAATCAGGACTGATAACCACATTTAATTATAGAGATCATAATTTCGTTAATCACCGAAGAAGCAAATCTTAATCAGATCACGAAGATTTTCTGTAAATCCCTTGAATTCCGGAATTCAACCAAGGCAACGTCAAAAGCTAAGACGCACCTTATTTTCTAAATTCAACCCTGACTACGTCAAAAGCTAAGGCAAATCTTATTTTCTTCATTTCAATCTTTTGTGATAGATTCATCCGTGCTCTTCGAATAATCGAATCATTTTATCTGTATTATTCAATAATGAGAAAAACTCTATTTATCAGCTCATAATCGTCAGGGAAACATATTTATTGTTAGCCATGACGACCTCACTCAAATTTCGGGACGAAATTTCTTTAACGGGTAGGTACTGTGATGACCTGGGAATTTCCGACCAAATTTAAACCTGAATCTTATTTGATTTCGATACGATAAGCAAAGTCTATTAGGTTGAGTCTCAAAAATTTTAACTATTTATTTGACCTTTGACCATCCTCGACGATTCACGAACAGTTGTGTGTAAATAAAAATATAAATATATACTTATATATATATATATATATATATATATATATATATATATATATATATATATATATATATATATATATATATGTATATAAATAATATTTTGATTTGATATAAGTAGTTATATTATCAAAACTATTAATATTCTTATTATCATTAATCTTATTATAAGTAGTATTATTATTAGCATTATTAATAATATTATTAATATCACGAATATTAAACTTATTCAAATTATCATCTTTATAATTATTAGTATTATTATTATTATTTATCATTATTATTATTATATTCATTATTACTATTAGAATTACTAAAATTATTAATATAAATACTAATTTTATTATTGTTATTATTATATAATTATGCTTACTATTAATATTATTATTAATATACTTATTTATTTATTAATACAAATTATAAATAAAATCAAATATATATATTTGGAATCGGTTATACATTATAATCAAACTATATCTAATTTGATTTGCTGTCTCCTAAATTGAGAAACATAGAATTGATTGTACCAATCAGATGTACTAAAAACAAAACCGTTGCAATCTCAATCTACTTTTTAATATATTTTTTTCTATTTTCAATTTGATTATATCGATTTTTCTATGATTCAAGACAAGCAAATATATATAAATTCACTGTATCTTCTTTATATCCCTATCTTCTTGTTCCTTTTCTCTGTTCGTGACCCCAGTAAACCAACTCCACCATACACAAATTATTATCTCGGGTTCTCTTTTAATATAAACCCAAACTAGCATGCATCACACCAATTCATCTTCTCTCCATGTTTCTACTTATGATCAAAGAAAATTATCACCACTTTAAAACACCAACAACAACCATCATCATAATCTACTAGTATTTCTGTTGCTAGACTTTATATATACATACATATATATATTCTTGTTGCTACTCCTTGTTTCACCATTTCCAAACCGAACCATCACTACAATCTATTTACGGATTCGTTCCACCATTAACCCAATCACCTTTCTTCTTCAAATCCTTAACCATCGCCACCCTTCGAAAACCAAACATTTGAAAACCCCACTGATTATACGCAGCTACTATGGTTGTTATATTTTTTTTAAACCTTTGACCACTGCTATTACTATTGTATTTACGTTGAACGAAGAGGATGAAAAGCTTCAGCAGCTACTGTTATGTCTTGATGTTGTTGCTTTCGATTCAGTTAACCAGAAAACCACCCTGAACAAACCCGTCACCTTTCACCACATTTACAACCACTTGCAAACCACCATATCCGTATGATACAGCTGCTGCTACGCACTTATAGCGGCTATTAATTTCTGTTGTGAGAAACAACCCAACAACTCGAATAATCGTTGCTGCATTTTTTCCGTTTCACTTCTTTCCCTTTTATGCTTGCTGTGACAATAACATGGAAAAGAATATAATGATAATTAGTATAATAAAGTTGATGGGTGCAGTTTATATATATATATATATATATATATATATATATATATATATATATATATATATATATATATATATATATATCCAAGTTGCTATCCACAGTGGGACTATATACAAGGGAATGGCCGACCATATTGGAGTAGGTATGATATATCAGATATTTTAATTACTGATATTACGATTATGATGCTGCGTATTTTCATACGAAACCCACCCCACTAACCTCTATCCAAGATAAAGTAATTTATATTGTGGATCTTGAATTCGTTAAAAACAAGTAACAAGGGGACGATTCTTTTCCTTAGCTTGCAGACAAACATAAACAAATAAAACCCCAAAAAGAAATCCCTCTTAGTGGATAGGTACCCATTATATAATTCGGCTTTTAGAATTAGTTGTAGGGCCAAAGAATAAAGCTTACCATGTGGGACTGATTTGTCATGCAAACCACGATCAACTTGCTGTATTTTTTTTAGAGATTTAGGATACAAAAGATGATTCATGATTAGTGATTGATGATCGAGAATGATGATCCAATGATGATGAATCGATAATGATACGTTTTCTTTTTAGTGATGATAATGAGGTTGAGGATACTGAAAGCTAACGATAGGGTGATGAATATGAGAAGGTGAGATGACAAACGAAAACATTAGGGTTGTGATCTTTAGCCATTGATAAACTGTCGAGCATTTTTTTTAACGGAATAAGAAGGTATCCAGTTTACCAGACGAGCCATTTAAATCAATTTGAAAACGAATTGGGCCGTAAACCATTGGGCCGAGTTAAAATGCCTTTCTTGTTGGGCTGGGATCCAAAGTTTAGATTTTCTATTGGGCTATTCAAGGTTTGACAGAGAAAACGGGTTATGTTAATTATATCGAGTATTAAATTAGAAAGTTAACAGATGGACAGATGGTTAGGCATGGTTGGTTTAAATGAGAGGTTGTGGGTTCGAGCCCGGGCATAGGCATTTTTTTTTTTTTTAAGACTTGATACTATAAGGTAGCCTTTTTATTATATTTATTATTATTATTATTATTATTGTTGTTATTATTAATATTATTAATATTATTATTAGTAATTATTATTATTTTTATTATGTTATTACAAACATTAAAAATATAAATATTAGTATCATTATTATTATTAGAAAAATCATTTTTTTTTATATTATTATTAGTATTCATTATTATTAAAATTAACATTTTTAATAAATGAATCATTTTTTATTTAAGTTATCATTTTTACCATTTATATTAAAAGTATCATTTCTAACGTTATGATCATTATTATTATTTTTATCACTACTAGTATTATTTAGGTATTATTATAATTTTTACATAACAAACAATATATATATATATATATATATATATATATATATATATATATATATATATATATATAAAAATATTTAACACATATAACATAACAAAAATTTATATTTTTATTTAATTTAATAAAATGAATATATGAAACATATAGGTTATTAATATAAAAATGATGTAACTAATAAATTTATGTTTGATTACAAGTATACGTGTTAATATATATACATAAATGATATAGGTTCGTGAATCCGAGGCCAACCCTACACTTATTCAATGACGTCATATGTATTTTTACTACAAAATACACTATTGTGAGTTTCATTTGCTCCCTTTTTACTCATTACATTTTTGGGCTGAGAATACATGCAAATGCTTTATTAACTGTTTTATAATATTTATATGCGTGAGTTTCATTTGCCTTTTTACCCTTTATATTTTTGGGCTGAGAATACATGCGCAACTTTTATAAATGTTTTACGAAATAGACACAAGTAATTGAAACTACATTATATGGTTGAATGATCGAAATCGAATATGCCCTTTTTATTAAGTCTGGTAATCTAAGAATTAGGGAACATACACCCTAATTGACGCGAACTCTAAAGATAGATCTATCGGGCCCAACAAGCCCCATCCAAACTACCGGATGCTTTAGTACTTTGAAATTTATATCATGTCCGAAGGAGGATCCCGGAATGATCGGGATATTCTTATATGCATATTGTGAATGTCGGTTACCAGGTGTTCAATCCATATGAATGATATTTTTTTGTCTCTATGCATGGGACGTATGTTTATGAGAAATGGAAATATGAAATCTTGTGGTCTATTAAAATTATGAAATGATTACTTATGTTAAACTAATGAACTCACCAACCTTTTTGGTTGACACTTTAAAGCATGTTTATTCTCAGGTATGAAAGAAACCTTCCGCTGTGCAATTGCTCATATTAGAGACATTACTTGGAGTCATTCATAATATATTTCAAAAGACGTTGCATTCGAGTTGTCGAGTTCATCAAGATTATTATTAAGTCAACTATAGATGGATATATTATGAAATGGTTTGCATGCTGTCAACTTTCGATGTAATGAAAGTATGTCTTTTAAAAACGAATGCAATGTTTGTAAAATGTATCATATAGAGGTCAAATACCTCGCGATGTAATCAACTATTGTGAATCGTTTATAATCGATGTGGACTTTGTCCGGATGGATTAGAACGGGTCTTTACAGGAGAAAATTCTAGAAACGAGTTTTCTTGCTCGTTAAGTTGTTTCCTTGTTGAGTAATGCCTATTTAAGCACCCTAATGTAATGTAATGACCCAAACCTCGTTATACCTGATAATGCTAAAAACAAACATATATTTGATAGCATTATCCCTCAAGAAAGACAAATTTTTAGTTGCAATTGTTCTATTTACAAGTGATATTCGTTTAAATAATAAAAAGTGAAGACAAAAGACAGATTCGACGAATTGAAGACGCAAACGACCAAAAAAGCTCAAAAGTACAAAGTACAATCAAAGTGGTTCAAATTATTGATAAGAAACGTCTCAAAATTACAAGAGTACAAGTCGCAAAATGCAAAATACAAGATATTAAATTGTACGCAAGGACATTCGAAAATCCGGAACCGGGACCAGAGTCAACTCTCAACGCTCGACGCAACGGACTAAAAATTACGAGTCAAATATGTACATAAATATAATATAATATTTAAATAATTCTTAAATTTATTTATATATTATATATATTTATATAAACCGTCGGCAGAATGCAAACAAACTCTTGTGAGCTGGAAAAAGGGGTCATGCGATCGCATGGCCTGGAGGCTATAACTCCATGCGATCGCATGGTGAACAGTGACAGGTCAGGTCCTATAAAGTTCGCCAGTTATGGACGAATTTTTACACCATCTTTTTCTTCTTCATTCACTCAACGATATATATATATATATATATATATATATATATATATATATATTTATATTATAATTTTAATTTTAATTTTAAATTCTAATAATAAGGGTATGTTAGCGAATGTTGTAAGGGTGTAAGTCGAAATTCTGTCCGTGTAACGCTACGCTATTTTTAATCATTGTAAGTTATGTTCAACCTTTTTAATTTAATGTCTCGTAGCTAAGTTATTATTATGCTTATTTAATGCCGAAGTAATCGTGATGTTGGGCTAAATATTAAAATTGGGTAATTGGGCTTTGTACCATAATTGGGGTTTGGATAAAAGAACGACACTTGTGGAAATTAGACTATGGGCTATTAATGGGCTTTATATTAACTAAATGATACCTCGTTAATTTAATATATAGACTTATAATTTGATGTATTTATATATAACCACATACGCTTGACTGGGTACGGTGGGCGGGATATCTATAAATACCAATAATTGTTCATTTTACCGGACACGGAACTGGATTAATTGTTAATAGACTTGTTGAAACAGGGGTGAATTACATTCAAGGGTAATTGGTGTAATTGTTAACAAAGTACTAAAACCTTGGACTACACGCAGTCGATAACCTGGTGTATTCATTAAACAAAGTATTAAGACCTTGTTACAATTCGAATCCCCAATTAGTTAGAATATTTGACTTCGGGAATAATAATAATTTGACGAAGACTTCCGCATTTTATGATTATGACTGATGGACTATTATGGACAAAACCGTATGGACATATCAAATAATCCAGGACAAAGGACAATTAACCCATGGGAATAAACTAAAATCAACACGTCAAACATCATGATTATGGAAGTTTAAATAAGCATAATTTCTTTATTTCATATTCAATTACACTTTTAATTATTGCACTTTTATTTACTGTCATTTTATTTATTTGCACTTTTAATTATCGTACTCTTTAATTATCGCAATTTCATTATCGTTGTTTAATTTACGCTTTAAATTAAGTTATATTTATTTTTAATATTTTACATTAGGTTTTAACTGCGACTAAAGTTTTAAAATCGACAAACCGGTCATTAAACGGTAAAACCCCCTTTTATAATAATAATACTACTTATATATATTTTTATATTTTTACAATTATAAGTTAAAAATATAGCGTTAAAACTTGGCTAAGATCCCTGCGGAACGAACCGGACTTACTAAAAACTACACTACTGTACGATTAGGTACACTACCTATAAGTGTTGTAACAAGGTTTAGGTATATCCACTCTATAAATAAATAAATCACTTGTGTAAAATTGTATCGTATTTAATAGTATTTTGTAGTAAAAATATAACTATTTCGTATACACCTCTACGGACATCAAGTATTTTTGGCGCCGCTGCCGGGGACACTAAAACGCCGAAAGCGCAACGCTATAAAAAAAAAGATAAAACACTCGGGCTGGTCACTGTAGAAGCCCAACAACTTTGGCCTGGAAACCCAAGCCATGCGACCGCATGAAATTTCTGCATACAATCCATGCGATCGCATGGATTGATTTGACAGACCCTGTTCCTCAGTCGACCAGTTTAGGGTTAAATTTAATAATTATTATTATTATTAACCCTAATTAGGGTTTAGTTTTTAATTATTTAGTTTAGTTATTTATTTAATTTGTATTTTTAGTTTAATTAGTTTTATAAATATATAAAATTAATACTTTTATAAAATAATAATATAAAAATAATATTTTTATAAAAATTGTGTTTTTACAACTTTAAGTTAATTTTTATATTTTGTTTCTTTTTATTTGTTTTAGCGTAATATTTGTATTTTTCGCTCGTATTTAGTTTTAAGTCATAGTTTTTGCCGTAGTTTTTTTTTATTTCTAGATTTTTAGGCTTTGCCGTAAAATCCCTTAAGTACTTTTTCTTTAGACTAAGATTTAGGTGCTTTAGAATTTTGCGACACCGTTTTTATATTTTAGTACCTTTTTAAGTTATTGCCATTTGGGATATAGAATTTCTTTTAAGCTTTAATATCTTTAGACGTAAGTTTTAATTTTTAGTTTTTAGACTTTTTAGTTTCGACGCGCTACTTTCTTATTTTTATTTTTCGACGCCTATTTTTTTTCGACCTTTTATTTTTCGACGGTTTTCGACGTACTCTTTTTCTTTCTTATTTTTCGACGCTCTAGTTTTTAGAACTTAGAATATTTTCTATTTCTTCTCTAAAATTTCTTTAAATTTCAACGAAAAATTATTTTAAGTGGTTAAATTGATAGACATCCAAAATTTTCTACTTCGTAGTAATAGTTGGATTTGTTAATGGCTGAGTTGTGAGCTTCCGATTTAAAGGGTTCTGGCTCCCTGCTACATCTTTTGGCTATTCGAAACGTGGGCAAAAGCAGAAAAGTCTATTATTTTGATAACTTATATAATTTTTATCTTTTATAACTAATAGGATATTCAGTGAATGCACCGAGCAAAACGTTCACCACATTTTATACGTTCACCACCTGTAACTCGATCAAGACATCTAGCCAATATTGTCACCGTTGATTTTTCTTTAGAATCGTCATCCAGTCAACCAAGTACTCCAATTCAAATTTCCGATAATCCATTTTTTGAACCCGACCTTATAATTGAGAATCCGGAGGATATTCAGGGACAATTCAGAGATCCTGAACCACTAATCTTTCCTCCAGAACCACCAATCATTCAAACGGAGATTGTCGAGGAACAACCCATTAAATCAGAATACTCTAGTGATTCAGATTCAACAAATTCAATAATGGAGAATCTGGAACCTCTAAGTATGGAAGACTGAATGAGAGCTAAACGCACTGGCTAAGGTCACGCAATTACTTAACCTGACATTAATGCGCCAGATTATGAAATCAAAGAACAAATTCTACACATGGTAACTAATCAATGCCAATTTAGTGGTGCACCGAAGGAAGATCCAAATGAACATCTTCGAACCTTTAATAGGATCTGTACTCTATTTAAAATAAGAGAAGTTGAGGATGAACAGATATATCTCATGTTATTTCCCTGGACTTTAAAGGGAGAAGCCAAAGATTGCTTGGAATCGTTACCTGAAGGGGCGATTGATACATGAGACATTTTAGTTAAACCTCTATATGAGGCGTGGACAAGATTTGGAAAGTTATTAAGAGGATGTCCGCAACATGGTTTAGACACTTGTCAAATAGTACAAATATTCTACCAAGGATGCGACATCACTACAAGAAAAGACATCGATATAGCAGCTGGTGGTTCCATTATGAAAAAAACCGCAATTGACGCTTACAAAATTATTGATAACACTGCTTCCCACTCACATGAGTGGCACCAAGAAAAAGATATCGTTAGATCATCTAAAGCAGCTAGAGCCAATTCTAGTCATGACTTAGATTCCATTTCTGCAAAGATAGATGCTGTCGAGAGACGAATGGAAAAGATGACTAAGGATATTCACTCAATAAGAATTAGTTGTGAGCAGTGTGGAGGACCACATTTGACAAAAGATTGTCTCAGTATTGAACTAACAATGGAACAAAGAGAGAATATTTCATACATAAACCAAAGGCCTGGAAATAATTTTCAGAATAATTATCAACCGCCAAGACCAATCTATAATCAAAACCAGAATTATAACCAAAATGTTCCATACAACAACCAACAAGGCCCTAGCAGTCAACAAGTATCCAACAACACTTACAATCAGCAAAGACCTATTTTTCAAAACAAACCACCACAAACCGATGATAAAAAGCCAAATTTAGAAGATATGATGTCAAAGCTAGTTGAATCTCAAACTCAGTTTTTCACATCTCAGAAACAAACCAATGAACAAAATGCTCAAGCATTTAGAAATCAACAAGCTTCTATTCAAAATCTGGGACAAGAAGTGAGCAACCTAGCAAGGTTGATAGGTGAAAGAAAATCGAGAAGTTTACCTAGTTATACAAATGCTAACCCCCGGAATGAAACAGCTAAATCTATTACCATAAGAAGTGGTATTACACTTAAACCACCTGAAATGCCTGTAATTTCTGATGAAGCTATTCCTACTCCACAAGAACCACAATCTGAGCAAGATAAGGAAACAGAACCGGTAGTTGAAAAGGTTAATGAAGATAACACAGTTAAAGCTAAACCTTATGTTAAACCATACCAACCACCACTTCCTTACCAAGTAAAATGAGAAAAGAGAGACTTGAAGCCGAGCAATCTAAATTCTTGGATATGTTTAAACAAATAAATGTAAATCTTCCTTTCATTGATGTGATATCAGGAATGCCTAGATATGCTAAATTTCTGAAAGATCTAATCACAAATATAAAGAAAATGGAAGAACTCTCGGCTGTTACAATGAATGCTAATTGTTCTGCAGTACTGTTGAATAAGATACCAGAAAAATTATCAGATCCAGGAAGTTTCACAATTCCATGTTTTCTGGGTAGTCTTAGTTCAATAGAAGCATTGGCAGATTTAGGTGCTAGTATAAATCTAATGCCGTATTCACTATACTCTCATAACCCGTCCTTAACCATAAGAACGAGTTAGATAACGTATGATTTCATTGCGAGGTATTGACCTCTATATGCGACATTTTTAAAAGAACAACTGCATTTATTTTACATTACAAACCATAACTCTTATTTTAATACAAGCTTTAGACAATAAAAAGATGATTATCGTTTAGCGATAATCTTAGACTTACAAACTTTACATGTGATGATAACAATACGATTTCTAGCATATTTTACATTACAAATCCTCCGATATGCAGTTTTATTTTTGACACAAATATGCATACTCAAGATCTTGTTTAAATTCAACATGTTGCAGCGGAAGCTTTTAGTTATCACCTGAGAATAGACATGTTTAAAACGTCAACATAAAGTTGGTGAGATATAGGTTTAATGCCGGCAGCGATATAAATATATAGACCACAAGATTTCATATATAAACATTTTAATAAAAATATTCTAAGTGGTTGAGCACTTGATAACCATACTTAACATTTAATCACGTCGCATATTCCCTTTATTATGAAATCTTACTACACCGTACCAAGTGTAGTCACGAAACGAAGTACTGTGCAACCGTTGAATACTGGTCGTCCAGTCCGGTTGGGGTTGTCAGGCCCGATAGATCTATCAACAGGATTCGCGTTTACAATACTGCTGTAAATAATAGTTACCAAGCTACAGGGAAGTATGCCAGTGGTACAACTCAACGTAGAATATATTTTTCAGTTACTTGTGTCCATAACGTAAAACATAAAATACATGTATTCTCATCCCGAAATACTTAGAGTTTAAAAGTGGGACTATATACTCACTTTTGCCTTGAAGATATATATATTTTGACTTGGTCTCCGATTGATATCACAAACCTATCCATATATAATATATCAATATATTTTCATTTTAAACAATCGTCACATATATATACTTATAATACTTTTAATGTCTTCTTAGTCCGTAGTTAGCAATTCAATTTTAATGGTTCATATTTAGGTGTTTAATAAATAAATAAAACCCCCCCTCGAAATAAATAAAACCCCATCGTATTCGTATTGGTCGGGATTAATCTTGACCCACGGTACCGGTGTTGTCAAATGACGTGTTGCGTACATAAAGTACCGGTGTTGTCAAATGACGTGTTGCGTACAATCATGGGATCTTATGATTAATCTTCTCGTATTGTTTACGGGTGATCCTGAAATATATAAAATTAAATTATGAGTACATATATATAAAATATCATGTTATTTTAAAAAGATGTGATTTATTTAATTTTTCTCCAATTATTTTCGTGGCTAAACTAGTCTTGGATATCCGATTTTGTTTTGGTCATAGTTTCTTCGTTACAACTCCGTTTTCGTTGGTTGAACTTGCCACTTCCTTGGATCGAGTCCTTCTTTAAGAATATGAACTGTAAATACCTTAGTTTGTATTCGAAATCACAGGTCATAGGTCAAACTTTGGTGAAACTTATGAAGTTAATCATTTTCCATCATGTAAACAACCTTAAATGATTATTTTTCTAAAAGTACTTATACTTTGAGTTAAATCATGAAATTTTTATGTGTTATCATATTCATAGTAAATATCATTTTTCCAGAAAATAAACCTCCAATTCAAGGTTCAAGATAGTTTTTAATTATCCAACCCAAAACAGCCCCCGGTTGCACTCCGACGTCGTAAAAACAGTTTTTAAGGTGTTCTTTGAAAAACCAAGTTATACCTTGTTAAATTAGAATATATTTATGATATATTACAGGTCTTGAAGTATTTTAAAAGTTAAGTTAGAAGGATCTATTTAGTTTGCAAACAAGTTTGAAATCATTCAAACTATGTTCTTGTTGTTAAAATTGTATACCATAAAATAAGATAGCTATATATATATGAATCGAATAAGGTTATGAACAAAGTTACTACCTCAAGTTACTTGGACAAGATTTCTGTAAAAGAGGAGTAAAAACCTAGAACCAAAAGAGTGGTGGAGTTGGATGAAAGATTGGAAGTAAACTTGTGTTCTTGGAAGGATTCTTGAAGTGTTTTTGTAAGGGTTTTCTTATGGTGTTTAAGTGATGTTCTTGAAGCTAGATTTTCATGGTGATAGGCTGAGATGGTTAAGGTGTTTAAGGGTTATGAAAGGGTGTTCCTAACTAGCAAAATGATGTAGCAAAGTTGAAGATGGATGGAGTATTTAAGGTGGTGGTGGCGGCGTGAATGATGAGGAACAAAGACATGATCTTTGTTGTATTTTTGTGTAATAATTCATGCATGCATCCAAACTCTAATTACCTCTCATCTAGGGCAGTAATAATGGCTAGTTAGGTGGTGATTTGATGTGTATATACTAATAGTAAATACGTATAGAAGCTAGGTATGATACGAGTACATATACTCTAGATATACGTATAGAAATCTTGTGAAAAATGGAATGAGAATTCAAATATAGCTATCTTTTGTGAATATACTTATATGGTTTTATGTATTTAAGTCCTTAAAAAGTGATTAAATACATTATATATACGATATATGTATAAACATTATAGGTCATAAGTATTTATGTCAAATGACGTTACGTATGGTTATCGTTTTGAAAACTTAAGTTAGTAGTTTCAAAATATACTTATAACTTATTGTTATTAATAAAAAATGAGGTATTAAAACATTCTTAGATCATGTTAAATATGTATATATACATATATATACACAAACGTATAATTATCATATGTTATATAGTTCGTGATATCATCGGTCAAACTAGACGGTCAAACGTTGTGTAAAACTCTTTTCAAAAACATAAATCTCAACAATTTGGATTGCTTATCATGTTGGTAAGGTTTAATTTATGTAAATATTAATCTTATAAGTATAGAATGATCGAAAAAGTGGGGGTCATTACAGTACCTACCCGTTAAATAAATTTCGTCCCGAAATTTTAAAATTGTACCTATTTTGCGTCATCGAGAAACAAGTGTGGATACTTTTGTTTCATCTGATCCTCTCGTTCCCAAGTAAACTCAGGACCTCTTCGAGCATTCCAACGAACCTTAACGATCGGTATGTTGCTCTGCTTGAGCCATTTAACTTCACGGTCCATGATCTCGATTGGTTCTTCTATGAATTGTAGTTTCTCATCGACATGGATTTCTTCAAGAGGAATGGTGAGGTCTTCCTTTGCAAGACACTTTTTAAGGTTTGAGACGTGAAAGGTATTATGTACTCCGGCGAGTTGTTGCGGTAACTCGAGTCGATAAGCTACCGGTCCAATGCGTTCGATGATCTTGAACGGGCCTACATATCTTGGGTTCAGTTTACCCCTTTTGCCGAAACGTATTACACCTTTCCATGGTGACACCTTTAACATAACCATGTCACCGATCTGAAACTCTAATGGTTTCCTTCGAACATCGGCGTAGCTCTTTTGGCGACTACGGGCTGTTTTCAATCTCTCCTTAATTTGTACTATCTTCTCAGTCGTTTCGTGTATGATCTCGGGACCAGTTAATTGTCGATCTCCTACTTCATTCCAACAAATAGGAGATCTAAACTTCCTTCCATACAGTGCTTCGAATGGTGCAGCTTTAATGCTCGCATGATAACTATTATTATACGAGAATTCTGCTAACGGTAAATACTTATCCCATCCGTTTCCAAAATCGATCACACATGCCCTGAGCATGTCTTCAAGAGTCTGAATTGTTCTTTCACTCTGCCCGTCAGTTTGCGGATGATATGCGGTGCTCATATCCAAACGAGTTCCTAGTGCCTCCTGTAGTGATTGCCAGAACTTTGAGGTAAATCTACTATCACGATCAGATATAATGGAAATAGGTATTCCATGCCTTGAAACTATTTCCTTTATATATAATCGTAATAATTTCTCCATTCTATCTGTTTCCTTTATAGGCAAGAAATGTGCAGATTTGGTAAGACGATCAACAATTACCCAAATGGTGTCGTATCCCCAGGCAGTCTTTGGTAACTTTGTGATGAAATCCATGGTAATACCGTCCCATTTCCATTCTGGAATTTCTGGTTGTTGAAGTAACCCTGACGGCTTCTGGTGTTCTGCTTTGACTTTGGAACAAGTTAAACATTCCCCAACATATGTTGCAACGTCTGTCTTTAAATTAGGCCACCAATAATGTGTCTTAAGATCTTGATACATCTTTCCAACTCCAGGATGTATCGAGTATCTTGTCTTATGTGCCTCGTTCAATATCAACTTCCTTAATCCACCCAACTTCGGTACCCAAATACGATTTGCAAAATATCGAGTTCCATCTTCCCGCATAATGAGTTGCTTCTCATACTTCTTCATTATTTCATTTCCTATATTTTCTTTAGTAAGTGCTTCTCGTTGAGCCTCTTTGATTTGTGAGTTGAGATTCATGCGAATTTTTATGTTCATCGCTCGAACTCGAATTGGTTCTCGTTCCTTTCTGCTTAAAGCATCGGCCACCACGTTCGCCTTCCTGGGATGATAACGAATTTCACAATCATAGTCGTTTATCAGCTTGACCCACCTACGTTGCCTCATGTTCAACTGTTTCTGATCAAAAATATGTCGAAGACTTTTATGATCAGTAAACACAGTGCATCTAACTCCATACAAGTAGTGTCTCCACATCTTCAATGCAAACACGACTGCTCCCAATTCTAGATCATGCGTCGTATAATTTCGCTCGTGAATCTTCAATTATCGGGATGCGTATGCAATAACTTTCTTTCGTTGCATAAGAACACAACCAAAACCTTGTCGCGAAGCGTCACAATATATTTCAAAATCATCGTTCCCTTCAGGTAACGATAAAATAGGCGCCGTAGTTAACTTCTTCTTCAGTAATTGAAATGCGTTCTCCTGCTCTGAGGTCCATTCGTATTTCTTCCCTTTTTGCGTTAATGCTGTCAACGGCTTAGCTATTCGGGAAAAATCTTGAATAAACCTTCTATAATAACCGGCTAAACCCAAAAATTGGCGTATCTGCGTTGGTGTCTTAGGAGTCTCCCATTTTTCAATGGCTTCAATTTTTGCTGGATCAACCTGAATTCCTTTGCTACTAACAACGTGGCCAAGAAATTGCACTTCTTTCAACCAGAAAGCACATTTAGAAAATTTAGCATATAGCTGTTCTTTTCTCAACAACTCTAATATCAACCTTAAATGTTGTTCATGCTCTTGCTCACTCTTGGAATAGATAAGAATATCATCAATGAAAACGATAACAAACTTATCTAAATATGGACTACAAACTCGATTCATGAGGTCCATGAATACATCTGGCGCATTCGTCAATCCAAACGGCATGACCAAAAATTCGTAATGACCATAACGTGTCCGAAAAGCAGTTTTCGGTATATCTTCTTCTTTGACGCGTAATTGATGATAGCCCGATCTTAGGTCAATTTTCGAGTACACACATGATCCTTGCAGTTGATCAAATAAGTCGTCAATTCTCGGTAATGGATATCGATTCTTGATAGTTAACTTATTTAATTCACGATAATCTATACACATCCTAAAAGATCCATCTTTCTTTTTAACAAATAGAATCGGAGCTCCCCACGGTGAAGTACTTGGTCGTATGAAACCACGATCCAGTAATTCTTTTAACTGACTCTGAAGTTCTTTTAACTCGGATGGTGCAAGTCTATATGGAGCACGGGCAACTGGTGCAGCTCCTGGTACTAAATCTATTTGAAATTCTACAGATCTAAATAGAGCTAATCCCGGCAACTCTTCCGGAAAAACTTCAGGAAAATCTCTTGCCACAGGCACGTCGTTGATGCACTTCTCTTTTTCTTTCTTTTTGACTTTATTAACATGTGCTAGAATAGCATAACATCCCTTTTCTAAACACTTCTTGGCTTTCAAACAGCTAATGAGTTTTAGCTTTGAGTTACCCTTCTCTCCATAAATCATCACCGGCATTTTATCCTTACAAGGAATGCGAATTGCCTTCTTGGCACACACAACTTCAGCTCCTACTTTGGACATCCAGTCCATGCCGACTATTACATCAAAACTTCCTAATTCTACGGGTATCAAATCAATCTTAAATGTTTCTCCGGCTAAATTTATTTTACAATCACGGCAAATTTTATCTGCTTTAATTAGTTTACCATTAGCTAACTCAATCATGTACTTAGCATCTAGAGGTAATGATGAACAATTCAATTTAGCGTGAAAGTCTCTACACACGTAACTTCTATCAGCACCAGTATCAAATATAATAGATGCGGATAAGTTATTAATGGTAAACGTACCCGTAACAAGCTCCGGGTCTTCACACGCCTCTCTAGCATTAATAACAAATGCTCTTCCTCGTGCAGATCCGTTATTCTTCTCTGGATTCGGACACAGGCTCTTATAATGACCCTGTTTTCCACACCCATAACAAGTAATGGTAGCCAAAGCAGTTCTATTTGCGTTGGTGGCAGGAGTCTTGGTACCATTTGTAATTGTAACGAGAGCCCTACAATCTTCAGCAAGATGACCCTTTCGATTACATTTGTTGCATACTACATTACAGTAGCCAGAGTGATGTTTGTGGCATCGGTTACATAAAGGATTTTGTCCTTTGTAACCAAAGCTTAAACCACTACCCGCACCTTGCGTGATTTCTTGTTTTTTAAAAGATTGTTGTTGGTTACCTCGATCATAATTTCCATTCCACTTTCTTTTGTTACCTGATACCTTCACATCAGTATTGGATACTTTCTTATCCATGATGACCTGATCCATTAGCTCGTTTGCCATGGTTATAGCTTCATGAATTGTCTTAGGTTTCGATGCTGTAACATTTGCCTTGACCTTTTTGGGCAAACCATCTTTGTACATTTCAATCTTCCGTTCTTCGGTTGGAACCAATTCAGGACATAGCAAAACTAATTCCATGAATCGCTGATTGTAGTTGGTGATTTCAGTACCAACAACCTTCAGGCTTCGTAACTCATCTTCCAACTTCCTAACCTCGTTCCTTGGGCAATATTCGTTGATTAACATTGTTTTGAATTCTTCCCATGGAGTATCATAAGCTACATCTCCTCCTACAGCCTTCACAAAATTTTTCTACCACGTGAGTGCACTATCTTGTAAAGTGCACGATGCATACTTGGTCATGTCCTTTTCAACACAACCACTGATTTTAAACACAGTCTCCATCTTTTCTATCCACCGGGTTAAACCGATCGGTCCTTCCGTTCCACTGAATGATGAGGGCTTGCAAGCTTGAAAAGTCTTGTAAGTGCATCCTACACGAGGATTTGGGTTAACTGCAGCAGCTCTTGCAGCTTCGACCCATAACATTCTGTCGTTCACTCGCTGGTTGATGAATTCCTCGACTTCTTGTTCCGTCATTCGATTCAATCGCGCCATTTCCTAATGAAAGAAAATAATTATTCACATGGAATATTATAGATGTAGTGTGTATTTATAGTACATTATAGCTTGTTAACAATATGAACCAGGTATTATTATAAAAGCCTTTTCTTCTTATTAGCATTTTATAATTATATCTAGGGTAGTACCTACCCGTTAATGTTCATACTTAATAGCTTAGTACAAAACCAATTACTACAATCTAAATAATACTTAACCATGGAAAATTATTGCATTTCATACTTCACTATTTTACATATGCTTATCTTACATCGAACATTAAGCAAACCACACTAATAATATTATAAAAAACATTATATGATCCCATGGTTTAATACGGCAACGCATCGTTTGGTCTATTTTCTAGGACGTTTAGGTTCAAGGAATGGCCTAACGCTTATCCTAGCTGTCTGCCTATATTTTGGCGGTGGGGCTGAAGAACTGGATGCCGGGATAGCACTAATAGGAATAGCGGGAATAGGGGTGGTAGTGTCTAGTGGAGTTGGTGTCACATCATCCTCACTAAACTCGAGATTTGAATTTTCTAATTCATTAGCCTTTCGTTTCTTTCCTTGTTCAAACTTGTCTTTCGGAATTTCCTGTATTTCTTCCTCGGGTTCACTTTCCTCCTCGGGTTCACTTTCCGGGTTCTTTATAGTTGGTTCATCCGGAATTTGTGAGTTTTCCCCAAAGATATTATTTTCGTCATCGGATAGGTTAATGACTGAAACACCATCTGAAGATTCTAATTCGGAGTCGCTGAATGTGATAATAAGTTTTGAGCCCGACATCTATCACACAACAACTAACCCATTAGTACTACATAATATTTACATATAAATTTTAACCAACAATGATAAGCAATGGTTTTTAAAAATCAGACCCGGTCAAAGTCCAGACTTACTAATGTATCCTAACGACTTCTCGGTTAGACACACTAATGCAAACCTGGTTCGCCAAGACCACCGCTCTGATACCACATGTCATAACCCGTCCTTAACCATAAGAACGAGTTAGATAACGTATGATTTCATTGCGAGGTATTGACCTCTATATGCGACATTTTTAAAAGAACAACTGCATTTATTTTACATTACAAACCATAACTCTTATTTTAATGCAAGCTTTAGACAATAAAAAGATGATTATCATTTAGCGATAATCTTAGACTTACAAACTTTACATGTGATGATAACAATACGATTTCTAGCATATTTTACATTACAAATCCTCCGATATGCAGTTTTATTTTTGACACAAATATGCATACTCAAGATCTTGTTTAAATTCAACATGTTGCAGCGGAAGCTTTTAGTTATCACCTGAGAATAGACATGTTTAAAACGTCAACATAAAGTTAGTGAGATATAGGTTTAATGCCGGCAGCGATATAAATATATAGACCACAAGATTTCATATATAAACATTTTAATAAAAATATTCTAAGTGGTTGAGCACTTGATAACCATACTTAACATTTAATCACGTCGCATATTCCCTTTATTATGAAATCTTACTACACCGTACCAAGTGTAGTCACGAAACGAAGTACTGTGCAACCGTTGAATACTGGTCGTCCAGTCCGGTTGGGGTTGTCAGGCCCGATAGATCTATCAACAGGATTCGCGTTTACAATACTGCTGTAAATAATAGTTACCAAGCTACAGGGAAGTATGCCAGTGGTACAACTCAACGTAGAATATATTTTTCAGTTACTTGTGTCCATAACGTAAAACATAAAATACATGTATTCTCATCCCGAAATACTTAGAGTTTAAAAGTGGGACTATATACTCACTTTTGCCTTGAAGATATATATATTTTGACTTGGTCTCCGATTGATATCACGAACCTATCCATATATAATATATCAATATATTTTCATTTTAAACAATCGTCACATATATATACTTATAATACTTTTAATGTCTTCTTAGTCCGTAGTTAGCAATTCAATTTTAATGGTTCATATTTAGGTGTTTAATAAATAAATAAAACCCCCCCTCGAAATAAATAAAACCCCATCGTATTCGTATTGGTCGGGATTAATCTTGACCCACGGTACCGGTGTTGTCAAATGACGTGTTGCGTACATAAAGTACCGGTGTTGTCAAATGACGTGTTGCGTACAATCATGGGATCTTATGATTAATCTTCTCGTATTGTTTACGGGTGATCCTGAAATATATAAAATTAAATTATGAGTACATATATATAAAATATCATGTTATTTTAAAAAGATGTGATTTATTTAATTTTTCTCCAATTATTTTCGTGGCTAAACTAGTCTTGGATATCCGATTTTGTTTTGGTCATAGTTTCTTCGTTACAACTCCGTTTTCGTTGGTTCAACTTGCCACTTCCTTGGATCGAGTCCTTCTTTAAGAATATGAACTGTAAATACCTTAGTTTGTATTCGAAATCACAGGTCATAGGTCAAACTTTGGTGAAACTTATGAAGTTAATCATTTTCCATCATGTAAACAACCTTAAATGATTATTTTTCTAAAAGTACTTATACTTTGAGTTAAATCATGAAATTTTTATGTGTTATCATATTCATAGTAAATATAATTTTTCCAGAAAATAAACCTCCAATTCAAGGTTCAAGATAGTTTTTAATTATCCAACCCAAAACAGCCCCCGGTTGCACTCCGACGTCGCAAAAACAGTTTTTAAGGTGTTCTTTGAAAAACCAAGTTATACCTTGTTAAATTAGAATATATTTATGATATATTACAGGTCTTGAAGTATTTTAAAAGTTAAGTTAGAAGTATCTATTTAGTTTGCAAACAAGTTTGAAATCATTCAAACTATGTTCTTGTTGTTAAAATTGTATACCATAAAATAAGATAGCTATATATATATGAATCGAATAAGGTTATGAACAAAGTTACTACCTCAAGTTACTTGGACAAGATTGCTGTAAAAGAGGAGTAAAAACCTAGAACCAAAAGAGTGGTGGAGTTGGATGAAAGATTGGAAGTAAACTTGTGTTCTTGGAAGGATTCTTGAAGTGTTTTTGTAAGGGTTTTCTTATGGTGTTTAAGTGATGTTCTTGAAGCTAGATTTTCATGGTGATAGGCTGAGATGGTTAAGGTGTTTAAGGGTTATGAAAGGGTGTTCCTAACTAGCAAAATGATGTAGCAAAGTTGAAGATGGATGGAGTATTTAAGGTGGTGGTGGTGGCGTGAATGATGAGGAACAAAGACATGATCTTTGTTGTATTTTTGTGTAATAATTCATGCATGCATCCAAACTCTAATTACCTCTCATATAGGGCAGTAATAATGGCTAGTTAGGTGGTGATTTGATGTGTATATACTAATAGTAAATACGTATAGAAGCTAGGTATGATACGAGTACATATACTCTAGATATACGTATAGAAATCTTGTGAAAAATGGAATGAGAATTCAAATATAGCTATCTTTTGTGAATATACTTATATGGTTTTATGTATTTAAGTCCTTAAAAAGTGATTAAATACATTATATATACGATATATGTATAAACATTATAGGTCATAAGTATTTATGTCAAATGACGTTACGTATGGTTATCGTTTTGAAAACTTAAGTTAGTAGTTTCAAAATATACTTATAACTTATTGTTATTAATACAAAATGAGGTATTAAAACATTCTTAGATCATGTTAAATATGTATATATACATATATATACACAAACGTATAATTATCATATGTTATATAGTTCGTGATATCATCGGTCAAACTAGACGGTCAAACGTTGTGTAAAACTCTTTTCAAAAACATAAATCTCAACAATTTGGATTGCTTATCATGTTGGTAAGGTTTAATTTATGTAAATATTAATCTTATAAGTATAGAATGATCGAAAAAGTGCGGGTCATTACATTTACGCTAAACTAGACCTTGGAGAATTGAAACCAACACGAATAAGCATACAACTAGCAGATCGATCAGTAAAATATCCTAGAGGGTTAATGGAGAACATGCTAGTTAAAGTTGGTACTTTAGTATTTCCAGTAGATTTTTTTATTTTGGACATGGAAGAAGATTCTCGAGTTCCTCTCATATTAGGAAGACCATTATTAAACACGGCTAAAGCAATAATAGACGTGTTCGGTAAGAAATTGACCCTAAGTATAGAGGACGAGAGTGTTACCTTTTCAGTTGATAGAGCCATGCAACAACCGCAATCTGCAGATGATACATGTTATTATATTCAAACTATAGATTCACATGCAGAATTGTTAGAAGAATTTCCAGAATTACAAGGAACAGGAGAATGTTCTTTAGGGGAAGGAACTGAACCAATTGATGAAGTTGAAATGTTAGCTACACTTATGGCTAATGGATATGAACCAACAACGGAAGAAATTCAAATGCTAAAAGAGGAAGACAGATATCGATATAAATCATCGATAGAAGAACCACCGACATTAGAGTTAAAGCCACTTCCAAACCATTTAGAATATGCTTATTTACATGGTGAATCTGAATTACCTGTAATAATATCGTCTTCTCTTACTGAAAATGAAAAATCACAACTCATTTATGTGCTAAAAGCTCATAAACCACCAGCCATTTCATGAAAAATTCATGATATTAAAGGAATAAGTCCTTCGTATTGCACACATAAAGTCCTTATGGAAGAAGGTCATAAAACGTATGTGCAACGCCAACGAAGACTAAATCCAAATATGCAAGATGTTGTTAAGAAAGAAATTATTAAACTGCTAGATGCAGGTTTAATTTATCCAATCTCTGATAGTCCATGGGTAAGCCCAGTTCAATGCGTACCTAAGAAGGGTGGCATGACTTGTCATACCCCGTCATAATCCATCTGGATGAAGTCACCAACATCTGGTCCCATTGCGATGATCGACTCCAAATAATGTCTTTAAAATGAGCAAATGCATAACGAAAGATTTCTTTCATACTGAGAATAAACATACTTAAAGTGTCAACCAAAAGGTTGGTGAGTTCATAAGTTTATCATAAAACAATAAAATTCTGTAATTTTGATAGACCACAAGATTTAAATGCTGCATGGTACAAATGGGCCCGAATCCTATACCCACCTGTAATGTACATGCAATATCTTTTAAATACAGTACACCTTTCTCGTGTACGAAACAATTTTCATAAATTTTAGTAACCGTACACATATCTCGTGTACAAAATATCATACACATAACCTGTATATAAAATCATTCTCTCGATACATAACATTCACTTTTCATTGCTTTCATAACTTGGCTTGGTAACCGACCTTAACATATAATGCGCATAATAATATCCCCAAAACAGAACATCTCGTCTGTATAATAATCATATAAACTTCGAAGTACTAAACACCACGCCTACTAGCCCTTCCGTCTAGTGAACATTCTGGGTGGGGGTGTTAAATCGGGTAGCTACCTTTAGGATTCGCGTCAATCAGGCGTGCATAATTCTCAAAATTAGTGATGTTCCCTAATTCTTAGGTTACCAAGCAATAATAATCAGGGGAAAAATATTCATATCAATTGTGGCAATTATCATGTCCACATAATTCAATGGTGGCAATTATCAAGTCCACATAATTCATTCGAGGAATGTTTTGCTTGTGTCTATCTCGTCAAACATTTATAAAAGCATTTCATGTATTCGCAGTTCAAAATGTATTTCAAAAGCATTTAATAAAGCAGTTGTAAAAGCAGCGCATGTATTCTCAGTCCCAAAAATGTAAAGAGTAAGAGGGAGCAAATGAACTCACATACGATATTTTGTAGTAAAAATATGCATATGACGAAACTGCACATAGCAGGGTTGGCTTTGGATTCACGAACCTATATCATTTATGTATATATTAACACGTATACTTGTAATCAAACATATTTATATATACATAAATTTATTAGTTACATCATCTTTATATTAATAACCTATATGTTTCATATATTCATTTTATTAAAATAAATAAAAATAAAAATTTTTGTTATGTTATATGTGTTAAATATTTTTTTGTGTGTGTGTGTATATATATATATATATATATATATATATATATATATATATATTGTTTGTTTGTTTTGTTAAAATTATAATAATACCTAAATAATATTAGTAGTGATAAAAATAATAATAATGATCATAAAGTTAGAAATGATACTTTTAATATAAATGGTAAAATTGATAACTTAAATAAAATGATACATTTAATAAAAAAAATATTAATTTTAACAATATTGAATACTAATAATAATATCTATAAAAATAATGATTTTTCTGATAATAATAGTGATACTAATATTTATATTTTTAATGTTTGTAATAACACAAAAAAAAAAATTACTAATATCAATAATCATAATATTAATAATAACCAATATAATAATAATAATAATAATAATAATAATAATAATAATAATAATAATAATAATAATAATAATAATAATAATAATAATAATAATAATAATAATAATAATAATAGATATAGTAAATAATAAAAAGGCTACCTTATAGTATCAAGTCTAAAAAAAAAACGCCTATGCCCGGGCTCGAACCCACGACCTTACGCTACACCAATAACACCCTTAGCCATCAGCCCGAGTCCATTTTTCTTAATTAATTCGTAGCCCAAGTATATATGTCTGTTCTATCTGCCTCAGCCCAACTGAGATTAACAGCTTTCGGCCCAACAACAATTTCTCAAGCCCACGTTACACAAGCCCAACCTGTGCAGCTTTTTATTGATAAAAATAATAAATTGTAGGAGCCTAGGTTCGAACTCAAGACCTCTCAATAAGTAAGCACTCTCCCAAGCCATCCCTCTATTTTTCTTTTCTGTTTTAGTTCTAGTTTAAATCTATATAACCCCTATCTATCTGCTCCTTCTTCCCCATAACCAAACCCAGAACTATTCATCTTATATTATCATCAATATCCTTTTTCTTCATCATTGATACATACATCATCATCATATGATCACAGCTTCACGATCATCATCATCATCATTAACTTTCCATCATCATCATACGTAGCATTATATCATTATGATCATCATCGTTCTTATTAAAACAGTATCACCATCATCCTTTCTCTATCTCATTGTTCATCATCATACATCAGATATCATCGTCTAAATTGTTACCATTATCAACTATCTTTCACGTCATCATCATGTATCGTGTTTTCTTAGTCGTAGCAGCAATAAAACAGATGGGAGACAGAAAATAGAACAGTAGCGTAGGCTGCTGTTTTGGACAGCTGTAAACGGAAAGTAAAAAGTGCAGCAGCGAACTGTGACAATTACAAGTGGATTTCGATTTAGTGAGGGTGGTGTAAGTTGGTGAGGTGATGGTTGGTAGTGTTTTCGGTTCACGATCCCAACTGAAGAAAAAGAAAAAAAATAATAAAACGTGGTGGATGCTCGGTGGTTTTAGGGTGGTAATATGGTGTTATGCCAGAGTTGGTTGGGTGGTGTTTGTTCATGGTGGTGACCATAGGCCGGAGGTGGTGATGGCTTCGGTTTAGTAGGGTGAATAACAAATGGTTTGATTGTTACTCTAATGCTAGTATTATAATATATAGAATAAATAGATAAAAGGATGATGGTTGTTATCGTTGTTCGAATGGTGAAATCACAACCGGAAATACAATAATTCTTGAAGTGGGTATTGTTTTTGTAGAGATCAAAACTAGAAGGTGGTCGAACATGGTAATCGTTTGATTGAATAAGATAGTGAATAGAAGTAGAGACATGTGCAGAGAACAAATGGTTCATGATGATCAGTTTTTGGGCATAGGAAAAGAGAAGAAGAAATATGTAAGTGGGTTTATGGGTTCCTGATGTATGTTAAAACAATGAAGTCACATTCCTTATAAGCCAACTAGTTCATATATATATTAAATAATTCAATCATTAAAGTGTTAAACAGTTTTGTTGAAATCTTAATTCATATGCATATATATATATATATATATATATATATATATATATATATATATATATATATATATATATATATATATATATATATATATATATATATATATATATGGATATCTACTCCGTTTAAAATAGTCAAAAGAAGAAAAAGGAAAAATAAAAAGCTAAACATTAAAATTAGTCATACTCAATTATATACAGTGAATGATATCATCATCTCTATATGTGTCGATATATAATTATAATTTAAAGTAATATAGTACTAATAATGATATAATACATGTGGAAAGATGACATGAATTGAAAAAGAGCACAGTGTACTAATAGTTAAGTAGTCTGTTGTCATGTTCTTACCGACAGTTTATCCCGGATGGTTATATCATGTCCATTGCTAAACAGTTAACGTATAAAAGTGTCCCTAAAAATCCCAAATTTTTAGATTAAATATATTTAATTATTTCACTCATTAACTGTTTGAAACCTGATCAAAAAGGTTCGATAATTATTTATTTTCAGTTCCAATTTATATGTACGGAGTACTAATATTTAGAATTAAAAAGGTAATAATATTTTTAATAAATCTAACATCTTTGTAATCGATTTATAGTCTAACTTTTATTTCAATCTTTCATGAACATGTATAATATCTATATTAAAACTAACAAAACGTCAACCGAGTGTTTCTGACGTTTAATAATTAAGCCCGAAGTCATTCATTTTCAATATACTATATATATGTATATATATACATTATAAATAACAAGTTTTATTACATAAATGAATTTACTATATATATATATATATATATATATATATATATATATATATATATATATATAAACAAATAACATTAGTATTATTATTCATATATGTATATATAATAATTTCATTACTTAGTATTTTATTTTACATAATTATTTATAACAACAATTTCATTCAATAGAAAAATATCAGTTCAAGTTATTATATAGATATATTTATTTATATATATCTATATACTATCTATTTACAAATAGTTGTTCGTGAATCGTCGAGAACAGTCGAAGGTCAAATGAATATATGAAACAGTTCAAAAATTTTGAGACTCAACTTTACAGACTTTGCTTATCGTGTCAAAATATTGAATCGTATCGAGAGTTTGGTTCAATATTAGTCAAAATTTTCCGGGTCACTACATGACTGTCATCACAAATGAAAAAAAATGAGCTTATTCCTACTAGGACTGTAACAGGATGGCGTGTTTATATTGATTATAGAAAATTAAATGACACCACCAGAAAAGATCACTTTCCCTTACCTTTCATTGATCAAATGTTGGAAAGATTAGCCGGAAATAGTTACTATTGTTTTCTTGATGGTTTTTCCGGATATTTTCAAATTCCAATAGCACCTGAGGATCAAGAGAAAACCACGTTCACGTGCCCTTATGGTACTTTTGCTTATAAACGCATGCCATTTGGACTTTGCAACGCCCCTGCAACCTTTCAAAGGTGCATGATGGCGATTTTTCAAGACATGATAGAAGAATGCATTTAAGTTTTCATGGATGACTTTTCAGTCTTCGGTGATACATTTGAATCATGTCTAGTTAATCTTGAACGAATGCTTATTAGATGCGAACAATCAAATCTAGTTCTTAATTGGGAGAAATGCCATTTCATGGTTAAAGAAGGCATCGTACTTGGACATAAAATTTCAAAGGAAGGAATTGAAGTGGATAGAGCTAAAGTAGATGTGATTGCTAAACTTCCACATCCCACAAATGTTAGAGGAGTTAGGAGTTTTCTAGGGCATGCCAGTTTTTACCGACGTTTCATAAAAGATTTTTTTAAAATTGCCACTCCTATGAATAAACTCCTAGAAAAGGATGCTCCATTCATCTTTTCAGATGAATGCATCAAATCTTTTAATATTCTTAAAGAAAAACTCACTAATGCGCCGATCATTATAACTCCAAATTGGAATCTACCGTTTGAACTAATGTGCGATTCAAGTGATTTTGCAATGGGAGCCGTTTTAGGATAAAGGATTGAAAAATGATTTCAACCTATTTATTACGCTAGTAAGACGTTACAAGGAGCACAAACAAATTACACAACTACTGAAAAAGAACTCCTTGCTATTGTCTTTACTTTTGACAAATTTATTTCATATCTCGTTCTAGCAAAAACGGTGGTCTATACTGACCATTCTGCTCTTAGATACCTATTTTCAAAACAAGATGCCAAGCCACGATTAATTCGTTGGATCTTACTCTTACAAGAGTTTGATATTGAAATCCGAGATAAAAAGGGAGTAGAAAATCTCGCCGCTGATCATCTTTCTCATCTTGAAAATTCTGAATTAGAAGTTCTAAATGAATCAGCCATACAAGACAACTTTCCTGATGAATATCTACTGAAGATAGATTATAGTGAAATTCCATGGTTTGCAGACTATGCAAACTACTTAGTATGTGGATTCATTGAAAAAGGATTGTCGTACCAAAAACGAAAGAAATTCTTTAGTGATATAAAACACTATTTCTGGAAAGATCCACATTTGTTTAAAAGTTGTCCCGATGGAATAATACGCCGATGTGTATTCAGAGATGAAGCTAGTAAAATCTTAAACCATTGTCACACAGGACCAACAGGAGGGCATTATGGGCCTCAGCTCACAGCAAGAAAAGTTTACGATGCTGGATTCTATTGGCCTACAATTTTCAAAGACGCACACCTTCTTTGCAAATTCTGTGATGCTTGTCAAAGGGCCGGAAAAATAAGTCAATGTGATGAAATGCCACAAAATGTCATTCAAGTATGTGAAGTATTTGACATTTGGGGTATTGACTTTATGGGTCCATTTCCAAAATCTCATAATAATCTCTACATTCTCGTTGCCATTGATTATATATCTAAATGGGCGGAAGCACAAGCTCTCCCAACTAACGATGCACGAGTTGTAGTCAACTTTTTAAAACATCTTTTTGCTAGGTTCGGAACACCGAAAGCTTTAATAAGTGATCGGGGTACTCATTTTTGTAATAATCAACTTGAGAAAGTTCTCAAAAGATATGGAGTAACTCATAAAATCTCAACCGCTTATCATCCACAAACAAGTGGACAAGTTGAAAATACCAACCGAGCTTTAAAACGTATTCTAGAGAAAAACGTAGGATCAAATCTGAAGGAATGGTCCATAAAATTGGAGGATGCACTCTGGACTTTTAGAACAGCCTACAAAACTCCAATTGGAACCACACCTTTTAAACTCGTTTACGGAAAAGCATGTCACCTTCCAGTAGAAATTGAACACAAAGCATTTTGGGCTTTGAAGACATGTAATCTTGATTTACATGAAGCCGGACGTCTAAGATTAAGTCAACTAAACGAATTAGAAGAATTAAGACATGAGGCATATGAAAATTCCTTAATCTATAAGGAAAGAACGAAGAACTGGCATGATAAAAGAATCAGAAGTTCAAAAGAATTTAAAGAAGGAGACAGAGCTCGTCTTTTCAATTCAAGATTCAAGCTATTTCCTGGAAAATTGAAATCAAGATGGTCTGGACCATTCATAGTCAAAAAAGTTTTCCCATACGGAACAATAGAGTTAATAAATTTAAATGGGATTGAATTTAAAGTTAATGGTCACAGAGTTAAACATTACATACATGGTCCGATGGAAGTTGACAATGAAGTCAATCATAATTTCACCACCCAAGAAAACATTCAAAATGAAAACATAAATATGTTATCAACAACATATGAAAAATCAAAATTGGAAAATAGGGAGGATTCAAATTGGAGTGATGGAGAAGAATTCTTATACAAACCTCCCATTCCAAGAAACGAAGAAAAATGTGAAAAAGAAGTTCAAATAGAAATGAAAGAACCAAGAAAAGAACACCCAAAAAAGGTTTACAAACCAACTCGACTTACTAAAGTAGGAGACCCGGGTGAATTTATCATTTCTTGCTTGCTTAAAGATGGTGCTGTATATAATGGACTCGCAGATTTAGGAGCAAGTGCAAATATTATGCCTCTTTCCTTATATAAAAGATTAGGTATTGGTAAATTAAAATCAACCAAAATAGGTGTTCAATCATTTGACCTAACCATTAAACACCCGGTTGGAATAGCAAATAATTTACTTGTTAACGTGGGAAGTTTGACCTTTGTTGCAAACTTCATAGTTATTAATATGGAGGAAAACCTTAATATTCCTCTAATTTTAGGTCGACCATTTTTAGTAACCACCGAAGCATTCATTGATGTAAGAGAAGGTAGAATGACACTTAGGGATGGTGATAAATGATCACCTTTGTGAATCGAAAGTTTAGATCTCCACCAACCAAAACTGTTAGACCAATAAAAACACATAAGTGTGGGGAAGATGAAGAAATACTAATGATGATCCGATCACAAAGAACCCCGTTGATGATACGAAATTAGATGAACCCGTTTTTAACTGTTCAACGAAGAAACTTTATAAACGGATTCACGATGCTAAGATTAAGGGAAACTTTAAGTTATGTAACCGATTAGTATAAAATTTATCGCCAAAAGAAAAGGCGATGTTAGTTGAATTTGTGAAAGTTACGGAGGAAATCAACAAATGGATTGAAGCAAAAGTCAGAGATATACAAGTTGTTGATGATACAATTGAAAATAATGTTAATCACAATTTCAACACCACATCTAACTAAGTGTGGGGAGGTTCGAATCTTTTTAGGGTAATATGTATTTTTGTTAGAGTTAGATGTTCTGTTTTCGTGTAGTTCCCGAGAATGGAATCCGAATGGTCTTTCCCTAGCAGACCCTAAAGAACTAGTCTTCTCCCCCCATTCTGAATTTTTATTTTTTTTTAGGTTTTACGAGATGAAGAATTCCTTTGATCTGAACCATGGACTAATGCTACACGCTTTGATTACTAAACGTAATAATGACACAATCCCGAGTGACCTGGTATCAGTAATAAGAGCCAAATTGGACGGAGTAAGAAAAGAACTCAGAAACGATCATAATAAGTTACTTTTTGGTAAAGGAAAATCAAAATCCGCAGCGAAAAGAAGAGCAAGACACCTTGAAAGATGTCACAAATGCGGAAAATGGTCACACGAAGGAAAATGCTCAACGAATCAAACATATTCAAATACCGAGTTCGTTACTTTATGCAGAGAAGGACCGTTCATATGTTTCGAATAAAAATCGTTGAATGCTCAAGGTTATGCTTATGTAGCTATGGAAAACCAATTAGTCCGACTATCTTATGAGTGGGCTAAAGCAGGTCACTGAGAATTCTATCTCACAGGTAAGTTTGTACAGTTTTTATTTTTATTTTATTGCTTTTAACCTTTTGATAATAAACGCTAAATCGTTCGCTATAAAGTATTAAATTGATACTCAATAAAATTAGGTTTTGCGACCGAAATTATTGATATCATACAAAAATATATTACATCACTGCGAGATTTACCGTTTATTCTTAAGGTATAAATATCTTTAATCAATCAACCCAAAATATTTCAAAAATTCGTCAGGAGTAAAACTAGGTAATATAGCCGAAATTACTTTACCGAAAAGAGGGGCGTATATTTTTAATAATATTTGATTGATTAAAGTGGGATAAAAGACCAAAAATATTTTTAATTTTTAATTTTTACCATGTTTTTAAAATTAATATATAAATATCAAATTAATATTGTAAACTTTTTAAAAATCAATATATTTAAGTTTGTAAATATTTGAAGAAAAATTAATATTTTTAAAATAAGTTTGTATGTATAAAAACAAAAATATAATATAAATTTGGTGTGAATTTTTAAAATTTTAATAATATGAATTTTTAATTTTATGCAATTTAAATTTAAGTTTGGTGTGAATTTAAAAACAAAAATTTACTTTATTTCGCTAAGTTAAAAATATGATTTTTAAAATTCGTCGTGAGTTGAAAACTAGGTCGTTGAACCGAATTGCTCTACCCAAGGGAGGGACGAGAATTTTTATTATCATTATTTTTAATCTTATTGAATTAAAGTATGCCAAAAACATTAAAAAAAAAAACTCAAAAATCTTTGCTTTTAAAACTGCGCTTAAAAAATGACAAATTTTAAAATTTTGTCGAGGGATGGACTAGGACAACGATCCGAAACGCCCTAATCCTAAAAACAAAATTTTAATTTTTAATATATATGTTTTATTAGTAAAGGTTTCAAAAAAAAAAAATTTTACAGACCCCCATGCGATCGGATGGGGTTTGGCCTGTAACCTCATGCAATCGCATGAGGCAGAATATCTGGGCAGATCAAATAGACAGACGAGTCTGTCTTCACCACAACACACACACATATACACGAAAATAACCCAAAAATTACCTCTAAAATTCGCAATTTTTCACCATAATTAGTCAAATTTCTCGCTCTAATCATGAAATTGTTCAGAAGCTTTTCAAAGAAGGTAAAAATTTCACCCCTAAACCTCTTTAAATTTGATTTTTAGTGTTCTTGAGCTATAATTTACCTAATTTAATTTTGTTAATTTCTAGTGTAATTAGAGTTAAATTGTTAGTATTTTATGCATGTATAACCTAGATTGATACTATTTAACATAATTTGAAGCCAAAAATTTTAGGAATCTAGGGTTTGTGTTCTTGAGCAATTTGGGGTTTTTTTTTATATAAACATGTTATGGCCGATTTTTGTCATGAATTATTGCTAAATTAAGTAGTGTAACATGTTTAGGTAGCTAAATGATCCAAACTTTGATCCTAAACATGATTTTTAAGAATTAAAGTGGACTTTTTAGGTATAAAATTCATGAACTTGATTAAATTGATGTAAATGCCATTTGAAACTTGTTTAATTACTAGTAATGGTTGTTTTAACATGTTATTTGAGTTAAATGCTTATGAACTTTGTAAACATTTTCATATATGCTTATTTGAAAAAGTGTAGAATTGTAAAAAATTGTAAAAATGTGTATAAGTTTAATTTTGATTTAACATGTTATTGTAATTGTTTCAATTTGTTATTTTGCTAACACTAATGCATATTTGGATGCACAAATTTTGTGTTTAATGTATTTTGCAGAGATTTACAGATACTGATGGTGCAACATCATCATCCAGGCAACCTGCTCCAGAACCTGAACTAGAAATGCAATATGAACCTGAACCGGAGCAACAACAGGAACCACAACAACAACCTGATGAACACGTTCCATATTATGATCCGCTACAATTTGTTGATGCCTTCATAGTATTTTCGATGCATTCGCCAGTAGAATACCCAACGATTCCTGAACACACATTGCATCCTAATCTGAGATTCGATAGAAGCTGGAGAGATTACCCAACATATCAAAGTAACAAATTCAAACTGATACCGAAAAATGTAGAAGTGCCAAGGGTAATAGATTGTAAGCCTTTGGAAAGGGTCCAACTTGCTAACTCAGTTAGACAGCATTTGATCCAAAGGTATGGCAGCTCTTCTTTTCACGATTGGGAATGTCTATTCACCATTCGTAGACATGTATATAAGGAATGGTGTATTGAGCTTATGAGTACTATAGCATTAAATGCAGATGTAGATAGGTTAGATGATAGAAGTTTTCTTTGGTTTATACTTGATCATAGGATGTACAGGATGTCCATGCTGGACATGGCCAGGGCTTTGCAGATATATACTCCTAGTGAATTACTACTACCCGATTGTATGAATTTGATTTATCGTGGTGAAGGGGTAGATAGGAATTTTGACGCGAACACCGTCTGGAGGCGTATGTCAGATTATAATGTTTTCATGTTGGGAGGAAAACACTCCTACTTACATATTAACAAAGCCGAGCTTCGTATAATTCATAGATTTTTGGCTAACTCGATTACACAGAGAGGTCACAATAAGGAGAAAATGACCTTACATGATTTATTTTACCTAAAGTGTATTCGAGACCCAAGAGGCTTTGTTAATATCCCTTACTATGTTGGTTTTTATTTGTCTAAGATTGTGGAAGGAATACAGGAAGGGGGAATAATAGGAGGAGGTATTTTTGTTACTCTCATTGGAGAGTATTTGGGTGTAGATAGGGAACAAGGGGTCCACTTTTGGAATGTAGGGAACAGGTTGAGCCTTTAGGATTGAAGGTATATCAGGGTACTAAGGTATTAAAGAGCAGACGCAACCAGGCAGTACCCTATGAAGGTCGTCATCCACAGGTAGAGAGAGGATCAGATGAGGAAATGTAGGAAGCGGATGACATTAGGGATGTCATTAGGGAGGCTATGACTGACGTCTACCAGCGTGTAGATGAGGTAGATATGACAAACGGGGAGAGATTTAGTCTGATGGAGCAGTGGCAAGCCCGAAATGATTACGAGCATTCCAGGCAACGACAGCATGATAGATGGGACTATCATCAGCGTCAGATTATGAGCCAGCTGTCACCTCAGGATCACTACGTCCCGACCCGACCCGCTTACTATACTCTACACCAGCCCGAGATGAGACCACCATATACTCTCTACGACCCTAACCAGGCCTACCAGTACACCTATCACCAACCATGGAACCCGAACGACGGCATGAACTGAAACCCCTATCCAGATTGATATAGTTCCTGTTGGTATTTTTATGATTTTTATATTTTTATTATTTTTATTTATTTATGTTTAAACATATGATATTGTGATACATTAATGTATTGTTTAAAATTTTTATTATTTTGTACTAATATTTCATATTTGATTTGAAAGTGAGATTTTAAGTCCCATTTCAAATTACCATGCATGTTTATATTTGTATGTATGTATATTGTCAATTGTACACAATAGGGTAAAACAGCGCATTTTCAAAGACTGACATTAAGTTCAGCAAAAGCTACTGATTTTGACGACAAAACGAAAAACAAATGTGATGTAACAACAAGACGGAATGAACAAATGATGTGTACCATTTATCATTCAACAAACAAACGCCAATATGTTTGGAAACTTTGGTAAAATTTAATCATTTTTCTACGCTAATCACCCTCAATAATTTAAATTGTTACTTATTTCTTGCAAATGAGGTCATTGCAAGATCTTAAGTGTGGGAAGGGGTTAAATTCTTTCGGATTTTTAAAATTTTTAACTTATACACTTGGTTACCATTAAAAATACTAGTAATGCAGTAGTTGTATTAGAATCTAGTGCTCTCTGATAATAAAGAACAGCCCTAGTCTTATATACTGACTACCCAATTCTAGTAAAAATTTTCAAAATTTTCAATTAAATGAACTCAAAATCATGTTTATACATATTTATGAGCGATAAAACTAGGTGTTAACACCGAAATTATTGTTACCTCGAAAAGGACATAAATTGAGAAAAAAACCAAAATGTTAGAATTCATTTAAAATGGAATAGAGGACAATAAAAAAGAAAAGAAAGGAAAATAAAAGCCAAGTGTGGGAAAAATTTACCAAGCTATTTTGAACATATATCACATATTTGTGTACAAATAATTGAAGATACTTTTGTTTTGGACAAAATTAACCGTTTTACCCGAAAAATTTTAATATATTTGAAAGAAAGATGGATCTACACGATGAATCAATTCCATCATTAAAAGGAAGTAAAGTCTTCTGAAAAAGAAACGCGCTTCTTGATTTAGGTCATGAAGTTGTTGTCCAGACCAGTTGTAGAGTCTACGAAAAACTTTGAAAAGTTTTCTCGAAAATCAGCTGGAAATCCACGGACCTCAGCATCAAACAGGGTCGCCAAGTGGTCAGACTTATCCTAACCATGTGAGGATATGTCTCGTAAAATGGGGAGG